>NW_027187351.1:4573264-4855696 GCF_028583685.1 Petaurus breviceps papuanus
CTTCTTCTTCTTCTTCTTCTTCTTCTTCTTCTTCTTCTTCTTCTTCTCCTTCCTTCTTCCTTCTTCTTCTTTCTTTTTGGAGGGGGGAAGGTAGGGCAATTGGGGTTAAGTGACTTGCCCAAGATCACACGGCTAGTTTTGTGTTAAGTGTCTGAAGCTGAATTTGAACTCAGGTCCTCCTGACTCCAGGGCTGGTACTCTATTCACTGTGCCACCTAGCTGCCCTTACATTAATTCTTTTGTTGAGGATTCTGAACAGTATCAATGAAAGTATTAAAGGTTTGCATCTAAAAAGAATCTAATGCCTCCTGTAGTTTTTTTTTTTTTTAAGAAATCTAGTAGGGTTTTTTTCTAAAGAAATCTTTAGTATCATCTTGTTTTCATATGATTTTCAGTTTTATTCCAAAAGTTTTTACTTTCCAGAAAAATTTGGATTAATTAAAATGGAGATAGCATAACAGTTAAAAATGTTGAATTGGAAACAGGAGACCTCAGCTTCAGTTCTGATTCAACCACTTACTGACTTGTGACGACTAGTGAGTCACTTAACCTTTAGTTCTCAATTTCCACATTGGTAAAATGAAGAGGCTAGACTCAATACCCTCTAAGGTCTATTTTGCTCTAAATTTGACCCTAAATATGTAATAAAAATTTAAAAATCTATGAATCTATGACCTTGAGTAAGGTGAAGTTCTAATTAAACTAAGTTTTATAATAAGAAAGGTTAAGATTAGGTTTTCCAGTATTTAACAAGATCTTTAGGGAGGGGTTGTAGTTATTGAACCTAGAAAGGCTGCATGAGCACATCCTAGTATTTTTGTGGGCTTGACTAAAAGTAAGCTAATACAGTACTTGAATATTTAAAAAGCAAGCCTTTTTTTCAAATTGAATATCTTCTTTATAGCTTCAAGACCTGCATCAACCATTGGTGGACTTCTTAGACTACCAGGCTGAAGGAATTTCTGAATTCTGGGGGTTTGCTGACTCTAGCTTTGAACTCCTAAAATGAAAAAACAATGACATCACCTGTAAATGAAGCAATTAGCCTTGCACATTGGAGAGGGGCTCCAGGGTTTCACTTGCTTAGACCCTATGGAAGCTATTTCAGCCTGGGGGAAAGCCATAGCAAGCATTTTGACCCTTTGGACAGTGATGTTTGAGAGTCTTCAGGAATTCCCTGCTCTGCAAATGTGTAAGGCCCCCTCTTTCCAGATATAATATGACATAATATAATATAATGTGATATGATATGATACAATATAATAAATATAATGGCATAACATAATATAATGTAACATAACATAACATAATACAATATGATATATGTAATGGAAATGCAAATTTAAAGATCTTCCCTGCCCCTAGGCTAAAGTGCACCTGGAGCCTGGGGTGGGAGGCTTGTTTTTCAGTAGATGCTTTTTGATTGGCCAGTGGGTCCAGAAGGTTGTTACATTCTCTGAGCCAGGAGACGGTTATATAAACCCTGATTTGAGGCTTTGTTTTGGGGCTCACTTTGAGAAGTGTTCTGTGATTTGATCAGATGAGACTCTGGGAAGCCATTGTTGAGAGCCACCCGGGCTTTGAAAAACCCAGATGTTGATTTGGTATGGGTGTAATGGTTGGACAATTTGGAAACCTGTCTACTTGATCTGTTTCTCTGTCTTGATGATTCTGTCTGTATACTCTGAAGTTTGGGGTGCTGACCTTTTCCCCCTGAACTAGGTAAATGATACATATTTGCCTGATTAAAGTAAGCTTGTTAACCCATTTTGACTTGTTTCCTTTAACAAAGCAGATCTAAGAACCTGTGTTGGCAGCCACCCTAGGGACGCTGGGGTGCTTTGCTGCTACATATAACATAATATAATGTGATGTAACATGACGTAACAATATGATTAATATAATGTAATATAATATGACATGTAATATCATATGTGATATCATATCACATAATGTAATATAATAAATATATGAAGAAACAGCCTTCTCTTTTCAAAATGTATAAAGGTACACTTTCTTAATTGCTGGAAAGACTTTGAGCTGTGGGCTCACCAATGGGCTCCATACCTACCATCTGAAAGACATCCAGCTAAGCCAGAGAGCCTCATCATCTGAAGGGTGGACAACAGAGTATCGGTTTGGGCCACATCGACTCATGACCACTATCTAAGGAATTTTTTTCCTTGGAGGAAGGGTACACAGAGGAAATTCCAGATATTTTAAACAAGCATGGATTGATTATGAGCTCAGCATTGTGCTAAGCCCTGGAGATACAAAGAAAAGGCAAAAACTATCCCTGCCTGCAGGGAGTTTACATTCTAATGGAGAAGAGAACACATACAGCAGTATATATAGTGAATGCTTGTGATGCAATTACCTGCAATTTAGGGAATGCCGAGAGAACACCTGACTTGCATTCTTCAGCCATTAAGATGAGTTCAAGCAGATATACATCTGCCCAGCTCAGCTGGTTGCCAACAAGGTAATTTTTCCCATGGTCTTTTAATGCCTGTAAGAACAATGACAAGGAGAGAAGAGAGAAAATTAAGGCACATTACGTGAAGACAGTGTATTATTTGAAGGGACATTTTCTCTGGCATCCACCACGCCTAGAACACTCTCTCTCCTCTGCTCTGACAAGTGATCTCCCTGATTTCCTTCAAGTCCTAACTAAAATTCCATATTATACAGGAAGCTTTCCCCAACCCCTCTTAATTCCAGTGCTTTCTCTCTTAATTATTTCCTATTTATCCTGTGAGCAGCTAGAGGAAGCAGTGGATAGAGAGCAAGGCCTGAAGTCAGGAAAACCTGAGTTCAAATATGGCCTCAGGTGCCTACTAGCTGTGTGACCCTGGCCAAGCCATTTCACCCTGTTTGCCTCAGTTTCCTCATCTGTCAAATGAGCTACAGAAGGAAATGCAAATCACTCCAGGATCTTTGTCAAGAAAACCCCAAGTGGGACATGACTGAACAATAAAACTTATCCTGTACATATCTTGTTTTGTATTTATTTGCTTGCATGCTGTCTCCTTCTTTAGATTGTAAACCCCTGGAAGGCAGGAACTATCTTTTGCCCCTTCTTGTTTTCCCAGGGCTTAGCACAGTACCTGGCATGTGGTAAGTGCTTAATAAATGTTTCTTGACTAACAAGGTAGTAACAATTTCTCTATTCATTTGTGTCCTCTTCTAAATTGTTCTCTCTGTGTATTTTTTGCTCTTTTCATTATACTATTCATTGATTCATTTGTTCATTCAATAAACATTTATTAAGCACCAACCATACAAGGCCCTGTGCTAAAAACTAGGGATACAGAGAAGGGCAAAAATACGATTGTTGATCTCAAAGGGCTCCCAGACTAATTGGGGAAATAACACATGAACAGCTTGCTAGACATGACATATACCTGATGAACTGGAGATAGAATTCTCAGATGGAAGAAGGGCCAGGAAGGCTTCTTGCAGAATGCAGGACTTTACCTGAGACTTGACGGGAATCCAGAGAAGTCCGGAGGCACAAATGAGGAGGGAGAAGTTTCCAGGCATGGGAGACACCAGGGAAAATGCCTGCAGGGCCATGGAATGTTTGTTCCAGGATCTCTAAGGAGGCCAGTGTGAGGGGGCTAAGCTTTAAGAAGGCTGGAAAGGTAGGAAGGACTTAGGACCTAGCCTATGAAGGGATTTAAAAGTTAAATACAGTCTTTATATGTGTTAATGGAGGGAAAAGAGAGCCACTGGAGTTTACTGAATTGGATTGGCTGGGGGAGATGACATGGTCAGATCAGAGCTTAAGGAAGTTCAATTTGACAGCTAAGTAGAAAGATCAACCAGCCAGCTACTGCCATCATAGAGTACATTACAAGCTCTGTCAATTATTTCCTATTTATCCTGGATATAGATAGCCCCCCCCCCCCCATTCGATTATAGGCTCTTTGAGGGCAGGGCCTGCCTTTTACCTCTTTTTTTGTATCCCTAGCACTCAGCAGAGTTCCTGGTACATAGCAGTCACTTAAGAAATGTTTACTGAATTGAAGTTTACATATATCCAAAAGATCATGTTTGTTGAATATCATTAAGTTCACAATAACAAAAAAGTGTAACCTGTTATACTATTTTTTTTTTTTTTTTTATGGAGGGGAAGGTAGGGCAATTGGGGTTAACTGACTTGCCTAAGGTCACACAGCTAGTTAATTGTTAAGTGTCTGAGGCCGGTTTGAACTCAGGTCCTCCTTATTCCAGGGCCGGTGTTGTATTCACTGTGCCATCTAGCTGCCGCATTAGTATGCTCTTAAAAGTGAAATAATTCTATCGAGAGAGAGAGAGAGAGAGAGAGAGAGAGAGAGAGAGAGAGAGAGAGAGAGAGTTATATAACCTGGAGTTACATAAGAAAATTTTTAAAAACACGACCACTGGATCAGGGGTTAAGAAACTTACATTCTTTTTGTGACTGTACTAGGCCCTAGCTCTGGGATCTTGACAAATTCTCAAGGCCTGACCTTCCTCATTTGTAAACAGAGTTGGTTGAACTACCCCTTTTTCCTACATCAGCTGCTTCACAGTGCTATAGTGCTTAGCATGTATGGCCAATCCAAGCTTGAAGTGGTTCTTTCCCAATGGGCCTTGGAACCTTTTCTGAGAAGGCCTTAACTTAGGCCTGTGGTATCCCTGTTGTGGGGGAAGGTCTAATCCCCTTGACTATAGTATCTTTTTCAAGCTTGGTCAAGAACTGCAGTTTATCCACTCTAAATTCTCTGCCTATTGTGGTTTCAGACTATCTAAGCACCGAGTCTAAGCTACACTAGGCAGTTAGGTAATAAAGTGGATAGATTGGGTCTGAAGTGAAGAAGACCAGAGTTCAAATTCAGTCTCTGACACTAGCTGCTGTGACCTTGGACAAGTCACTTAACCTCTGTATACCTCAGTTTCTTCAGCTGAAAAATGCAGATAACACTAGTACCTACTTCCCCAGTTATTATAGCAAATGAAAAAATATTTTTAAAGTATTTAGCACACTGCCTAGTACACAGGAGATGCTTAATAAATGTCTATTTCCTTCCTTTCTTCCTTTATTCCTTAGTGTCCATTACCCCATTTGACAGAGAGAAATATGGGATTGCAAAAAAATCTTTTTAAACAAGATAATTTTTTTCTTCTTCCCTCCCTTCCTTCCATTGTTCCTTCTTTCCTTCCCTCCCTCCCTCCCTCTCTCCTTTTCTTTCTTCTTTCCTTCTTTTCTTCCTTTTTCAGAGGGATGCTTAGGAATTGGTATCCAAGTAATACCTTAATTTCTGATCACATCAGCAATTATTGAATGAGTTTCTTACAAATTACAGAAAACAGATAGGGTGTTGTCTCTCTACTCACATCTGTTAGTGATCACTTCATATTTACCCCAAATCATTTATAATATTCTTCAATACTTTTACAATAACTTTATTTTTATGGTCAAATTCTTTTACTACTATTAAAAATCTTGGAGTTTTTCTTAGTATCACTGCACACTAAATGCCTAAGGTCCTGGCCTCCATTTTGTTAAAATTCTATTTAAAAGTGCATTCAGCAAAGGACTAGTCCCAATGCAAACAAAAAACACATTGCATTGTGTAACAATGGAAACTAAAAAGCATATACACACCCAAAAGCAATAACATACAATACGACAGGCATTAGCAATAAATTCAGGGCTACATGCAATTCAGCAACTGTGTAATCAATAACACAGAACTCCAAGCAGCACTTACTAACAGCAGTCAATACCTTTGTAGGCAATAACCCACAGGCAGTCTTGTTGCTTAATGCATTTAGAATCCTACAGGAATCACTGGGTTAGCCATAAAAATGAATCACAAAAGAGAACAAAATCCAGCAAACCCTGAACGAGGGGGAAAATACTTTCAGTGAAGAAAAGAGAGGGGAAAATAATTCCTTTTTGATGAAATGAAAGATACTTCAGCCAAAAGGAAACATTTTTAAGATCAAGGAAATTCACAACATTTAAAAAATAAAATTTACAAATCCCAAGGACAAGCTAATGTCTCTTTTAGCTATATCAATCAGTAAAACACATGACATATCCTAGAACCAGATGACAGTATAACCTGATTTGCTCTCCCCACCCTATTGTCCTTTACCCATATTAGACCAGTGGGATAATCTGTTGACCACATCTTCAGTTTGTGTTGACAACCTATTCTTAAGAATTGTCAGTTATGAAGACAGTGCTGTTTCTAAAATCCTTTGTTAACAAGATACTTTCTTTTTAACCAGGGACTAAACACCCAAATATTTCTAAAGATAATCTCCTGCAATGGATTCTGTGAATTAGCTGTCACCATCCATCAAAACTGCCTGACCCATGGATAGATATCTTTTCCATTGAGACAGAAAACCAGTAAATTTGGGTAGTGACACAACAAACTTCTGTTTTGGCCATTGTTTAACAGACCAATAAACATTCATTAAATGTCTCCTCCCCCTTGAGGTGGTATGCATGGTGATGGCAAAAACCAATCTAGTCTCTGCCATCCAAGAACTTGTAACAGGGAGAGAGGGAAGGGATACTAAAATATTGTATCCTCTTGTAGAATGTAAGCTCCTTGAGGGCAGGCTCTATTTCATTTTGCCTTCATGTCCTCAGTGCTGAGCACCATCTCTGGTATATAGTTGGTTCTTTAATAAATGCCTGCAGATAGGCTGAGGCTCTTGGTCTCTCCATGTACTTAATGGGTGTGTTAAATGATTTCATCAGAACTAAGTCTGTCTCAGAAGGGCTGAATTGTAATAACTTTATAGATAGTTGCAAAAAATGTCATCAAACCCTTTCATTTTTATCCTCACAGAGCACTGCCACCAGCCCTTCCCACATTTAACAGTCTAAAAATGTGAAGAACAACCTAAGAGTACCAGGATTAGCCACATGATTTTTTAAAATCATTTTTTAAATTTTTTAATTAATTTGTTTATTTCCTTTTAGTTTACAGGATTCAATTCCACAATTCCTTGAGTTTCACATTTTGTCTCCCTCCCTTCCTCCCCCTCCCCATGGTGGTATATAGTCAAGTATAGGATCTGTAAATACTTTCACATTATACATTAGTCAGGTTATAAAGATGGATTGTATCAGATGGAATGAAAAATGGTAAAGAGGACATAAAACCAAACGAGAGAAGGAAAAAGACCAGGTATTTTGCTTCCACCTGGATAGAACCTCAGTTCTTTCTAGTTCTTTCTCTGGATGCACATATTTCTCTCCATCATGAATCTTTTGGGATTGACTTATATCACTGCATTGCTGAGAAGAGTCCGGTCTCTTAAAGCTGGTCATCACACATACGCTGTTTCTGTTACTGTGTACAAATTTCTCCTGGCACTACTCTTCTCACTCAGCATCAGTTCGTATCAGCCTCTCCAGGTAAATATGAAGACCGTCTGCTCCTCATTTCTTATAGCACAATAGTATTCCATAACATGCATATACCACAACTTGTTCAGCCATTCCCCAATTGATGGGCACCCCCTTAATTTCCAATTCTTTGCCACAACAAAAAGAGCTGCTATAAACATTTTTGTACATATGGGTTTTCCTCCCACTTCTATGATCTCTTTGGGATATAACCCTAGGAGTGGTATTGCTGGGTCAAAGGATATAAAAGTATTTATAGCCCTTTGGGCATAATTCCAGATTGCTCTCCAGAAAGGCTGGATCAGTTCACAACTCCACCAGCAATGCATTAGTGTTCCAATTTGCCCACATCCTCTCCAGCATTTGTCATTTTCCTGTTTTGTCATCTTAGCCAATCTGACTGGTGAGATGCGGTACCTCAGAGTTGTTTTGATTTGCATTTCTCTAATCAATAGTGATTTAGAGCATTTCTTCATGTGCTTATAGATATCTTTAATTTCTTTCTCTGAAAATTGCCTGTTCATATCCTTCGACCATTTATCAATTAGGGAATGACTTGTATTCTTATAAATTTGATTCAATTCTCTGTATATTTTAGAAATGAGTCCTTTGTCAGAGACATAGGTTGTAAAGATTCTTTCCCGATTTCCCACCTCCATCTTAATCTTGGTTACATTGGCTTTGTTTGTACAGAAGCTTTTCAATTTCATGTAGTCAAAACTATCCATTTTACATTTTATAATGTTCTCTAATTCTTGTTTAGTCATAAAGTCTTTCCCTCTCCACAAGTCTGACAGGAAAACTATTCCTTGTTTTCCGAGACTGCTTACAGTATTAACCTTTATACCTAGATCATGTACCCATTTAGATTTGATTTTGGTATATGTTGTTAGATAATGGTCTATGCCCAGTTTCTGCCATACTATGTTACAGTTTTCCCAGCAGTTTTTGTCAAATAGTGAGTTCTTATCCCAAAAAACAGGGTCTGGGGGTTTATCAAACAATAGATTACTATAGTTGTTGACTTCTGACTGCCTGATCTATTCCATTGATCCACTCCTCTGTTCCTCAGCCAGTACCAAGTAGTTTTGATGACAGCTGCTTTATAATACAGATTGAAATCTGGTATAGCTAGTCCACCTTCCCTAGCATTTCCTTTCATTAATTCCCTCGATATTCTGGACTGTTTATTCTTCCAAATGAATTTTGCTACTATGTTATCTAGCTCTATAAAGTAGTTTTTTTGGTAAATTAATTGGTATGGCACTAAATATATAATTTAATTTAGGTAAAATTGTCATTTTTATTATGTTAGCTTGACCCAGCCACGAGCAATTGATATTTTTCCAATTAGTTAGATCTGATTTTATTTGTGTGAAAAGTGTTTTGTAGTTGTGGTCATATAGGTCCTGGGTTTGTTTTGGCAGGTAGATTCCCAAATATTTTATAATGTCTACAGTAACTTTAATGGGATTTCTCTTTCTATCTCTTGCTGTTGAATTTCATTGGAAATATATAGGAATGCCGAGGATTTGTTTGGGTTTATTTATATCCTGCAACTTTGCCAAATTTATTTATTGTCTCAAGTAGTTTTTTACTTGATTCTCTAGGATTCTCTAAGTATATCATCATATCATCTGCAAAGAGTGATAGCTTGGTCTCTTCTTTGCCTAATTTAATTCCTTTGATTTCTTTTTCTTCTCTAATTGCTACTGCTAACATTTCTAGTACCAGATTGAATAAGAGGGGTGATAGGGGACACCCTTGTTTCACCTCTGATCTTATGGGAAATGCTGCTAGCTTCTCCCCATTACATATGATACTTTCTGAAGCCACATAATTTTTAAGTGTAATAAAGGAATATTACCAAAGATCTCTTTTGTGACACCCTGAATGTTGTGTTTTAAGTGGCTACCTATCTTATCTAGCTCCAGAGCTTTATGAATTCATACAATCATAGGCTATAGAGTTGAAGTGACCTTAGGAGTCATTAAGTCCAACTGCTTTATTTTACAGATGAAGAAATTGAGGCCCAGATAGGACAAGGGTCACATAGCTGGTAAGTGTCTAAGGCAAGATCTGAACCAAGTTCTTCTTGACTCCAAGTCCAACACGTATGTACAATAGGTTGCTACCTTACTCTGTAAAATTTAGGAAATTGAGGTTCAGGCCTACCAAGTTATGTGCCCACAGTAATAAGTGACAGAGGCAGGATCTGAACCCAGATCCTTTGTCTACAGAGCCAGTGGTCTTTCTTCAATACCACGGGGTATAGAATGTTTCTGAATTGTCAGGCATTTGCTGAGATTGGAATAGAGAAAGAGTTTGCAATTTCAATGTATATGCAGGTAGTTCCCACTCTGCCTCATTGTTACATACCTTCTCATACACTGCAAGTATCATTGAGTGGCTCTCTGAGTGATGAAGCTAAGAGTCTTCTCCTGATCTTCAGGCAAAGCAAGAGGGAGTAACATAATCATGTCGTATAAATCTCTCATTCCTTCCACATACATGTCAATACTGGAAAAGGAAAGAGACACCAAGAAAAATATGATTGCTAGCTCAGGGTATTATTGAGACCGCAGTCAAATAATGTATATAAAATGCTTTGCAAGCTTTAAAGTTCTTTTTATACATGTCATTATTACTAATGCAGGAGCAAATAAAATATTGTATGTGAAAATGCTTTTTTAAAAGGATAAAGTTGTTGTTGTTCAGTCATTTCAGTCATGTTTGACTCTTTGTGACCCTATTTGTGTTTTTCTTGGCAGAAATACTAGAGTGGTTTGTCATTTCCTTCTCCAGTTCATTTTACACTTGAGGAAACTGAGGCAAGCAGGGTTAAGTGACTTGCCCAGGGTCACACAGCTAGTAAGTGTCTGAGACCCAATTTCAACTCAGATTGATGTGTCTTCCTGACTCCAAGCCCAGCAGTCTATCCTCTGTGCCTAGCTACCCCCCAGCACATAGTAGGCACTTCATATATACTTGTTGATGGATTAATTCATCTAATAGGGGTGGCATGGTCATTCTATGATGAGTTAATAAACATAGAAGCTAATTTTAAAAACACCCTCACTTTCATTGAGTTAATAATGAATTTAAGTATTGTTTTTGAACTTGTGCTTTTATAAATAATTAAAAAGTGATTTTAAAATTATAATTATTCAAGCTTGAGATCCAAAGCCGGTATTTTTTCTCTTTTGAACAAGTCATCTATGTATCTATCTGTGAATGGGCCAGTTTATAACATATGAGCCTTAACACATCAGGAGAAAAATATTCCCGGCATGGTCATTAAGACTGAGTTCCATAAATACTCCATTAGATTGTAAACTCTTTGGGACTGTCTTTTGCCTCTTTTTGTGTCTTCAGCATTAGCACAGTGCTTGGCATACAGTAGGCATTTAATACAAATTGGCTAATTGATAAGCAGCCAACAGAAGCCAGTATCATTACTTTTTAGCATCAGTCTAATAAGCAGTAAGAGTTTTAATTTCCTCCTTTGACTGCCCACACTTTGATAAAACCATCTACTAGAGATTTATCTATATCAGGGTATTTTGGGCTTAGGGCATATGGGAAAGGGAGTTAAAAATTTTACAAATTTACTTTCATAGCATGCTGATAGAAACATTCTGGCTTTGTCCATGATGTAAAAGGAGATACTTTCCTAACATCATTTCATTGAGAAGCAGGGGGAATAATAAAGACCTGGCCTTGAAAGTCTGTAAGACCTACTGTCAAGTTTTGCCTTTGACCTTTGAATTGGTGGTGTGACCCTGGGCAAATCATTTGTCAGAATTCACTGTTAGGTAGAAATATCCTAAAGAAAAAAAGGTGGCTTCTATGTTGTCTTATAAACATGCAACGATTACTGTACAGGAATTGCTCTTTCAGGTCCTTCCCATACAAGTTGTATTTTGCAGCTATATATCTTAGGATGGCTCTGGTTTGTACCATCTTCATTCCATCAATTTCCACCATCGGCACTTGTTCATACATTAGTTTCCCACCTAAAAAAAAAAAAAAGAGAAGTCAAGTTAGTGGCTTACTACCCCTCATTAGAGTATGGTCATAGAAGCATCACTCTGGAATAAGAAAGGGTCTCAGTTGTATAGTTTAACTCTTTCATTGTACAGGGGGGGAAACTGAGTCCCAAGAAGGGTGAGAGGCTTTCTCAAGGTCCCATGGCTAAGTATGAGAAGCAGGATTGGAATCCATGAGCTCTGATTTTAGAACCAATGCTCTTTCCAACTGTATCACACTACACTGTGTTCCATGGGGGTTATTTTTATTCTAGAGACACTGCCTCCCACCCTGCAAATGGGATTGTGTGTGAATGACTCACTCCCTTCCACGTGCTGAGAGACACTGACCTCTTTGTTGTTCCTCAAACAAAACACTTCAGTGACTGGAGGCATTCTGACTGTGTCCCCCAGGCCTAGAAGGCTCTGCCTCTTTTCTACCTCTGGTCTCTCCTGGTTTCCCTCAAGTCCCAGCCAAAATCCCACCTTCCACAAGAAGTGATTCCCCATCTCTGGCTTCATGCTAATGTCTGCCCCATGGGTTATCTGCAGTTTACCCTGGATATGTCTTGTCTGCTCATATTTGTTTGTTTGTTGTCTCTTCCCTGTTAGCCTGTGAGCTCCTCTGGAGCAGGGTCTGTTGGCTTTTATCCCCCCATTGCATTTACTCTTATTTTTACTTTTTAATTTAATTTATTTTTTCTGAATTTAAGAAATAAAACAAACATTTCCATTCCATAGTAGAATGGAAAAAAAAAAGATGATTGTAAAAAAATAAGATGCTTTTGCCATTCTTGCTATCCCCAGTGATTAGTGCCATACCTGGCACATAATAGGTGCTTAATGAATGTTTCTTCACTGACTGAAAGCTCCTGCTGGAATGCCATCAATTAACAACAGCAGTTTTGAGAGCCTACTATGTGCACTTCAATATGCTAGGCACTTTGGGTGTTATACATGAACACAGGAAGGATCCCTAAAGTTTTATTTGTGATGTTGTCCAACATGGGAACTCCCTGTGTGGGAGCTTCCGCCACCAACCCAAAGAACAACTTTGTCTATGACTTGATCTATACACTGTCTGTTGGGTAATCTATGATTCTTGACTTAAAGGAGTCTGCCTTCAAATCTTCTTTCATCAATTGATATCTACTCCCTCCTGCCTCTAGCCTCAAATATAAAGTCTTCTTTTTGCATTCTAAGCCTTTCATGGTCTGTTCAAGCCTGCCTGTCTAGCTTTTCTTTACACACCCTGCCTCCCAGACAAACTGGCTTACTGTTTTTCTGCCCACACAACATTGCACCTCCTTGTCTCCTTGCCTTTGTATGGGTTTGACTTCTATCCCTAGAATTCTCTCCCTCCTTACTCCTTCTGATCCCACTAGCTGCTAGCACCCACCTTCCTCTGAAGGTTCCTTTTCCCCTGAAATACCTTGGTATTTGAAAAAGCTCTATATTTGCTTTTATAGGCAGCTAGGTAGCTTGGCAAATGTTACTGGATTTAGAGTTCCAAACTTGTCTCAGACATCTACTAGCTGTGTGACCCTGGGAGGGCCCCTAAAGTTCTAAGCCTCAGTTTTCTCATTCATAAAACAGGTACGATGGCAGCCCCTACCTCTTAAAGTCATGAGGATGGAAGGAAGTAATATTTGTAAAATACTGGGGGTAGCTAGGTGGCATAGCGAATAGAGCACCAGCCCTGGAGTCAGAAGGACCTGAGTTCAAATCCAGCCTCAGACAGTTAACACTTACCAGCCATGTGACCTTGGGCAAGACACTTAACCCCAATTGCCCTGCCTTTCCCCCTCCAAAAAGCAATATATATATATAGTAAAATACTTTGGAAACATATAAATAGTATGCTGCTGCTGATAATGGTTTTTATGCATGATGTTCCCCCTGAAGAATATAAGCTCATTGAGCTTATATTTTATTTTTTCATCTTTGCATCTTCTGTGCCCTAAATAGCATTTAGTGCATTCTAAGTGCTTAATAAGTGCTTGCTGATCAATTGGTCCGTGAATCACGTCCCCCTTTCATTAGCTCTCACTGCCATATCCTTGCTCAAAGTCTTATCACCTCCCACCTAGATTCTTTTTTTCTCTTTTTAAAAATTAATTTATTTTAAACTTAAATGGAAAATTTTAAATACACAGTAAGAAAAGAAAAACAAACATTATAAACTTAAATACAAAATAAGAAGAGAAAAAAAACATTGTCGTGTGCACAGCAGAACGTAAGGGAAGAATCAAAATATAGAACAATAAATTTCCATTTTAAGAAAGCCTGTATAATAAATACTACACGTTTTGTTGAGAGCTGTCCATCTTTTCTTCACTTCCTTGTAAGCTTTCTTTTGTCTTCTGCTATGGACTTCTTACTTTGTTCTTTCTTCCCCCTTCTTCCTCCCCTCCCCCAACAAGCTACAAATCAGCAGATTTTATATGTATTTGTATATATGTGTGTGTGTCTACACACGTGTATATGTATGTATCAACACCGATGTATACATACAAACATGCATGCACACATATACACATTAATACACCACATATGCATACAAAGATATATACATGCATATACAAATACATATGTGCACTTAAATGCACATACACTTATATATACTTTGATGTCTATAATACTCATATATAGGTATAGATATTCATATTCACTTGCTCCTGACGCTTTTAGCTGTATGACCTTGGATAAGTCTCATCCTCTGTGTGCCTCAGATAACAGCACTTACATAAGAAGTCATAATGATTTCCAGAATCACAAATCCTTTGTATTGACTTACCCAGGCACACATTATGTACTCTGCCAGGCACTAGATAGATACAAAAATGAAAAAACTACAAATTGTTACTTTCTAGGAATTAGGTTGGGCAAGTGACTTGGGTAAGTCACTTAACTTTTCTGTGCCTCAGTTTCCTTATCCATAAAATTGAGGGAGGCACAAACTAGATGGCCTCAAGACCCCTTCTAGCTCTCTATTTATGATCCCATGATCCTAGGCACTTGGGATGTTATACAGGAACACAGGAAGGATTCCTAACATAGATAAGCCTCTATGTAAAACCGTACTATGCTAATTTGTTCTGTTTCTCTGAGGGTGGATAAGCTCTTCGCTCATATGTCTGAGTCTTTTCGTATTTTTACAAGTCCATCCTCTTGTCATTTTCTATACTGCACCAATATTCTATCTTTTACTGTCTTGTTATTTTAAGTAGCCTAAAACAGTAATGCTTGATATGACTGGCATATAGAGTCATTTTCCTATTTTTCTCTTATGATTAAATCTATTTCAGCTTTAATTCTTGTCTGCCAGATAGATTCTTTCAGTGTTTCTAGTCTCCATACCTCCCATCTCTGTCTATTCCAAATCAGAGCGTCATACTAGCCTTCCTGAAACACAACAATTGTTAAGCACACGCAGAAACACTCTCTAGAAACTCCCACCTGTATACTCTTTTCTTCCATTCAAGCTACTCCATGACCTAACTCCACCCTAATCTTTCCAGTCTTAAATCCCATCACTTTTCCCTTCTACCATAATTTCTCTATAGAGGGCAAGGACCCTTTGTTTAAGGAATAAAATGTTTACTTTCTTCCCTGATGTAGTTGTTTTGAAATTCAAATCCTACCTCTGAGGTACAGAGGAATTCCCTTGTGAATTACCCTGTGTAACACCCCATCCATGCAATGATTTATGACATGCTTTTTCACAACTCTAGAATCAGAGGAATTGTAGAGCTCCAAGGAATCTTAGAGACTTTCTGTGTGACTTTACAGGCAAGGCAACAGTAGTTAAATCTGATGTACATGGAGTAGAACAGCACAACAGTAAGGCTTTGAACTTACCCTTAATTAAATTTTGAAGTTCTTCAGCTGTTTTGAAAAGCACTTCTTCATACTACAAAGAAGGACACATAAGGGTATCAGAGCAACAGAATCATAGAATGTTAGTATTGGTAGGAACCGTAGAGATCACCTAAGGCAACTAGGTGGTATCATGGGTAGAGTACAGGAGTAAGAGTCACAAAGACCTGAGTTAAAATCCTACCTTAGGCATCTATCATTCTGGGCAAGTCACTTAACTTCTCTGTGCCTCAGTTTCCACATCTGCAAAAAGGAAGACTTTGGACTAAATGTTCTCTAAGTTTTCTTCCAGCTCTACATCACTGATTCTGATGCTCTCATCCAACATTTCACAAATGTTTTGATCTCAGAATTCCATTATATTCTTAAATGTAACATTATTGAGGACCTACCCAAAGAGCTTCTGTTTACGTGGGTTCTACCTATCAGTATTTGCCGTATTAGAAAATAAGACTGATGAATTTTAAATATATTTTTCAATTCATTAGAAACACACCCATTACATATTAATATGAATAACATATTTTCATGAAAAATGACTGTTTTCTAAAACAAAAAAATTAGTGAGAAGAATGGCATTGTTTTACATACTTTTACAAATCTTTTTAATGTCTAATCTTAGTTGGATTCTGTAATGGGAATGCAAATTTGGAAGATCTTCTCTGCCCCTAGGCTAAAGTGCACCAGAAGCCTGGGGAGGGAGGCTTGTTTTTCAGTAGATACTTCTTGATTGGCCAGTGAGTCAATAAGGTTGTTACATTCTCTGAGCCAGGAGAAGGCTATATAAGCCCTGATGTGTAGCTTTGTTTTGGGACTCACTTTGAGAAGTGTTCTGTGATTTGATCTGAATTCTGGGAAGCCGTTGTTGAGAGTCCCCCGGCTTTGAAAAACCCAGAATGTGGAAACCCAGATGTTGACTGGGCATGGATGTAATGGTTGGACAGTTTGGAAATCTGTCTACTTGATGTTTCTGTCTTGATAATTATGCCTGTATACTTTGAGGTTCAGGGTGCTGACCTTTTCTCCTGAACAAGGTAAACGATATATGTCTGACTGATTAAAGTAAGCTTGTTAATCCATTTTGAGTTGCTTTCCTTTAACAAAGCAGATCCAAGAACCTGTGTGAGCAGGCACCCTGGGGACACTGGGGTGCTTGCTGCTACAGATTCTTAAAAATGCTTCTGCATTCAGTCTATTGCAATATGTTGTTCTGGATGAAATATATATATATATATACATACACATATAGATATGAGTATTTAGATATATGATTGGAAAAGGGAAGAATATTTTAATAGATTAATAACATCTTAGTATTATTATGAAGATAGTTTTGATCTCAAGGACCCCCTGAAAGGGTCTTGGGGAACATTGGGCTACACTTTGAAAACCATTGTTCTAGTCTACCTCTGTCCCCCCACTTTTTTTTTAATTAAAATCTGAGTCTTGGAGAAATGCTTAATAGATTATTAATTCCTAGAGGGTAACAATTTGTAGTTTTTCATTTTTGTATGTATCCAGTGCCTAGTAGAGTACACTGTGTAAGTCAATACAAAGGATTTGTGATTCTGGATATCATTATGACTTCCTGTGTAAGTGTTGAGGCACACAGAGGATGAGACTTACCTTGGGTCATACAGCCAATGAGTGTCAGGAGGAAGATTAGACTTCAGTTGTTCCCAACTCTAGGCCCAGCATTCTGTCACTACAAACACTACAGGCTACCTCTCTATCCCCCTGGGGGATAGAAAGGGGAGAGGTACCTAGATGAATTATTTCACAGATATAAGATAGAGGTGCCAAACAGGCTGCCTGCAAAAGTCCTGAGTGCATCCCCAACCAGATTAAAATATAATGAGGAAGGATTTATAAATAAAATTAGATGCATATGATTTAGTGGTCCCCATTTCTATGTAAGTTTGACACAGCTGATGGAGGGAACTCTTGCTGAGGAAACCCTACCTACCAGGGTAAATCAATAACTGTTCTACAATGTTTAGTCTTAGAGTCAAAAGACCTGTGTTCAAAACCTACCTCTGTAATTTACTGCCTGAATGACCTTGGGCAAGTCACTTAACTTTTCTGTGCCTCAGTTTCCTTATCCATAAAACTGTAGGAGGTACAAACTAGATGGCCTCAATATCCCTTCTAGCTCTCTATTTATGATCCCATGATCCTATGACTTACCTAAGGTCACAAAGCTAGTGACAGAGCCATGACTAAAATCTGAGTCTCCTGACCTCCAGACCAGTGTTTTTCACTATGCCACACTGCCTAATTAATATTGTGACTATTATTGATCATTGTAATTACTGCTCACGGGCTCATAGATTGAGAGACTCCTAGTCTATCTACAAGTCAACTAAATGGTGTGGTGGATAGAATACCCAGAGTAGTCTTATTTTCAATCCTGTGACAGAATGGGTCCTATGATTAGCAGAGCAAAAGTTCCTCAGATCCCAGGATGCAGGCAGAACTGGAAATGATATTAGAGGTTATCTCATCCAATCCCCTCAATTGGCAGGAGAGGAAACTGAGACCCAGAGAGGTGAAGTGACTTACTAATATCAATTAGGAGTTGGGGGGGAATAATTCCTCAGTACCTCAAAGATTAGGACAAATTTTCTAGCATATCAACCTAAATTATTAAGTTTAAAGATTTAGAAACTTCATGAAGACTTTATAAAAGTCTTGTATATAATGAATCTGAATTTTCCTCACTGTCTACCCAAGGAAAAGGATGCTAAGAAAAAGAAAAATTACGAAAATCTCTTTAGAAATTAACCAAACCTCTGTTCCTTGGTATTTTTGAATTTTCCAAAATGGTGAGCTTTTTAATGAATAACACTAAGCAATAATAGCCAGGCAGTTAATGAAATCAATGGCAGTATCGTTCTTTGTGTTATGGCATAGAAAAAAAATTTTTTTAAAGGAGTAATTGTAGTCAAAGACCACAGAATGTTGAAGTTAGAAGGGGGTCTCAGAAATAATCTAATGCCAGCTCCCATTTCTACCGGTGATGAAGTTGAGACTCAGAGATGCAAGCTGGTTTGCCTGAGGACATGGAGCCAGGAGGTAGTAATGCCATGACTTGGACGCTGGTCTGCTGAAGCCAAATTCAGTGAAATTTCCACTGGGCTCTGTTTTCACTTTCAGAAGAACTCAATCAGCACTTAATTATCAAGATAAACAGGACTTTAAACTTGCTCCTGCGACTCAGTTCACTGTTAAAGAGAAAAAAAAGATGGTGATTACAACGATTTGGCCACTGTTTTGGAGGGAATCATTTAGTAAGCTCCCTGTGACTTCTCCACTAATAAATATTCACTTAGTCTGAAGAAAAAGAATAAATGTAAGAAATGAAATCTCTACCTCCACACCAGTAGCTGCCAGCAGCCAGCGCACCGACTCTATTCTGCCTCTGCCATCGAAATAATAAAGTTTAGGTTTCCTAGCCATGCTTTTAAGTTCCTTGGTTTCTGAAAAACAAGACAGAACAAACAATCTGACCAGGACCTAGATGGACAAGCCTCCCTTTTTGTAATCTTGACTCCACTGGTGATACATGAGGAAAGCCCAGACTCTCAGGGTCACTGATTCAGTGGGCAGATTAGGAGGAGGAGAAGAGGGAGGAGAATCATGTGAAGGGCAGGACTCAGACATCCCATTTTCCCCCAAAATGGCTAATGGCAGCTAGGCATGGATCTACTTAACTGATTGAAATGCATTTAGGACTTTGGTGAGTAGGAACTGATTGTCCACATAGGATGTTTGAAATGGAAAGGTGGAGTTTCTTACATTGTGTAAGGAATGTCTACTAGGATAATTTTTATCATTATATCAAAATTGGTCATCCAAGTCTGAGCTTCATGGATCCTATATAACTCCCTTTTTCACTCCAGGTGTCCTCTGGTGCTGATCCTAGTTATGCAGATGTGGCTCAAATCACATCCAGGTAATTCACTATCAAAACCCAGGAGCCATAAATCAGAGAGAGAAGTTTTCATTTAGAACAAATAGCAAAATTAATAAGAGACCTGTGCTTTTATTTATGTACTGAGCTCCCTGGAGCTCATAATGCTCATCTGCCATTGTTCCGGGGTTTTGGTTGTCTGTATTACAGAGATGTTAAGCAACTTGCCCAGGGTCACACAGCCAGTAAAAATAATTTAATCTGCCTATGGAAGGAGTCAGAGGCAGAATTAGAACCCAGTTCTTCTAGAGGCTGAAGTGGTTTGTCTGTCTACATATAACACCTCTTTTCCTCTCTACTTTAGAAATTCATTCCAATAAACTAAAAGTTGCTACCTTGCCATAAGGGCTCATTTCAAATTCACAAGGGAAATAAGGCAAGACATAAAGAAATAGAATTTCCTATGGTTACTCAGGCTGCCAGTGAGAATGGGAATATTTACATTTAAGATCCCAGGGTTATGGCTCAACTGGAATGGCTTTAATCGTTCACTTCCCAGACAATTGTGTAAGCTGTACTGATGTTCTATCCTGTTTCTCAAGTTACTAGAGTTTTCAACTGGGGCTGGGATTGGGACTTCTTCAGAGAAAGTGTTAACACTTTTGTGAGACTGTCCAGCCAATATGCCTGGAGTTTTTAGCTCTTTTAGCTTAACAATATTCAACATCCACCTTCAAAGGAATTCTCCAAGCCTGGGTAGGGAGAGAAAATTCCTTTTAGTTGCTATCAAGAATTTTGCAGATAAATATTAAGTGTTCTCATAGTAGGATTTATTATAAAATAGATTGTTTCCATTTTTCCCTTATAACCCCAAAATAGAGCATAGTACCTTGCACACAAGAAAACAATAAATATTTGTTGAAATGAAGAAAAAAAAGAATTTTAAAGACAGCATCAAGGGCACTTTAAATTATATCAAGACTTTACTAATCTTCAAAGGAAGGATTGTGTGATGCTGGGACAGAGCTAACAACCTCATTCCTGCATTCCTGTCATTGTAACCAAGACCATGACCTTCTTGGTTGTTATTGTTGAGTCTTTTCAGCTGTGACTAATGACTCAATTTGGGGTTTTCTTTGCAAAGATACTGTAGTGGTTTGCCATTTCCTTCTCCAGCTCATTTTACTTGTGAGGAAACTGAGTCAAATAGGGTGAAGTGACTTACCAAGGATCACATAGCTAGTAAGTGTTTAAAGCCAGATTTGAACTCAGATCAGTCTTATTGCCTCCAGGCTTGTCATTCTATCCACTGTGCTGCCTAACTGCCCTCTCTGGCTCACAGTAGCTATGTAATAAATGTTTATTGATTGACAGACTCAAAATCCACTTTATTACCCTAGGGAAGCTGTTGAACCTCTCCATGAACCAGGAATTCTCTAAAATTAAAGTCACAGAGCAGTTTAAAGCCATAGACTAAATAAAGTCTCTCTGCACTGGTAGAAGGACTTCACTCGCTGAAGTTTCCTATACCAGTAAAATCACAGGTAAAACCTTAACTCCCATCCCATTTTACACCCTCCCGGCTTCCCACATTTCCATCACTCAGCTGAACATCTGGCATATACTAAGACTTCAATACATGCCTGTTGGATTGTATTAAAACTTCACTTTATGAATTCTGCTTTCTTATCTTTGGAAGCACCAGAGAAAGTGATAACTAAAGTGACAAGTTTCTTTCTCCAGCTCATTTTATAAATGAGGAAATGGAGGCAAACAGGGTTAAGTCATTTGCCCAGGGTCACACAGCTAGTAAGTGTCTGAGATCAGATTTGAACTCAGGTCTTCCTGACTCCAGGCCCAGCACTCTATCTAATGTGCCACCTTACTGCCCACCTTTCTTTGTAGTGCTTAGCAGGATATCTGGCACCTGGCACTTAATAAATGCTTTTTGATTGACTGACTGAATAGTCGGTCCTCTAACTGGTCCCCTGGCCTTCAGTCTCTCCTCATTCCAAACCACACCCAGCTATCACAATGAGTTTTTTAAAGAATATGTCTAAGCAGTAAATATCAGAGGTCCATTCCTCCAACTATTGCCTCTTTCTTGATGTACACTAGTCCATTATAATCCATTACAGTACTATCTGTTTTACATATTAAACCATCATGCTTAATTTTTTTTTAAAGCAATTGGGGTTAAGTAACTTGCTCAAGGTTACAAGGCCAGTTATTTCTGGGTGTGGTGCTAAGTATCTGAGCCCGAATTCAATCCCCAGGTCATCCTGACACTGGGGCTGGTGTTCTTACTCGCCGCGCCACCTGGCCACCCCTATCATCATGCTTAATTTTTGAATCCAGAAAAAATAATAATTTAATCTACCTATGGAAATTTACAAGATATTTCTATTTCTTAATATCAGGATAATTTTAATGATATTATTACTAGGTTCTATATATGCCAGTAAATATTTAACAACATCTGGTGGGGCAGGGAAGGATATGTACCTATGACACACTTTTTATATTTAATCTGCATTATTAACATTTAATATTATTAATATTTTTCCATTCCTTTCTTAATTCCATACAATCAACAAAACAATAAGTCAAGGCCTGATCTGTGCATTTGCCTGTTTCCAATGTGCAAACATTCACACTGAAAATTTAAAATTGGCTCTCAGGAAGGCTCAGAGCTGGCTCCAGCACATCCCTGACTTAGGGTAGGGGGTTCATTTGGCATTTAGGTGACCCAGTGGATAGAGTGATAGCCCAGAGGGGGAAAGACCTGAGTTCAAATCCAGCCTCAGATACCTCCTAGCTGCGTGAACCTGGGCAAGTTATTTAACCTCTGCCTCACTTCCCTTATCTGTAAATTAGAGATAATATTTACTTCCCAGGGATTTTGTGAGGATCAGATGAGATAATAATTGGAAAGTGCTTAGCAGAGTGCCTAGGAAATAGTAGGTGCTACGCAAATGTTAGCTAATATTATTAATCCGAGATTTTCTTATTTTACTCAAATTATACTTCCAGATGGTCAGAATGTGAAGCTATAGTGCCTTAAAAATCGTTCAGATAAGCAGTATAAGGAGGAGTATTTTGCAGAAGAGGTGAAGTGCAAAGAATGCTAAAGTTGACACTTAGCTTTTATTCTCTCTCTCTCTTTTTTTTTTTGCCTTTTTGGTGGGGGGAAGGCAAGTCAAGTGTGGTTAAGTGACTTGTCCAAGGCCACATAGCTTGTAAGTGTTAAGTGTCTGAGACCAGATATGAACTCAGGTCCTCCTGACTCCAGGGCCAGTGCTCTATTCACTGCACCACCTTGCTGCCCGCCTTTTTTTGTTCTCATTTTCCCACTAATTATCTGTGTGACTCAATATAAGTCACAGCTTCTTTCTGATCCTCAGTTTTATCTGTCAAATGGAATCTAAGATTCCTTCCAGTTCTATCAGTCAGTTCTCAGTACCAGGTCTATAATAACATAATTTTAGAATTGGAAGGGACCTTAGAGACCATTGTGTCCAACACCTTCATTTTACAGATGAGGAAACTGAGGCTCAGAGAGGGCAAGTAACTTGCTCAAGATCACACAGGTACTAAATATCTGAGACAGTTCTTCCTGACTCCAAGTACAGTTTTCTAACCCCTTAGCCATGATTGATTGATTGATTGACAACAGGTATCTATTGCATATGAAATGCTCTTTGCATGAACTTTGGTTTGGAGCTGAAGATATTCCATCAATAAAGACTTATATGTAAAAATATATTTAATATGAATGTATATGTATAGCCTATTTCAGATTGCATGCCATCTTGTGGAGGGGTAAGGGAAGGAGGGGGAGAAAATTTAGAACCCAAAATCTTATGGAAATGTATGTTGAAAACTAAAAATAAATTAATTTTTTTAAAAAAGACTTGTAAAACAGGATTTGAATTCAAATGTCCATTTTGTCACTGACATTCCAGCTCTATCAGTTAGTGCCCAGTTCCTGGCACATGGTGCCATAATTTTAGAACTGGAAGGGGCTATACAAATGGTGGGAAACCTGTGGTCTTCTAGGTTCCTAAGTGGAGCTTTTGGACTGAATTCAAATTTTACAGAACAACTCTTTTTATATTTATTTATTTTTGTTTGTTTGTTTTTTGGAGGGCAATTGGGGTTATTACTTGCCCAAGGTCACACGGACAGTTTTTGTGATAAGTGTCTGAGGCCAGATTTGAACTCAGGTCCTCCTGACTCCAGGGCTGGTACTCTATTCACTGTGCCACCTAGCCGCTCCCTACTCTTTTTATTTTTATTAATACATTTTTATTCTTCTTTCATCCTTTTATTTTATTTTTAAAGTGAACGTATTTAAAATATCAAAGAATTAAATAAGTTTCAATGAAATAATCCTCTTAGATTGACAAGCACAATTAGAACATTAGTAAGCCATAAGGGCTAAATTGACAGCTGCTATGCTCATTATTTAGTTCTAACTTCCTCTGCCTGATTTGTGCCACTACTGCAACAAGGCTGGTTGGCAAGAGTTTATGGGGGTCGAATATGACAGCCTTTTATCAGCTTTTGACAGTGGTACACTGTGTTTCTGTCTGAAATGGAATTTGTGAATAGTTGCATAGCTTGACAGTATTTGTTTGATTCTGTCTGCTTAACAGCCCACCATTTCCAAAAAGACCAAGACAACACTGAAGCTTCAAAGAAAATAGATTTTTTAAATGAGGATTGGGAATCGCAATATTACTTTGTTTCTGCTAAAGATAAGAGGATTTGCTTGCTTTGTGGTACTGCAATATTTACATTAAAGAAAGTCAATGCTCATCAGCATTATAACACTCATGAGGACAACAAATATTTTAAATTAGAGGAAGAGGCATGAAAGTTTGTATTGCAGAAATTAAAAGATAAAAAGCAAAAGCAAAGAAAATTCTTTCAAGTAGCAATAAGACATGGAAATAATGCCACTGAAGTAACTTATAAAATACCTTATAAACTCAGGAAAAAAGGGAAGCCATTCAGTGATTGTGAAAGAATGCACTGTTGAAGTTGTGGGATGCTCAGAACCCAATAATGTTTCAAAGTACAAATAACTAACTGCCTCTTTCAAGGAGAGCCATGACTGATCAGTAGCATGAATTAACCTTCAACTTAACAGAACAACTTCATGCAATATATCAGAAGGAAAATATATATTATTCAATAGCTTTAGATGAATCAACTGATACTACTGACTTGGCATGGGTTTTATACTTCATTTAGGTCATAACAAAAGATTTTCTTTGCTGCAAAGAGTTACTTGCTTTGGGCACTCTTGTGAAAAGAACAACTTCCAAGATAAATGTCATGAAGTTGGACTGAATTTGGTAAATGTAGTGAGTATATGTACAGATGGTACACCTTCAATGACAGGAAAACTGAAGGGTTTATTGCACAGGAAAAAAAAGTATCAACAGATCCAGATGCTCTCATTTCTTTTCATTGTATCTTGCATCTGCAAAATCTCTGTGCTAAAGCTACTATTTTAAGTGACACTCTGCAACAAGTTATAAGTATCAACATATTCATGGAAATGCAACACAGCGTTATCAGTTTTGTAACATGCTAAAGTTGAAAGATTCAGTGGATTTGCTGTATCATTCTAAAGTTCCTTGGCTGTCACAGGAACAGGTGTTAGCCAAAATTTTATCTTCATGAGAACAGATAATTAAATTTTATGAGGAACAGAATCAGCAATGTGAATTATTGAAAGATTTCTATAGAAATGTTGCATTTCTGTGTGATAACATGTCAAATCAAAATGACTTGAATATTTTTTTGCAAGGCAAAACTAAGTCTATATATGATATGTGGCAAAAAAAAAATACAAGCATGTCAAAAAAAAAGCTATCTTTTTTCAAAATACTTCTTTAAAAATGCTTCTAGAAGTCTTGTGTTTATTTTTATTTTTTTTAATTGTAAAGTTAGACTTGTGTGCACGGACATAATTAAGGTACATCATTATTTTAGGTTAAAAATTATATTTGGTAAGACTTTTTTTTTTGCCTATTGGAGGGGGGAAGGCAAGGCAGTTGGGGTTAAGTGACTTGCCCAAGGTCACATGGCTAGTAAGTGTTAAGTGTCTGAGGTCAGATTTGAACTCAGGTCCTCCTGACTCCAGGGCCAGTTCTCTATTCACTGAGCCATCTAGTCACTCCAACATATTTTGTTTTTTTCTGTATGTTTTTACTGAATGATCTATTCCCCATCCCAAAGTAAGCATGAATAAAGTTAGGTTAAATGTAAAACAAAAACCAACAAAACAAAAAAAAAAATACACTTCTTCAAAGGGAAATTTTGGATGAACATTTTCCCCAGTTAGGAAAGGTCATTGATGAGCAGGCTGGTATATGTGAATCATTTGAAGAATATGCAGCTGTTATAGACCTAAAAATTGGAGAATACAATGAAAGGTTCACTGACTTTGAGAACCATGTCACACTCAAATCAGCATTTCAACCTCACCTAGTTGACTTCACCAAGACATCTAAAATAACTACAGATGGAATTGGTTGAGCTCTCAGTAGATGACATTTTAAAGTCATTGTTTGATGCTAAGAACAATCTTATTGAAATATGGAAAAATTTGGTAGAATATCCCTGCCTTTTGCAACATGTCTGAAAAATGCTTTCTTGCTTTTCAACCACTTATTGCTACAAATCGATATTCTCCTTCCTAACCCAAATCAAGATTCCCTTAATAGCACAAAAGGCTGATACTCATCCATAGGATCAACTGAAACTGGAGACCTCCATGCAGCAACCAAATATTCTAATGCTTTCCAATAAAAACCAGATACAACTAAGTCATTAGAAGGTACATTAACTTTAAAATTAACAAATAGTTTTCATTTTTTGAAATTAAGTTCAAAGTATTTAGATTTTTACAAAATAATGTACATTTTTAAGTATATCTAATTGAAGTTTCCTGAATGTGACCTTATTTGATTACAGCTAAATATTAATGCAGCCTTCCAACATGAAAAGGTTCCCTGCCCTTGGGCTATTCTGACTAGCCTAAAATACTTTTCTTCCCCACTTCTTAAATTTTTTTTTAATTAAAAAAACTTTTTTTTCTCCCTCACTTTTAAGGTGAGAATTTCTCAGAGAGAATTTGTTCCAGTTTATAGTAACCGGATGTAAACAACACATTTTTGTGAACCTTATCCACTGTGGAGGCTCCTTGCTTTTGGATTCCACATCTCGTCCTGATCTTTTATTGAATACAATTAGTATATTTAAAAGTAAGACCTGAGCCCAGGTCAACCTACCTTCAAGGCCAACCTTTTTTTTTTCTTTCATAGGAGTTTGATATCACTCTTGGTGACTGCTACCAAGTAAAATATAGTACCAGAGAAGGGTGTGCTGGCGCCAGCTCTAACCCCACATGTGTTTTTATGCCTCAGAATCAGCAGATACTAATAACTTGGCCTTGGTTTATTGTTTTGGTAATTTTTTAGTTTTGAGAAAGTAATAATAATGCAGGTGAAACTTAAAAGTGTATGTTTCCTGGGGTTGTTAAAAATTTACTAACCCACCTATGGTATCAGATAGTGATAGTGCTGTGTTAGACCTTTGATCACTGTCTATCTCTGATTCCTTATCATAGCATGGAAGTGACACTGGTCTCTTGAATACCATACCATTAGAGCACAAATTCTGGAAGGTTCTGCAGACCTTGAAAACTTTGAGGAGTACTGGTAGAGGGATGGACCTTGTGTGTATTTTTCATAGACTAGGATAGCTAAGTTGAAGGTATTCATTAGCAAGGTGGCTACAGGGTGATGGATTTTTTTAGCCATATCAACTCTCAAGGACCATCAATCAATCAAGAAGCATTTAGTCAGCACTAGATGAAAACTTTGAGAAAAATCACTTTGGCAACTGAGTTGAGGACTGACTAGAATGGGAAGAGAATTGAGTCGAGGAGACTAATTAGAAAGCTATTGCATTAGTCCAGGAAAGAGAAGAAAAGGGTCTAATTGGAGTGCTGCCTAGGAATATCTGCAAGAGATTTTGTAGAGAAAGCAGTTATAGAATTTATAATATTTGGAAACTGATTAGATATGTAGAGTGAGTGGGAGGAGGAGAGGATGATAATGAAGCTTTAAAGCTAGGTGACAAGTGGGGAGAGTTTGGGGAGGAAAATAATCAGTTCCTTTTTTGGACATTTGAGCTTGAGGTGCCCACAGGATGTCCACTGGGAATGTCTAACAGGCAGTTGGTGAGATGGAAGTGGAGCTTAGGAAAAAAAGTAGGAGAGCTGGATAGATATGGACAGACAGAGAGACAGATAGATATAGATATATGTGTGTGTCATAGAATCTCTTACTGGAAATGATCATTGTACCCATGGAAGTTGATAAGATCATTGAGAGTATATGGAGAAAAGGGCCCAGGATAGAGCCTTGAGTGACACCCCCAGTTAGTGGCAGTCACCTGGACAAAGATTCAGTAAAAGAGACTGAGAAGGAGCAGTCTGACAGGTAGAAGGAGAAGCAAGAGATGGCAGAGTCCTGAAAGCCCCAAAATGAGAGGAAATTCAAGAGGAGCAGTGTTAAGTGTTGTAGAGAGATCAAGAAAGATGAGGATCAAGAGAGGACAATGGGTCTGACAATTAAGAAATCCCTGGTAACTTTGGAAGGAGTAGTTTTGATTGAGTGAAGAGGTTAGGAGGCAGATCAAAGATGGCTTCTGGGAGACAGGTTTGTCCCACTTGGTAAAAGAATGCCTTCTCTCCTCACCTCTATCTCATGGAAGGAGAATGATTTTTATATTTAAAGTAATCGATCTATAGTTTGCTGACCCCTTCAAAAGTCAGTGACAGTCTGGGAGGACATAATGAAACATAACATCCTCCCTCACAACAGAATGGTGGGAAACTATTAGGAAAGAAAATTGTATACAATGTCAGACATGTTTTCTTTATTAACAAGCAACAAATTAGGTTGTTGCCACCAAAAACAAATAAATAAATATATATATAATCCTTTAAAATGAAGAGGTCCAACTAAACCATCTCTAAGGTCCCTTCCACCTCTATGAACACAGTTATACCTTCCATATCATGACTTTCCTCATTGAGGTTTTGATATATCATGGATTGGCATAAGATATTAAATATGAATTTGGGGGGGAGTTTTACAGCGAGGACACATGAAGGCCAGAAGACTACACACAAAAAGTTTAGAAACTCATTTGTGTATGTGTGTGTGTGTGTGTGTGTGTGTGTGTGTGAGTGAGTGTGTGAAGCAACAGGGGTTAAGTGACCTGCCCAGGGTCATACAGTTAGTGTCAAGTGTCTATGCTAGATTTTAACTCAGGTCCTCCTGACTCCAGGATCAGTGCTCTATCCACTGCCCCACCCAGCTACTTCTCAAAATGGATATTTAGGCCAATGAATCTGACAAGGAGATCATTCTAATGAATCACTTTTAAAGACTCTACCCCTTTTGTCTGAGTGCAGAGAATTGTATACTTTGTTGTATAATCTCATCCAGAGGTATCTTCATTTTTTTTTCTAGCTGAAAATGTAAATTAGGATAATTGTACCATAACAATTAAATGGCTATAAGCAAAGCATTCTTCAGATTTTAAAGGGGGATATGGAAATAAAGAAGATGCAAAAATAAATAAATAAATTTAAGCAACTGAAGAAACATTCCTCTGGAAGAAGAGATAAAATATATCCATAAATTAGCATAACACAAATATGTCACATGAGAAGTGCATAAGAATAGAAATATGAGAGTTAGTTAAGAATGATCACTCAACAAATAATAATTAAATACTTAGTATGGGCCAGACATTGCACAAGGCACCAGGAATTCTAAGAAAAAAGCCAAACTGCCTTGCCTTCTATTGAGAAAAAAATTACATGTACAAATGTAGGATGTCCCAAAAGTCTTAGGACAATTTTTGTTTAAAACGTTTTCATTAAGACTTTTTGAATACAATGTTTTAGTATATAGAAATACAAAGTAATCTGGGGGAAATCACTAGCTGCTGAGGGGATAAAGAAAGACCCAATTTTGGGCAACTAAGTGGTGCAGTGAATAAAGCACCAGCTCTGGAGTCAGGAGGACCTGAGTTCAAATGTGACCTCAAACACTTAACATTTACTAGTTGTGTGACTTTGGGCAAGTCACTTAAACCCAATTGCCCTGCCTTCCCTCCTCCAAAAAGAAAAAAAAAAAGACCCAATTTAGGACTTTGAAGTAAATGAGGGATCCTATTCAGTGGAGACAGGAGGGAGTTCATTCCAGGCACTAGGGACAGTTTGTGCAACAGTATCAATAGAAGAAATAGAATGTCATGTATGAGCCACAGAGAGGAGGCTAGTTTGCTGAACTCTAGAAGGGGACTGCTCAAGGAAGTTTCCAACCCCAGTGAAATTTCAAGTCCAATTTAAAAAAGAAAAGTACAGATACTAGAATCTAACTAAGACCAAGGATGACTTATCCTAAAGGGTTATTTACAATCCTTCCAGTTTCCAAAGAGGGAACATAGCAGTCCTTTGGTGGAAAGCAGCCAACTCTAATCAAGTAAAATCATTACTCAACAGTAAAATGCAAACATTGCAACTGCTTCTGGTTTGCCAAAATATTCTAGCATTCAAAATTGAAGAGTAATCCTAAATCAGCAGGCTTAGATTCATGTAACCTGATAGAAGAACTATCTGGACCAAGATCTGAAGATGTAGTGAAATATTAAAATATATCCTTAAAGTGATGTTTCTGATAGATATTATCGATGTATTTATCTTTTGACAATGAAATTAAGTTAATGCAGTGAGTGAGGCCTTCTGCAATCTAATCAAAACTTACCTTTTCTACCTTCCACACTGTTGACCAAGTTTGGAGTTAGAAGCCCTGGGTCTGAATCTAGACTTTGCTGTTTACTCTCTTACAGAGCTTTTAGATTTAGGAAGCATTTTCATTTCTCATTTAATAACATAAGGGAGTCAGACTAGTAGTATATTTACTATCTACTATATTTATACAAAATTACAATACATAATATATGTTGTTGTTCATTCCTTTCAGTCATGTCAGACTGTGACACCATTTTGGGTTATCTTGGTGAAGATACTGGAGTGGCTTGCCATGTCCTTCTCCATATAATATATGAAATTATAATATTTATATTATATATAATAATATATGAAATTATAATATATGCTATTATATATTACAGATACTAAATTGATATATCATAAATATACATACTATAATATATACTAAATGAACCATACATTTACTAATTATACATTCAGACTATACTATATATAAGTGCTTATATATGTATATATTACATGGTAAATCGAGTAGTAGTTGTAGTTGGTGGATCATAAAAGGCCTCAAGCATGAGAAAAGACAACATTAATAAAGAGAAAGTTGTAGAGACAACAAAGAAATAAACAACCAAAATTCAACCAAGCCCTTCCTCAGCTTCCTTTTTTCCAAGTGTTCTGGAGGCAAGGACAAAACCCTACCATGACCATGTTGATTGCCCAGGGCACAACTTACCTCTTAGATTGATGAGTTACAGTATGGGTCATGCTTCTCAACTAAGAGATGATGTCTAGAGGAGACAGCTAGAATTAGTTTACATAATTTGAGAAGGAAGAAATGAATGCACCAAGAAATCTCAATATCCTCTCTCTTTTGTTTTTGCTTTTTAGAGGGTGGAAGGCAGGGCAATTGGGGTTAAGTGATTTGCCCAAGGTCACACAATTAGGAAGTGTTAAGTGCATGAGGCTGGATTTTAACTCAGGTCCTCCTGACTCCAGGACCGGTGCTCTGTTCACTGTGCCACCTAGCCACCCCCAAAATCTCAATCTTCTTAAGGCAATGCATGGTAAAATGAACATTGTCAAGCAATCCTCAAGCCAAAGACTGATTAATTGTGTTATAAAACCATTTCATTCTCATGAGGCTCTGTACTGTTGTATTAAGTTAGTTCATAAAGGAGCTTAGTGGTTGAAACCTAGACTCAGCTGTAGGCAGGACCTAATCATTCTCCTCACAATGAATATTTGAGAAACAGTTGTTGTACGTAGAGCCTTAAAAAAGGCTTCTATTCAGGAGAAGAAATGGTAGTTTGCCTAATTATAACTTAGGCATAACCTAAATAAAGAATCTTAGGTAGACATGACTTTTTCCCTAGGAATTTTTCTTTAAAACTTTTATGGCCTTCATAATTATTGTTTGTCCTTTGTTCTAGAACAGGACCACTGAAATCAGGAGGGTGATGTCTTGACTTTCAGGTGTATTGGATTTAAGTGAGGCAGAACCTTGCAAAGTCATCAGCCTCACTCTCCAGGAATGCCAGGCTGGTTCAATATTAACAAAACTATCAGCATAATTGGCCATATCAACAACAAAACTAACAGAAATTATATGATAATGTCAACAGATGCAGAAAAAGCTTTTGACAAAATATAATACTCATTCCTACTAAAAACACAAGAGAGCATAGGAATAAATGGAGTCTTCCTTAAAATGAAAAGTAGCATCTATCTAAAACCAACAGCAAGTATTATGTACAATGAAGATAAGCTAGAAGTATTTCCAATAAGATCAAGAATGAAACAAGGATGTCCATTATTACCACTGTTATTTAATATTATACTAGAAATATTTGCTTTAGCAATAAGAAAAGAAAAAGATCTGATCTCAGGTCTCCCAACTCGGGGGCCGGCTCTCTTACTCGCTGTGCCACCTGGCATGCAGTTTATCCCTGGAACAATATTTGAAGCCTTTCTCATTTGGTAGGACCTGCCAGAACTTGAGGTCATCTATCATGGCCTTGGAAGACCCAAGATCAACTTCATAGCTCACAGATGTGGCAGAGGAAGACTTTTGTGGAGGTGACCTTGGGTTCTTGAAAAATCCATTTCAGAATTTAAAAATCTGAAGCAATAGAACACATATTGAAAAACTGTGAAGTATAAAGCCACAGGCCTGAACACAATTTGTGTTCATTGTAGCATGTTGTTTAGAACATAATAGACTTTATTCAAGTCCTTCATTTTAACTCTTTGTAAATCTTTGTGTTTCAAGTGCATTTCTTTTAAACCATATATCGTTAAATCCTTCTTTCTATTCCATGCTGCAATCTTCTTCCATTTTGTGGGTTAGTCCCACACATTCACATTCTTAGTTATTGTTAAGCCTTTGTTTCTCTCTTTCTGATTCTCTTGTACTTTTCTCTCTCTTTACTTTCACCTTCCTCTTTACAAATAAGACAGTGGTAGAAGAGAGATAGCTTCCTCCTTGGGATCTTATAAGTGAACCCATTTTCTCTCTGTTGCAGTTCTTCTCTTCTTCTTACTCCATCCTTGCAAGATTCAAGGTTTCTACTATTTCCTCCTTTCTTTTTAATATACTCCCCTTCACTGTTTGAGTTTGTTTTGATTATAATCTCTTCCCTGGAAATTCACTCCACCCCAGGATTTCCCACAATGGAAGTACCCCACTCCCAGCTCTGGGGTCTCTGTCTCTCTGTCTTTGTCTGTGTTTCTGTATCTCTCTCCTTCTCTCTGAATGACTGATTGCTCCCAGAATATCCAAATTAAGGAAAAGATCCAGGCCATCCATTTGTTCATTCCTTTCCAGGATGTACTACAGACTCGTCTCCACAAGACTTTTCCTACCCTTTTCAGCTCCCATTTATAAGTTCATTTCCTCTATTAGAATATAACCTCTTGTCTGAGGTCAGAATTGAACTCAGTAAGAGGAGTTTAGCACTCTATTCATTGCACCACCTACCTGCCCCAGTTTCGAGAGTTCAAACCCAGCCTCAGGCACTTTGAAGAAACTGAGACAAATAGAGTTGTGACTTGTTCAGGACCACACAACTAGGAAGTATTTGAGACTGTATTTAACTCATGAAGATGAGTCTTCTGACTTCTAAACCCAGTGCTCTATCCACTATATCATCTGGCTGCCCCTGCCAGGAAAAGAGTGAACAATGAATAAATGCTTGTTGACTTGACTATGAAGGTCCTTAAAGGCTAATGTCATAAGATTAAGCCTGGTGGTGTTGAGACCACCATGACAGTGTCTGGTTAATGGTGGCTGCAGCTTATAGAATCTATTTATGGAGAAATACTAGCAATAATACATATGTATTTGCATATATATAATATATAAATTTATATGTATATGACAGATACTTGTATATTGCAGTTCAATAATTTATTTTAATAACATCAGAATATGCATAGCAAGTGCAGTGCTAGCATCTAAACTAATCCAGTAAGCAATAACTAGACCTATAGTGACATGAAGGTCCATCTTTACATCTAACAAGTTTAAAAAAAAACAATCTTTGAATCCTTATTTATGAACTAACAATATTGCCAGCTGATAAAATTTGCTAAGATGTTACTGCTGGATGCACAAGTCACTGATTATGCCAATGCAACAAAGATAACCCCCTGTTTGAGGATTATAATTTATCAGACATTCATGGGGGGAGGGGAACACAACTACACAAAACTCACTCAGCAAACATCTGAGAATCTGGACACCACAAGAATGTTTAGAAGTGTTTCATTAATATCTTAAGACAAGTGAATCAAAACCTTGGCATGTTTTAATTTCAAGTTGCTAGTTTTATTTTACTAATATGAGAAAGTTATGGCTATACTGCCAACACTAGGTCAGCTTAATTTGACTTCAGAGTTTAATATGACCTAACTTAAATATGACCTAATTAATATGATCTAATTTAAAGCTCATATTATCTCAAAATATGTAATTTCATATACACAGTGACATTGAAAATTCAAGTGCCAGTATTTTTGTCCTATCTTTTGGTCAAATTTCTCCAAACTTTCAAAGAATCATTTTTAGGTTTACAAAAATAAATATTTTTTAAAAGGCTAAATGAATATTACACAAAACTAGCAGCAAAAAGTATCTAGAAATCTGTCACAGGCAAATAGTTTTCTTCCCAACTATCACTCTGATGGTCCCAAATAAATTTTGGAATCTAGTCCCTTTTTGCACTCAACAATTTCCTCTAAACAAGATTGGCAGTTTAAGGACACGCACACAAGATATATGTATGTATATGTACACACATATATACACATCTTTATTCATATGTATATGTGTATACATATATGTACATAATATCTATATGTATAGATAATTCTCTGAATATAAAAGAAACATTTTGTAAAAAGTCATGGGCAAAATGGTTTTTGTTGTTCATTAATTTTTCAGACATGTCCAACTCTTTGTGACCCCATTTGGGGTTTTCCTGTCAAAGATACTGGAGTGGTTTGCCATTTCATTCTCCAGCTCATTTTACAGAGGAGAACTGAGGTAAACAAGGTTAAGTGACTTGCCCAGGGTCGGACAGCTAGGAACTGTCAGAGGTCAGATTTGAACTCAAGAGGACAAGTCTTCCTGACTCTAGGCTCAACACTTTACCCCCTGCCCCATCTAGCTATTTCATGACTTTTGGAACAAATTATTTTTATCTGCCCATTCTGCCAAGGGTAATCTTCATATGCTTGGGATGAACATAACCCTAACCAGAAGGGGGAAGGAGAAGGGAATGAGGGAAGGAAGGGAAAATAGTTTATATGAATAAGTTTTATTACCTTGATAAAATAGTTTGTCGATTTGATATAACTGATTCCATTTGGTTTTAAGCCTCCATTTTGAGATTTAGTTCAAGTAGGTAGATTTTCTATAAGTTGTTTTTTTTAACGCTAAAATAAGTTTCAGTATGGTATAAACAACATGTGTGTATTCTTAAAGTGTAGCACAGTGGATAGAGTGTCTGGCCTGGAGTCAGGAAGACTCCCCTTCCTGAGTTCAAATCTGACCTCAGACATTTACTAGCTCTGTGTTCCTGGGCATGTCATTTAATCCTGTTTGCCTCAGTTTCTTCATCTGTAAAATGAACTAGAGAAGAAAATGGTAAGCCACTTTAGTATCTTTGCCAAGAAAACCCCAAATGGGGTCACAAAGCTATTACATATTTAGCCAGACATGTATGAACAAGTATATTCTTAAAAACATCCAGAGACCTTGGCAATAAGTCAGTCTACCAATGAGAAAATATTACACACAATTTTATCAGCAATTTTGAAGTAAACAACCAATCAAATTATGTGGTACACAACTTTAGCTAACTAAACTTTGAGAAATCCCCCTGAGATGCCCATCATTAGTTTATTCCTAACTAGGGCTGGCTCTTGCGTACTCCATTCTTGAGAAGCAAATCCAGTGGCTCCAGGGCAGTTCTGATTGCTTGACTGATCTGGAGCCTTGGCAGATCACAGAGAAGGGATACACTTGGCCTTTGACTAGGCAGAAAGAAAACCTATGGGCAGCTAGGTGACATATTGGATAGAGCATCAGCCCTAGAATCAGGAGGACCTGAATTCAGATCAGGTCACAGACATTTGACTCTAGCTGTGTGACTCTGGGCAAGTCACTTAACCCTGATTTCCTCCCCAAACCCCACAACTCTCAAATATCAGGAGTGTGGTGATGGTGACTACAGTCTGTTTTTAGAAAACATTGTAAGCTTTGATCAATAAAGTTTGCATGCTTTGAGAAGTATAAATGTAATTAGTATTCTGTTGCACTATCACAGGGGAAGGAAGGAAAGGAAATGAAACCTGGGGTCATGCCCACGGGTACAGGATCAAAGGGTAAAAAAGGAAGTTAAGGCTCTCAGTCCTTCCTCATCAACCCCAAGTCGGGCAGGGAATAGGAAGCTCAGCTGCAGGAGTCCTTCATATAGGGAGAAAATGTTACTAAATCATGATGTTCCTACAGCTGAAGGACTACCAGTGCTTTCAGCATCCCGAGGCCAAGGCCTCTACCCGCAGGAGAGCTTTGAGTACAAAAGATAATTCAATCCTGAAAAAGAATTGCAACAGTTAAGTAGAAAGAGATTACAAGGATAGAATCAAAATGTCTTGATTAGGTAGATGTGGTGGGAGGTGTAGCTGATTAGAGTCAGGAGAGAGAAGAGTTCAAAGTTTCAAGTCTGGTTGGCCTAGAATGCTAGAACTTGAAAAGAGCTAAAAGGTCTAGTTCAGTCCCTTCATTTTCCAAGGTCACTTTTAGCCAAGTATACAAGTATTAATTAAGCACCTACTAATATGCCAGGTAGGGCTGCCAGGGAGCTCAGTGCAGAGAATAGAGAGCTGGGCCTGAAGTCAGGAAGACTCATCTTTGTGAGTTCAAATCCAACCTCAGATGCATGCCAGCTGGATGACCCTGAGCAAGTCACTTCACTTGGTTTGTCCCAGTTTCTCATCTGTAAAATGAGCTGGAGAAGGAAATGGAAAAGCACTCCAGTATCTTTGCCAAGAAAATCCCAAATGGGGTCATGAAGAGTTATACATGACTGAAAAAACTGAACAACAATATGCCACTATGCAAAGCACTAGGGATACAAAAAGATAAAGAGTCCCTGTTCTCATAATCTAATGGGGAGACAACATGCAAATAACTATGTACAAACAAGACAGGTACACATACACATATGTATGTATGTGTATATGTATGTGTGTATACTATATGTGTGTGCATACATATATAGTACACAGAGAGACAGAGATAAATTAGAGATAATCAACAGAAGGAAGGCAGCATTAAGGAGAATCTGTAAAAGCTTCTTAAAGAGGGTGGGATTTTAACTAGAAATTGAAGGAATCCAGGAAAGCTAGGCAGCAGAGAGAATTCTAGACAGGGGGGACAAATTGATGGAAATGTATGAAGTCAGAAAATGAGTGTCTTATTTGAAGAACAGTAAAGAAGCCAGTGTCACTGCATGCCAAAGTGTATTAGGAGTGCATAAGACTTAAGAAAACTGGAAAGGTAGGAAGCCAGCTTATGAAGGGCTGTGAGCACTATATGAAGGATTTTATAGTTGATCGTGGAGGCAATGGGGAACTATTGGAGTTTACCTAATAGTCAAATCAACTAGTATGTAAAAGTCTACTATGTACTAGGAAGAATAATTTGACAGCCAAGTGGAAGAAGGAGAGGGGCAGATTTGAGGCAGGGCAAACAAGCAGACTTTTGCCATAGTCCAAGAATGAAGTTATGAGGTTCTCCATCAGGGTAGTGAAAGTATCAGAGGAGAGAAGGGGCATATATTAGAAATGCTAAAAAGGTATAATTGAGAGGATTAGGCAACAGATTGAATATAGTGAGTGAAAGTGAGAAGTCAAAGATGACACCTAGGTTAGGGTATGGGTTACCAGGAGAATGAGGATGCCCTCAACAGTAACAAGGAAGTTTGCAAAGTGAGTGGGGGGGGGGGGAGTGTCAAGAGGAAGATGAAGAGTTCTATTTTGGACATGTTAAGTAATGTATCTATGGGACATTCATTTTGAGATGTCCAATAGGCAGTTGGAAATGTCAGTCTGGGGATTATGAGAGAGGTTAAGGTTAGATAAGTATATGAGAGAATCAATAGCATTATTTTAACTTAATCTGTGAGAGCTGATGAGGTCACCAAATAAAATAGTATAGAAGAAGAATAGAAGAGATAGAACCCTAGAAAACTTACTTGGACAGTATCAGAGCTAGAGTTTAAACTCAGGTCCTCTTAAGATAAATCCAGCCTGGGGGTGGAGCCAAGATGGCAGAGTAAAAGCAGGAACTTGCTTGAGCTCCTGCTCCAACCACCTCCAAAATCTGTAAAATATGACTCCAAACAAATTTTAGAGCTTACAGAACCCACAAAATGACAGAAAGAAACAAATCTCACACTGAAGGCAGGCTGGCAGGCCAACAGGAAGGGTCTATCACACTGGGCTGGGAGCCAGCCTCCTGAGCCTTGCAGGCCCAGACCAGTGGCACAGACTGGCCAGAGCAGACTTCAGGAGAGTGAATTGCTGGCAGCTGTGGTGGTTTCCAGAATTCTCAACACATAAACACCAAAGATAAAGTAAAAGGTCAGTGGGGAACCAGTTGATTCTGGGTGAGAGAAGAGTGTAGTCTGGTCCCTGCTGTGGGTGGCTGAGGTAAAGGCAGCTGCAACTGCTGCTGCTTCCACCTCCAGGCCTACAGATTGTAGGGGGACCAAGTGACTTTCCAAAGGGCATTTACAAGAATCTCTCTGCTGGCACTGAGGCAGGATTCTCTTGCTTTGCCCTGCTTGGATCTGGGTCACAGTCTTGGGTGGTGCTCCTAGAGTGAGGAGCACTGATGTGGCAGAGCTTGTTGAGGCTGTGGAGAGAAAGTCCTCCTCACAGTTCTGAGGCAGGTGTCTGGAAAAAACTCTGGCAACAGCTGCGTAAAACCCCAGAAATTTGGGACACAGCACTCTCCACTCTGGAAGTAGAATTCTATTGTGGCAAAGAGCTCAAAAGTCAAGTAATTGGCTGACAAGATGAGAAAACAGAGGAAGCACAATCAAACCATAGAATCCTTTTTTGGGGACAAAGAAGATCAAAACATAGAACCAGAAGACAAGTCCAAACTCCTGCATCAAAAGCCTCCAAGAAAAATATGAATTGGGCACAGGCCATGGAGGAGTTCAAGAAGGATTTTGAAAATCAGGTAAGAGACATAGAGGAAAAATTAGGAAGAGAAATGAGAATGATGCAAGAAAATTATCAAAAGGGAGTCAACAGCTGACTAAAGAAAATAATACCTTAAAAAATGGACTAACTCAAATAGCAAAAGAGGTCTAAAAAGCCAATGAGGAGAATGCTTTAAAAAAAAATTGGTCACACGGAAAAGGAATTTCAAAAACTCACTAAAGAGAATAATTCCTTCAAAATTATTTTGGAGCAAATGGAAGCTAATGACTTTATGAGAAATCAAGATATTATAGAACAGATCCAAATGAATGAAAAAATAGAAGGCAATGTGAAATATCTCACTGGAAAAACCACTAAACTGGAAAATAGATCCAGGAGAGATAATTTTAAAATTATTGGACTACCAGAAAACCATGATCAAAAAAAGAGCCTAGACATCATCTTTCAAGAAATTTTCAAGGAAAATTGCCCTGATATTCTAGAACAAGAGGGCAAAATAGAAATTGAAAGATTTCACCAATCACCTCTTGAAAAAGATCCCCAAAAGAAAACTCATAGGAATATTATAGCCAAATTCCAGAGTTCCCAGGCCAAGGAGAAAATATTGCAAGCAGTTAGGAAGAAATGATTTGAGTATTATGGAAACACAATCAGTATTAACACAACATCTATCAGCTTTTACATTAAGGTATCAAAGGGCTTGGAATATGATATTCTGGAGGTCAAAGGAGCTAGGATTAAAACCAGGAATCACCTACCCAGTGTATACTAGTGTATAGTATATATAATATATATATATATATATATATATATATATATAGTGTATACTAGTGTATAGTATATATAATATATATATTATACCCAGAGTATAATACTTCAGGGGAAAATACGGATATTCAATGAAGTAGAGGACTTTCAAGAATTCTTGATTAAAAGGCCAGAGCTGAACAGAAAATTTGACTTTCAAATACAAGAAGCAAGAGAAGCATGAGAAGGTAAACAGGAAAAAGAAATCATAAGAGGCTTATTAAAGATGAACTATTTACATTCCTACATGGAAAAATGATAATTGTAACTCATTAGTTATGAGGCAAGAGAAAACTGTTACAATGGAGAGGAAGAGCAGAAAGATGAAAAGGAATGAGTCAACCTTACCCTCATTGGATTTGGCTTAAAGAGGGAATAACATACACACTCAATTGGGTATTTTATCCTACAGGAAAGTAGAGAGAAAGGGGATAAGACGAGGATGATAGAAGGGAGGTCAGATTGGGGTAGAGGGTAATTAGAAGCTGTTATAGGAATGCAAATTTTTAAGATCTTCCCTGCCCCTAGGTTAAGTGCACCTGGAGCCTGTGGTGGGAGGCTTGTTTTTCAGGAACTCCCACCCCTTGGCGCTTTGTGATTGGGCAGTGGGTCAAGAGGGTTGTTACATTCTATGAGCCAGGAGAAGGCTATAAAAGCCTTGATGGGAGGCTTTGCTTTGGGGCTCACTTTGAGAAATGCTGTGTGATTTGACCAGGTGAAACTCTGGGCAGCTGGTGAGAGCCCACCGGCTTTGAAAACCCAGATGCTGATGCTTCCCTCTCTGGTAACTGGGATTAGGTATGGATGTATGTAATGGTTGGACAGTTTGGAAACCTGTCTGCTGAAATGTTCTTGTAACTTATGCTTGTAACCTCTGTATACTCTGAAGTTTGGGGTGCTGACCTTTTTCCCCTGAACCAGGTAAATGATATATGTTTGATTAATTAAAGTAAGCTTGTTAACCTATTTTTGAGTTGCTTTCCTTTAGAAAAGCAGATCTAAGAACCTGTGTTGGCAGCCACCCTGGGGATGCTGGGGTGCTTGCTGTTTCAGAAGCAAACACTTTCAAAAAGGGACAGGGTCAAAGGAGAAAATTGGATAAATGAGGGGTGGGATAGGATGGAGGGAAATAGAGTTAGTCTTTCACAATATAACTACTATGGAAATGTTTTGCATAACGATACATGTACAACCTATATTGAATTGCTTGTCTTCCCAGTGGGGGTGGGTGAAGAGAGAAGGGAAAGAATCTGGAAATCAAAGTTTTAAAAACCAATGTTAAAAATTGTACTTTACATGCAACCAGGAAATAAGATATACAGACAATGGGGTATAAAAATCCATCTTGCCCCACAAGAAAGTAAGAGAGGAGTATGGGGGAGGACATAAGAGAGAACAGATTGGGGGGAGGGGTTTTCATTATATTTGCTACCTTGGGGTGGGGGTAGGGGAGAGATGGGGAGAAAATTTATACCTCAAAATCTTGTGGAAATAAATGTTGAAAACTAAAAAATAAATAAGTAAATTTACAAAGATTTTAAAAAAGATAAATCCAGCCTATCACTACCCCATTATTTCGTGCTTTTTAAAAAAATCATTCTCTATTATTAACAACCAACATCAAAAATGAATATTTCAGTATTCAAAGAACAAAAAAGAAGATTGTATAAGAAAATATGAACTTCTATTACACAATTTTTTCCAAAAAGTACATGTGAAGAAAACATGTAGAGAAAAAGAACACAATACTTCATACATGTAACCAAGCCCATGGACTTGTTAGTGAAACATCATGAACCGGACTGATATAGTGATATGTTTGTTTTTCTAAAAGCCTGGGTCCAAGCAGTCCCACACATCTGAAGTTACACATCTTTCCAAATCAGGGAAACCAGTTAATGAGAACAATGAATCTTAAGGCATCCTGGCTCCATTTTTATTGTATTTGACATGCTGGTTTGGGATGTCCTTTAGCTAAAAGCTGGTAATCACCCAGTTGGTAATCTGAGTGGCCTATTGCTCCCCAATGGCTAGTCTTTCTCAGTGATGCAGCACAGAAGTCCTCATTGTATGTACAAATCTTTTGTTCAAATAATCTCCTAAACTGGGAAGCCATAACTGTAACTCTTGGCATGTTGTTATGGCCCTGGCACAGCTGGCCCAGTCACATTCATGGAAGGAAAAATGAGTGTGGAGTTGGCATGGTTATGGTATGGCCACATCAGGGTGTGTCTATTCTGGTGAATGCATTCCTTACAAATGCATCTGGAGCAGATCACCATGCAACTCTAGCAGAATATTATAAGACAAAGGAGAATTTCAGCTTAGTTTTTGATGTTTGTGAGAAACAAACTGACATCATGATTTTATGATGAACAGATTGGAGAAAGGGTAGGGTCCAACCAACCTTCAGTTTGCAATGCCTTTTTGTGTATAGAGTTTAATGGGATCACTGAGTTGGAAAAGATCTCAAAGGCCATTTAATTCAACCTCCTCATTATATAAAGAAATTCAGACCAACAGATGTTAAATGGCTTTCCCAAGGTCAACCAGGTAGTGAGTGGCAGAACTGGGATTTGAACCCAGTTTCCCTGCTTTCCCCCTTTGCACTCCACTGCAAATTGCTGGTAGTGGACAAACAGAAAACTCAGCAGTATCTCTTCTTTGCTCTATTTTTCAGTCAACTATGTGACTGTAACAATGTGGTTTGCCTACCTGTCACCTTCTCTTACCTTTATGCAAGATGCTTTAAATACGGATTATTCCCATTTAAAAATTGTATAATGCTATAAAAGTGGACAATGTGGTGTACTAGGTAGAGAGCTGGCTTCAACCTGAGTAAGACCCTGGTGCAAGTTGGCAAATCATTTAACCTCTCAGTTAAATTGCTCCCAGGCAATTCTTCAAAGCTATGATTTGCAAAATAGGTGTAAATCTGCATTACTAGAGGGATTCCTCCACAGATCAATGAAATCAATGAAATCCAGACGAAAAAATTTGGTCTATGACCTAAGAGTCACTGATGTTTTCTTGGTCACTTTTTTTGGGAGAAGGGTGGATAAGGGGAAAATAACAATTAGGACGGAAATATTTTTTAAGATTTCAGCATCCTTCCTTTTTTAATTATTACAACTACCACCTTTGTTTCCAAAAGATTTTGTAAGATGCCATGGAGATAGGAGTCACTAAATACATTAGGTAAAATCTCAGAGTTATTTTGCCTCTCTCTATACAGATGGACAGTGATGGCTAGGGAGTTCATAACTGAATGAAATCCACCCTCCTCTGAAGCTACTCATTCCAAGAAGCAAAGTTCCTGCAGCTGCTTTTCCTCAACAGTTGTTAAAGACAATGACTAATTGAACCTGAGAGTCACAGAAATCCAAAGTGAATATTGTGATGACCTTCCTGGAGCTGAATCTTTAAAAAAAAAAATCCATCCACTATGTTCTAAGTACTAGCCCATTTCAGCTCAAATTCATTGGATGTTATCAAGATGGTCTCTTCTACAAAACATTTTTTACATAAATAAAGGGAGAATTAAATAATTGGAAAGACAGCCATTGTTTGTGGTTGAATCAAACCAATAAAGTAAAAATGACAATACTGCCTAAATTAATTAATAAATTTGAGAGTATATCAATCAATGTACCAAAAGAGAAATTTTATAGAAATAAAATGGAATTCACTTGGAGAAACAAAAGGTAAAAAATCTAAACAAATGAAGGAGACACAACATAAGTAAATCTCAAACCATATCATAAAACTATAGCTGTCTAACTACTTGGCAAGAACTATAAATAGTAGCTTTTTTTTTTATCTGAAGCAAGGGGCATTAAATATACCCAGAACAAATGCTTGAAACATACCCTCAATTCACTTGAGATCATGGCAGAGATCCTGGAATGCAGGAAAGCTGGTGATAGGAAAACTGCTGGGGAAAGGGAGAAGAAAAGGGGGATTGTGTCAGGTCAGGGAAAGAGCTCACCTGTGGTAGAGCTGGAGAGAGGAGAATAAAGTGTGGGGAATGAAGTATGGGTCATCTCAGTATTTCCCTATTTTAATTAATTATCCTTGCTAACTAGGTGCTAAGCTGCATTGTTGCTATAATATTGAAGGAACATAAATATTTCAATTTTGAAATTTCCATGCGTTGGAACAAAGTCACACTACTCTAGATCTGCTACTGGTTATGGGTAAAAAATATAAAAGTTGATTCATCGATTCTAAGAAATGGACTCAAATGTTTATATCTTCTATTTGTCAGTTACCTCTGCCAGGCATTTATCTTTTTTTTCTTTTTTTTAATAGTATTTTTTTCGTAATCACAAATAAAGACAATTTTCACATTCATTTTTTGAAAGATTTTTTTTTTCTTTTTGGAGGGGGGAAGGTAGGGCATTTGGGGTTAAGTGACTTGCCCAAGGTCACACAGCTAGTTTCTGTGTTAAGTGTCTGAGGCTGCATTTGAACTCAGGTCCTTCTGACTCCAGGGCCAGTGCTCTATTCACTGTGCCACCTAGTCACCCCTTTTGAAATATTTTGAGTTCCTAATTTTTCTCCCTTCCTCCCTCCCCTCACCTAATATGGCATGTCATCTGATGTAGGTAATACATATACAATCATGTAAAACATATTTTCACATTAGTCATGTTGTGAAAGAAGAAACAACAAAAGGAAAAAACCATAATAAAACAAAAAAAAATTGAAAATAGCATGCTTCAATCAGCATTCAGACTCCATCAGTTCTTTCTCTAGATCTAGTATTTTTCACCATGATCATTTTGGAATTGTCTTGGATCTTTGTATTGCTGAGAAGAGCTAAGTCATTCCCAGTTAATCACTGCACAATGTTGCTATTACTATGTACAATGTTCTCCTGGTTTTGCTCAATTCACACAGCATCAGTTCAGGTAAGTTTTTCCAGGTTTTTCTGAAATCTGCTTGTTCTTCATTTCTTATAGCAAAAAAGTATACCATTACATCCATATATCACAATTTGTACAGTCATTCCTCAATTGATGGGTATCCCTTCAATTTCCAGTTATTTGCCACCACAAAAAGAGCTGCTATAAATGTTTTTGTACATGTAGATTCTTTTCCCTTTTTTATGATTTCTTTGGGATACAGACCTAGTAGTCGTATTGCAGGATCAAATTTTATGACTAAACCCATTTTATTCATCTTAGGGTATATGAAAAGTTCTTCTTAGCTTGTTTTACAATGAATTCTGACAAAATCGTGCACAGATAAATTATCTGATTGAAAAAATGAAAACAGCAGTTCTCTCCTGGAATTGTCACTTGAGTTTACAAGTCAATGGCTTTTTCAAAAGGGGAAATTTTCAAAGTTAATATTCAGTTGCTTTCCTTGATAGTATTAAAAGTAATATTTTTTTACATGAGTAAATAATAAAATAAAATAATGTGACACACAGAGAGAATGGACATTTTCTTTAATTGAAATTTCTAGTTAACTGAAAGTTAACCATTTTTAAAAATTGGAAATCTCTTTTAGATATTATCAGACTACTTTCATGCCTAAATCCTTTGGAATGACTATAACTGAATACTTCTTCTTTTGCTGACGATTCTTAAGAACAAAAGGATAGGTGTAAAAGGTTTGCATCTATACTGAACCTAAAGCATCATCCAATAATTTCTTAAAATAAACTTTATTATATTGTTTACTCATGATTTATAACTTTCTGCAAAAGTAGAATGCAGAAAATGTTTGGATTAATTGGAGGGGAGGTAGCATAATAGTGGAATTAGTGTTGAATTTAGAATGGGAGTTATCAGGGAAGGGAACAGGTATTTCTTGAGTACCTACTATGTGCCGGGCACTATGTGAAGCACTTTACAAATATTATATCATTTGATCCTCACACCATTCCTGGGAGGTAATTGTTGTTATCCATATTTTATAGTTGACCTCAGTTTGAATACCTGTCCTACTATTTGTATGGTTTACATAACTACTCTGGTTTCAATTCCTTTTCCAGTAAAAAGCACTGGGGAGGAGGTGGGGGCTGGGAGAGTGGAACTGCATTAAACAACCTCTAAGTTCTCTTCTGGCTCTAAATTTAGCTGTTTATTAAGTTTGAAATAAAAATGAGAAAATAATCTGTGATTCTACAACCCTGAGTAAGGTGAGGTTCTAATTAAATCAAATTTTATAATAAGCAGTGTAAAAATTAGGTTTTCTGATTTACAATAAGCTCTATAGGGAGGAATCATGTTTGCTAGTCATTGAAGCTAGGAATCTCACTGGAGCACATCCTAATATTTCTGTAGGCATGACTATAGATGGAAACGGAAATATTAACTGTGCTCTTTAGAATTCTTTATTTGTAAGTATTCAGCTCATGTGTTTAAGAAAAATGTTTTTATCAATCTTCAATTTCTTCTTTAAAACTTCAAAACTTGCATCATTTAATAGCGGTTTTCTTGGACTGCCGGGCTGAAGGAATTTCTGAATCCTGGGGAGCTTGCTGACTCTAGCTTTGAACTCCTAAAATGAGAAAAAAAAATGGCATCACGTATAAATGAAGCAATTAGCCTTGCACATTGGAGGAAGTCCCCAGAGCTGCTCTTTCCAAGACACTTTGGAAACTATTTCATCCTGGGGGAATACTTTGTCAAGCATTTCACCCTATGGGCAGAGTGATCTTTGAAAGTCCTCAGGAACTCCCTGCTCTACAAATTTTAAATTTTTTTTATTATAATAAAAATTTTTAAATTATTTTAATTTTTAAAAATTTTTTAAATTTAAAGTATTTAATTTATATTTTAAATTATATAATATATGAAAGAACAGCCTTCTATTTTCAAAATGTATATTGCAACTAGGCTTTTTCTGTTAATTTTTTTGTATACACTTGTTAAAAGCCAACAACTTGAGGTAGTGGATGGAGCACCAGTCAGCCTCCATACTCAAGACATAGGTTCATGTCCTGCCTCTAACACATACTGGCTCTGTGACTCAGAGCAAGTCACCTAACCTCTTATCACTCCCAGACACTCTTCTATGACTTTAAGCTACAGTGTTGGTGTTCATTTTCATTGAGGGGTTGAGTTTGCCCAACAGGATTTCCCTACACCGGTGAATGATGGCCTCAGACCATCCCTGCCCACAATAAAAACAGTTACATAGGAAAACAAAAAGGAAAGCTTTAGCAAAATTTGATAGATTTTACAAAATTTGATTGTAAGCCCAGGGAAGACAAAGATTCATTTTTATATTTCCCTCTACTCTCAGAGACTAGCACAGTATTTTGTGTATAATATATACTATTGATTTATCAATAAATAGATTGAAGAATTTATCAGATTTAGGGCCTGTTCGAGTATGTCTTGCATTAAAATCCTCCTCTGTTTACTCAAAGTGGTGCAGAGGAGACCAGCAATTCTCAAAATCTATACTAGTAAAATCAAAGTTTTAGGTGGACCCACCAAGCTGAAAGGATTTTGTGCTTTGGGCCTGGCCCTGAGCTGTTTGCCCACCATGTGAAAATACATTCAGGTAAATTCATTGAGACTCATCAACAGAAGGGTGCTCAATAGTTGATGACTGCTTTGGGCCACAGCACCTCATGAAGACCATCTATGAAGGAGGCTTTGGGAGATATGTAGAGTTAGGGTCAGTAGAGAAAAGATCCACACAAGGGAAATCTCATATGTTTTGAACCAAGTACTTAGCAAACATGCATTAATCATTCACAGTGTTCTAGGCACTACACTAAACTCTGGAGATAAAAAGAAAAAAACAAATAAACACCATTTCTCCCCTCAAGGATCTTACATGTAAAGGACAAGGCAGTATGTAAAGCAATGAGTATGTACAAGATAAATAGTGACCACCTTTGGTGGAGTTACCTGAAGCTTAGGGAATGCAGAGAGAATGCCAGACTTGAGTTCTTCAACCATTAGGATAACTTCAAACAGCTGTATATCTGCCCAGCTCAACTGGTTGCTAATGAGATAATTTTTCCCATGGTCTTTTAATGCCTGTAGGATCAGTGATAAGGGGTGAAAGGAAAGAATGTATGGGAATATAGGGTACATTACTTGTATTATAATGGAAAGAGACAAAATATACAGAAGAAAACATAGAGGAGATGGCTATTTTATTTGTACTTTCTTAGTTATATAAAGATAAGCATTTATTAAACACCTTCTGTGTATTGGGGTTTGTGTTATGTGGTGAGCATAAAATAAAAGGCAAAAAAAGGCCCCTCTCATGGATGTTGATGTAATGGAGGACACGACATGTAAACAACTACATACAAACAAGCAGTAAACGGGATACTTTCGGAGTTGTCTCAGAAGGAAGACACTAAAACTAAGGAGAACTGGAAAAAGCTGTTTGAAAAAGGGATTTTATTGATGACACAGGTGTTGAATTGAATAAGGCCCTCAATTCATTGCTCTTGCCTGCCTTGGAGGAAGCCAGGAGGTAGTGGTGAGGGCGGAGACAGTTTCAGGCATGGGAAGTGGCCAGTGAAAATTGCCAGGAGTCAGGAGATGGTGAGTCTCCTCTTCAGAAGAGCAAGGAAGCCAGTGTTGCTGAATCTCAGAGTGATTGGGGGTGGAAGTGGGAGAGAAGCAAAATGTAAGATGGGAAAGGTAGGAATGGGTAAGGTTTGGAGAGGATTTTATATTTGATCCTGGAAGTAATAAGGAGATACTGGAGTTTTTAAAATAGGAGAGAGATACAGTTAGACTAACACTTAGGGAAGATTATTTTTACAGTTAAATGTAAGATGAACTGGAACGGAGGCAGGTAGACCAACCAAGGGGCTATTGCAGTCTAGGTATGAGGTACCTTATAAATGCTTACAGTTTCTTATGTAATCTTTCTTTGTATATCCACATTTTTATGTTTGTTGAAGGTTGTTTAAAATTTTAAAAGTATGGCCAGGTACATACACTCTTGTAAGCAGAATAATTCCTTTTCAACCAGTAGAACCTTATCCTTCACTATGGATAACTCTAAATGAGAGAGGGAGAGAGAAACTATAGTACAAAAAAATTTTTTTAAAAAAAAGGATTTGGGAACTTGAATTCCTTTCTTCATTGTGGTACTTACTAGCTTTCCTGAAAAGACTCTTAGGTCTGGGGCACCCCTGCTGTGGGGGAAGGTCTAATATCTTTTTCCAGCTTGACCATATATTTCAGTCTGTCCACTCAACAAACTTCTGCCCATTATATTTTCAGACTATCTAAGCAGGGTTGTTGGGAGGATCAAATAAGATAACTTCGAAGTCCTTAGCACAGTGCCCAGCACGTAATCAGTGTCATATAAATGTTAGCTATTATTATTACTAGAATTAAAAAGTTTCAGTGAGTTTCTTATGGCATCACTGCACACCAAATGCCCAAAGTCTTGACTTCCATTTGGCTCTATTTTAAAATGTGTTTAACAAAACAATAGTGCAAATGCAAACAAAAAACATGTCGTCTTGTGGGGGTAATAGTAACCAAGAAGCACAGACAAACACACAGAAGCAATAAAAATCAAAAGCGCCAGCAAGAGCAATGAATTGAGGGCCACATCCAATCCAACAACTGTGTCATCAGTGACATTAGGCAACATTATTTAACAGCAGTTAATGCCTTTGTAGGCAATAACCCACAGGCAGTCAGATTGCACAATATATTTGGAACCCTACAGGAGACACTAAGTTAGCCATAAAAGGCAATCTCAGTGGAGGGAAAAACCCCAACAAATCCTAGAATAGGGGATGGAGGGTTGGGAAGGGAAGGAGGGAAAAGGGAGATATAGCAACAAAAAGGAAATATCCTTAAGCTTAAGGAAAATCACAAAACTTGGAAAATAAAAATTACAAATCCCAAGGACAAGCTAAGGTCCCTTCTAGCTATGGCAATGAATGAAACACATGACATACCATAGACCCAGGTCACAGCAGAATCTGACCCCCTTTTTTTTGTCATTGTCCTTTGCCCATATTCAGAGCTCATTGGGATCATCTGTTGACCACATTCTCACGTTGTATTGACAAATCTGCCTTCAAGAGTTGTAAGTTAGGTGGTGCAGTGAATAGAGCACCCGTCCTGGAGTCAGGAGGACCTGAGTTCAAACCTACTTTTTCAGCCTTCATTTTATATTACTCCCATTCACACAGTCTAAACTCTAAACAAACTGGCCTTCTTCCTGTTCCTCACACAAGGTATCCCATGACCTGACTACATATGATTGCATGGTTTGGCCCCCATGCCTAGAAAGCACTTGCTCTTTACCTAAACCTTCATAGAGTCCCCAGTTCCCTTCAAAGCTCATTTCAAGAATCAGCTTCTACATCATAACTTTCCTTACCACTGCCCACCATTTAGTAATATTTTTTCCCACAAATTACATTATACCTCTATGTGTATGTATACATATACCCATATATACATACATACATATACATACACAAACACTTTCAGGTATAAGAATGTAGGCTCCTTGAAGGCAGGGTCTATTTGATTTTGCCTTTGTGTCCTTGGGGACACAGTCCCTGATATGCAGTTGACTCTTTAATAAATTCTTGTGGATAGGCTAACACTTTTGGGTCTTCTGATGTAATTAATGTATGTATGTGTGTGTGTATGTGTATGTGTGTGATTTAGGAAGTCTTTGTCCCAAAAAGATTAGTTGTAACAACTTTGTGTAGAGGTTCACAAAAAATTTCATTTTTTGGAAAGAACTCATGGAGCTTTGCCATCAGCCCTTCTCTCATTTACCAGTCTAAAAAAGGTGCATAAGAACTCAAGATCAGTGCCAGGACTAGCCATATAATGATTCAATGTTAAAAATGAATATCAAGTGCCCTTTGTTGAAGCTCCTAATGTTGAGTTCTGGGTGCCTGCATATCTTATTTTTCCCTAATTCCAGCTCTTTATGAATTTATAGATCATAGATTATGAGCTAGAGGTGACCTTAGGGGTTATTAAGTCAAGCTTCTTTATTTTACAGATGAAGAAACTCAGGCTCAGGCAGGACAAGTGACTTGCCCAGGGTCATAGAGCTGGTAAGGAAATTGAAGTCCAGGGTTAGTAAGTTATGAGCCCACATTCCCACAAATAATAAGTGTCAGAGAAAGGATCTGAACCCAGATTCTCTGTCTGCAGAGCCAGTGGTCTTCCTTCTGTACCACGGGGCCTCCAGTGCTTCTGCATTGTCCTGTATTTGCTCAGAATGGAGTAGAGAAGTTGCTTGTAATCTCACGGACTATACAGGCAGATCACCCACAGCCTCATTGTTCCATACCTTCTCATACACTGGGAAGAATCTTTCAGTGGCTCTCTCCATGATGTAGTTGAAATTCTTTTGTTTTTCTTCAGGTAAAGAAAACGGGAAGAACATAATCATGTCATTCAGATCCCTCATCCCTTCCACATACATGTCAATACTAGAAAAGAAAAATGGCATAAATAAAAACATGATTACTAGGGGACATGGCTGAAGAGGCATTTAATAATAACTGACAGAGAGAAAAGGCTTTAAAATTTATAAAATGCTTTACCTACATAAATTTCATTGACCCTCTCAATGCCATAAGCTAGGTGCTACAGGTAGTATTATCCCCATTTTAGAGATGAGAAAACTGAGGTTCAGACATTGACTTGCCCGAGGTTCACACAGCTAGTAACTGTCAGGGACAAGGTTTGAACCTGGTCTCCCTGTTATCATAATGTTGTTGAGTCATTTCAGTCATGCCTGACTCTTTGTGACTGCATTTGGGGCTTTCTTGGCAGAGATACTGGAGCGTGTTTGCCATTTCCTTCTCCAGCTTATTTTACAGATGAAGAAGAGGCAAACAGGATTAAGTGACTTATCCAAGGTCACAGCTAGTAAGTGTCTGAGATCAGATTTGAACTCAGGAAGATGAGTCTTCTTGACTCCAGGGCCAGCACTCTATCCACTGTGCCACTTAGTCACCCTGACTCCAGGTCTAACATACATCCTATACATACACTTCTATCTGTATGATCTTGGGTGAGTCACTTAAACTTTCTGTGCCTCAGTTTCCTCGTCTGTAAAAGGAAGGCTTTGGACTAGAAGATTCCTAAGGTCTCTTCCTGCTCTAAATCTCTGATCCTTCATCTGTAATTTCACACTTCTCTTTATTCCTCCCTAAAAGGCAGGGGCTCAGGGGCTCACTACCTAAAATCTAAGTTGTTGGGGTTTTTTCCTGAAAAGAATGCTTATTTTTCAGGAATGTTCATATATATAGAGCTAAAAAGATGTAAACTTAGCACTTAATAAATGTAGAAAATATAATTAATGTCCAATAAATATGCAGTATTGAAATGAGCCAGGAAAGTTTCAACTAGGCAAAGAAAAGATAAAATTGACTCAATTGAGTGACAATAATGAAGTGGCCTTGAAAGTAGGGGACATTTCTTATAAGGGAAGAGGTTTAAGGTTGTCCTTGCCATACTACCAACTTTGTCACTTAGAACAATGGTTCTAATTCACTCTAGTCATATATATCAGAAACCTAGAAAAACATAGCCAGGAGCCGGGAGCAACTTTGAATGGCTAGGAATAGAAAACAGAAAATTTGTATTTTATCTAGAGTTAGGTAACCCCTGGAGACTTCTGAGTAGCATCCAATTTCCTTCATCTTGTAAAATTTGTAAAACTTGGTCATCTTTTGGAGACTTTAGTACTCATCCTTTCTTCTAATTTGCATGTCTTCTTTGTTGATTTATCAGCTTGTGCTTCCAGGTTTTAAATTGTCATCTCCTTGAAATTATAAGTGGTTTTAGCCTTTTTTCCCTTTAATATCTATTACTCACTTCTTAAAACTCTCCCTTTGTTGGTAGGTATATTCCCAGGGCTTTACTGCAAATCTGCCTCAATCTTTTCTCCTGTTGAAGCTTATACTTTTCCCAAGCTATGGTCTGGGTCCCAAGCATAAGTAACTTCTGGGTTGGACAGAACTGTCTCAGCTGTATTTCAACCCCCCATCCCTTTAGACCTGGTGCAAGCAAAAACCTTGGGACTTTGACCAAGTTCCTTCCATGGTTCTTTCTCCTCTCTGGAATGCATCAGCTTCTACCACTTTTGGGGTTTTAGGGGATGTGGAGTGGGTACTCTGCACAGTCTCTGTAGTCTTGAGCTTCCTTAGGGACTGCCCCAGGCAGAAGGAAGCCAGATTGCCTTCCCCAACCCACTCCTTTTTTTTTTTTTTTAAGCAATTGGGGTTAAGTAACTTGCTCAAGGTTACACAGCCAGTTTTTTTTTGTGTGTGTGGGTGTTAAGTATCTGAGGCTGGAACCGATCCTGGGTCCTCCCAACTCCGAGGTCAGCACTCTCACTCACTGCGCCACCTAGCTGCCCCTTCCCCAACCCACTTCTCCTTCACATAGCTAGGCAGAAACAAAGCCTACTGCTTGTTTCAGTTGCAGCTGGATGTGAGATGTGTGCTCAGAGTATCTGTATCAGGAGAGTCCTTGAGCAGGTCCAAGGCACAAGCCCATGGATTGCTTTGTATGCCCTCTGGAGCATGATGGTTTATTGCTCATAGAGGAGTGCTTAATGAATGTATTAAGGATTAGTGTTGCCCTGTGTTCATTCACAAGGTCATTACTTTGTCGGTCATCTCACTTTATTTTCCTGTAGATTCAACTATATTACTCTACCTTTGGCACATAGTTACTCTTTAGAGATGGGGTTTGAGAGTTAGTGGGAACCAGAGAAAATGTCTGATTTGGGATCTTGTTGGTCACTGTACAAAAGTTTTTTTTATTCTTTTTTAACATATCATCATACCAATGCTCTAAAAATATAGGATTATAGATTTAGAACTAAAGGGACCTCAAAAGCCACTTAGTATGCTCCTTACTTAATCTTGTCTGCTAACATACTTTTAAAAGTATAAAATGTTTTTCATACATGCCAATGAAAATGTTATATGTGAGCTACTAATTCATCATTATAGTGTAGACTTTAAAATTCATCAAGGAGAAGTAACAAGTAAGGGTCCTTAGCCTTTTATGTGTTGTAAGCCACTTTGGGACTCTGGTTAAGCCTATAAACTGTTTCTCAGAATAATGTTTTGAATACATAAAATAAAGCACATAGAATTACAAAGGAAATCAATTATATTGAAGTATAGTTATAAAAAGAAAAAGAAAAAAGCAATTTCATGGACTCCAGGTTAAGAACACCTCATTATGGAGCCACCCTTGGAATTAGGTGACCCATGCTCAGCCCCTGTTGTTCAGGTTGCATCAAAGACATAGACTGACTGCATGACTCAAAACAAGTCACTGAAAACAACTCTTTAAGACTCTAAGTCATAGTTATTGCTGATTTCTGTTGTTAGAAAGGATTTTCCATGGGGCAGCTAGGTGGTACAGTGAGTAGAGCACTGACCTGTCCCAGAGTCAGGAGGACCTGAGTTCAAAACACTTGACACTTACTGGCTGTGTGACCTTGGGCAAGTCACTTAACCCCAACTGCCCCGCCTTCCCCCCTCCAAAAAGCAAAAAACAAAAACACACACAAAAAAAGAAAAGATTTCCCTCTGCTAATAAAATCATAGGTCAGGCCAAAATGATAGCATTCTTAGGGGCGGCCAGGTGGCTCAGCGAGTAAGAGCACCAGCTCCAGTGTTGGGATGACCTGGAGATCAAATCCCGGGCTCAGACACTCAGCACCACACCTAGAAATAACTGGCCGTGTAACCTTGAGCAAGTTACTTAACCCCGATTGCTTTTTTAAAAAAAATGATAGCATTCTTGCTACCAGGGACTTGCCCAAAGACCTCTAGGAGAAGCTTTGAATACTTGCCTTACCTTGAAGAACAGACCTACCTACAGAAAAGGGATTAGTTTAAAATTTTTGCCTCTCTCTTGGAACAGATCTGTTCATTTGAAGAGGAGTCATCACTGGCAATTCAAATTCAATAGGATAACTGACCCCTTCGAGCCTCAGCTTCCTCATCTATAAAATGAAGGGTTTGACTGGATGATTTCGGAGGTCGTTTTCAGCTCTACGTCCACTATATTAACACTGTTTGCTTTTCCTCTAATCCAGAGATATTACCGTGTCACGAATCTCATCAGCGGTCAAATTAAGCCCATGGATCCTTTCTCACAATAATATTTTTAAAAGCACAAAACAAAATACATAAGATTACAAAGGAAACCAATTAAATTGAAATATCAAAATATTTAAATGAACCAGGTCACAAAACCCAGGATAAAAACACTCCCTTACCAATCATATATATGTTGAGGGCCAGATATGGAAAATAATCCATGTACAGATTGGCAGCTAGGATCTTTAGAATGGAAAAAAGCTTGATTTGGGACTTTAAAAACATCAACCTCTGTTTTAAAGGGCATTTTCACTTGGTATAGACAAACATACACAACTAGTCAATCAATTCACATTTATTAAGCACCTACTGTGTGCCAGGGACTATATTCAATGCTGGGGAAAAAAAGAGACAAAAAACAGTCCCTGCCTTCAAGGAGCTCACAATCTCATGATCACCACTGTAAAGCACAATCCACTATGAGTTTTTTTGTTTTGTTTTGTTTTGTGTTTTATCCACACCTATAATTTCATCAGTATGGGCTTCTCCCTCAACCACAAAAACTGACAAGTCACCTATCACTTTAGGGGGAAGTGAGAGGTTAAATACCCTTTCCAGGGTCAAACAGGTATGTCCAACCCTAGGCTTGAATTGAGTTCTTTCTGACTCCAGAACATAAAAATCTCCTTGAGAATAAAAATTGTTTCAAAATATTTTCATTCTTTGCTTTTGAATCCTCATAGCATAGAACAGCACCTAACATATGGTAGGTGCTTAATAAATGTTTGTGGATGATTCATCCAATGTGGGTCACTTTCCATTATACAGCATGGCCTCTCCATGATGAGTTAATAAATATAAACACTAATTTTTAAAACATCTTCACTTTCATTGAGTTAATGAGTAGTGAAGATATTTATTGGTTTTGAACTCGTGCTTTTTCAAATCAAAAAAAGTTATTTTAAAATTATTATTAAAAGGGTTACTATTGAGATCCAAAGCCATTGTTTCTTCTCTCCTGAGAAAGTCATCTAGGTATCTGTGGGTTGGCCAGTCCACGCATATGGGCCTAAAAATATTAGTGGGAATGTGTTCCATAAGCAATCCATTAGAATATAAGCTCTTGGGGCGGCCAGGTAGCACAGCAAGTAAGAGCACTGGCTCCAGTGTTGAGAAGACCTGGAGATCGAATCCCGGGCTCAGACACTTAGCACCCACCCAGAAACACCTGGCCGTGTAACCTTGCGCAAGTTACTTAACCCCGATTGCTTTAAAAAAAAAAAAAAAAAAGAATATAAGCTCTTTGAGGGCAGAGACTGTTTTTGCCTTTTTGTGTCCTTGAGGGTAGCACATGCCTGACATATAGGAGATGCTTAATAAATGTTTACTGATTAATTGATTGATAAGTAGTCTACAAAAGATATAAATATATCTTTTTACTTTATACTAAATAGCATTACTTTATAGTCAGCTGCCTACTATGAAGTTAGAGACTTTTTTTCCTCTTTTGCTTTTTTTCCTCTACTTTGCTGCTCCCACCTGGTAGAAATACCCACCACAAAAACCAACCTGAGTTCAAAGAGCTTCTCAGACAAGGAATGGAAATTAGAAAGTTTTATGTATTAATAACATGCTGATAAGAGCATTACTGCTTTTATACAGTAAAGAAGATAACTGTTCAACACAATTTCATTGTGAGACAAAGGTTATAATGAATAAATAGCAAGCCTTGGAGTTAGGATTTCCTGGGTTCAAGTCTTGCCTTCGAACTCTAATAGCCATATGGTCCAGGACAAATCAAAGGCCAACTCAACTATTAAGAAGAAATTTCCTAAAATGTAAAAGATGGCTTCTATGCTCTATTATAAGCATGCATTGGTTACTGTACAATGCTCTCTCCTTCAGGTCCTTCCCATACAAGTTGTATTTTGCAGCTATATATTTCAGGATGGCTCTGGTTTGTACCATGTGCATTCCATCCATTTCAACCATTGGCACTTGTTGATACATTAGGTCTCCACCTAAAAACAGAAAGAAAAGTCAAGTCAGTAGCTTACTCCCCTTCATTGGAGAACAGTCATGGAATCATATTGCTGGAACCAGAAGGGACCCTAGAGGTCATCTATTTCAATTCTCTCGTTTTACAGTGGAGGAAACTGAGACCCAACAAGGTTATGAGACCTGTTTAATACAGATTTACTCCCTTCCCCTGTGTTTACTTACATAGGTGGCACAGTGACCAGTGTTCTGGACTTGCAATTAGGAAGACCAGATTTCAATTCCTCTCTCAGACATTGCTATGTGGCCCTGAGCAAATTACTTAACCTATTCACATCAGCTTTCTCATTTGTAAAATAGGGATCATAATAGCACCTAATTTAACAGAATTGTTGTAAAGATTAAATTTGTAAAGAGCTTTGCAGTCCTTACGGTGCTATATAAATTATGTTTGTATGTATTACTTCTTTTAAAGAACATAAGCTGACTGAGGGAAAAACTTTCATTTTTTTCATCTATGACATGCCTCAGATAGAAGCGGGTACACAGCATATACTTAATAAATGCTTGTTGATAGACTGATCCATCCTGTCTCCAGTTCCCTCTACCATACCCCACTTCTCATCAGCTCCCATCTAGATTGTTTCAATATGTTTCTCTATAGCACCAGTCTCTGTCTTTTCCAATCTGTCCTTTCTAGTTTTTTTGGAACAAAAAACAATTATGACAATTATCAAGTTACTTCTTTGCACAAAAAACTCCTATAACTCCCTCTTTGTAATGTAGTTTTTGCACACAACACATTAATGCTCTTCTGTTTAAATGTGATAAATGCTAAGTAAATTATATGTTGGAAATTCTTCAGTTTTTTTGAGCAGTTAGCAGACAAGCCTCAGATTGTTTAACAAGATGGTCAAACCTTTTCACTATTAACTCTAATTTTTAAGTAGCTATCCTGAAGGCAGGAGCTTTATTTGTGATTTTGCATAGATAAACTAGTACCACAGAATATCGTATTTCTGCTTTGGGTAGTGATGATTAAATCTTTAATCAGGTTTTCAATTTCATTTTCTCCCTTTTATAAAAAAATTAATATTTTTATATTTATACCTGACATACATTGTATTTATTTTGTATTTGTACTGACTTAATGTTTAAACCTGTAGACTCAATGACTAAGAAGTAAATTTGGGGGCTCTATAAAACCCAACTTCCCCAATAACTCTGATTCACTGGAAACTTATTATAAATGAATAAAAGATTTAATCTGATTATTTTCTGTTTAAGTTGTATGAGTAAGGTACGTAGAAATAGATCATTTTCATTAAGTTAAAATTTATTTGCCAAATTTAAAACTTAATCCTTTTGGTACCATAAGAGGGCAATGCTGTGCTTCTATAGGAACAAATCAGATTTATTTCTCCAGAGACTTTCATTGTAATTAGATTTCTTACTAACATTTGTCAAAGTATCAGCTTTATTGTCATTTTTAAAAATCTATCATTTACCATAAGCCTAAAAAAAATTCAAACTCTTCCTTGTCCTCCATAACCTTCCTAATCTTGTATCCCATCACTTCCAGTCACATCAAAGGCCTTTGTTCACTGGCCCAGAGGAGATGCCTTGTAGACAACCCTTTCAACTCCAGAACTCTAGATCTGGGGCCCTTTGTAGGATTGGTGAGTGCCTCAAGAGTCTCCTATATCACACCGGCCCCACCCATGCTTCCTTTCTTTTCCCACTTGTCTCTTTGGCAGTAGCTACTTTGCCCCTGGTTCATACTCTTGGTAGCCTCTATCTCCTTTCCAAGGCTGCTACCACAATCACATCAATAAGTCCATTGCTGCTAGAAAGGTTATATCAATCTACTGCTCTAAAGCTCCACTCACCACCCCAGTATCACACCCAAATCAAAATACCCCTTCCTTACCACCACTCTTCTATCTTTAGACTATAAGGCCTTGTCTTCATTTGAAATTAGGGTTTTTCCTATCTCCCCAGATCTTAGAATAGTTCTTGGCACACAGTAAATGCTTAATAAGTGATTTTTAATTCCTCTATTACTTTCATCTGTCCCATGCAGTGGTAAAACTGGACTACTTACCATTCTCCAAGGACACCATGTGCATACCAATGCAGACCATTCATACCAGTTATGTGCCAGTGTTTTCATGTGAGAATGGTCAATGAGGGAGAAGGTGATTTGCATTTGTCCTTACAGATACAGAAACTACCAATAAAACTATTAAAACTGCTCTCTTAAAGGTCACCAAATGGCCTCCTATTGCAAAAATCCACTCCCTGAGGCTCTGTGCTTGGTTCTCTTCTTCTGAATCTCTACATCATCTCTCAGTGTTTTTTATCCTTTCCCACAATTCAGCTAGCCCTTCTGTAAGTGCAACTCCTAAATTTACATGAAGGAATGAATAAAAACATCTTTTTTAGCACTTAACTATATGCCAATCACTATGCTAAGTGCTAGGGATAAAAACATAAGCAAGACAGTCCCTGCCCTGTAGAAGCTTACAGTTCCAAAGGGGAAAGACAATGCATAAAGGGTAGATAGAAATCAGGAAAGATACGCTTCTGGAAGTAGGATTTGGAAGTGTTCCATTGGCCAAATATATCTATCAGAGCTCAGCTTGTTAGGGTCAGAGTGTGAATTCTGGTGTGATGGGGATGAAGTGTGCAGGCAGCATAGTTTAAAAATGGCAGGAAATGGATATACTGTCTGTTGCCAGGCAAGATAAGGCTCACCTATGAGACCCAGGGTCCCAGACTTAGTCAGAGTTCCACTGGGAATATCTCTAATCCTGACCTCTTTAACAAGTTTCATATTCCCCCTTCCTATTATATAGCTGCCTATTGGACATCTCTACTTGGAGGTAACATTAGCACCTCAAATTCCATGTATCTAAAACTGAACTCATTATCTTTTACTTCCTGAACCCTCCACACTCCTCCCAAAACACCATCACTGGTCTGACCTTCTTCCTGCCTTCTTTGTTCTTGCCAATGACATTATCATTTTCAGGGACTCCTGCTCACAACTCCAGGACCACTCCTAACTTCTCCCTTGCTTTGTCTCACATGTCCAATCAAACATCAAGTGTTCTCAATTCTGTCCCAGCCTAACCATTCCCACTTCCTCATTACCCCATTACCTCAATGCTCCATATTCAGGTCTTCATTACTTTTCACCTATAAGAAGAGACACTGAAGTATGGTTCAAAGGCTACTGGATTTTAAACCAGAGGACTTAGTTTCTACCAGAAACCTGGCTTTGCTACTTGTGCCTATGTGACCCTGGTCAATTCAGTTAACTTTCCTGAATCTCATTTTCCTCATCTATAAAATGGCAGGGCTAGCCAGATGACCCCAGGAACCTTCTTTCTCTATTTCTATCAGCCTATGCTTCTTTTGCAATTACCTCCCAACAGGTACCTGCTGATCATTCCATCCAACATACCACGAGATTAATCTTTCTGACACAGAGGTCTCTTTGTGTTATCCATCCTTGCTCAAAAAAGATTTTGATTGGTTCCTATTATCCATCTCCTGAATAAAGTCCAAAGAACATCCTTCCCCACCCCCAGTCCAGATTCAACAGACTTTTTCAACCTCATTTCATATTTGTTGTTATTTAGTCATTTTTCAGTCATATCCAATTCTTTGTGCTCCCTTTTGTGGTTTTCTTGGTAAAGATACTGGAGAGGTTTGCAGTTTCCTTTTCCAGCTCATTTTACTGATGAGTTTATTGAAGCAAACAAGGTTGACCCTGTGACTCACCCAAGGTCACACAGCTAGTAAATGTCTGAGGTCAGATTTGCACTTGGGAAGAGGCATCTACCTGACTCCAGGCCTGGCACTCTATCCACTGTGACACCTAACAAAGTAAAAATCAAATAAAAACAGATCCCTGTGGGTTTCATATTGACTTAGAAAATCACAGATTAACCTTATCTGTGTTGTATTTTATTTATTTTCATAAATGTTTCCCAATTACATTCTAATCTGGTTTTTGCTTCACTTAAGAGCAGCTTGCCAGGAATTTGACACCTTTTCTTTATGTTAGTCATGATTAGCTAATAATTAACCATTATTAAAAATAATAATTAGCTATTCATGATTACTTGCCAAATCCCACACACAAATTTCTATCCCTTACTCCTAGAATGCCTTTGCTATTATCACCTATTGGTATCCTCCCTATCCTGGGGAATCCAACTCAAACACTATTTCCTCCAATGCAATCTTCTCTGATCCTCTGATTTCACAGTACTTCCTACTATTCTTATGTACCAATCATGTTCTAAGGTTTATGTATGTATAATTTGGGGGTAAAAATTAGGATTGTAGAATCCTAGGTTGAGAGCTATAATGGACCTTAGAGATAGTCATCTCAACTAGATTGTAAAATTCTTGAGGGCAGGACACCAGTTTTGTTTATCCTTGTATTTTCCTGAGCTACTTAGCTCAGAGCTCCCCAAATACTAGTCATTTAATAAATGCTTATTTAATGAATGAAAGTTAATTCATATAAAGGTGATGGCAAATTAATACATAAACTGCTACTTCAAAGGATGCTTGTGTTTATAAGAATATGCCTGAACAGATTAAAATTTGTCCTCAAAGAATTTCAGGTATGAGAGCTACTCTACAACAGAGACTAGAATACACAAGAACTTTGTGACACTCTTTAAGTCACAGTAGTATAGTATAGTATGGTGGGAATTTAAATTAGATTTAAAATCAGGTAACCTGGGTTTGGATCCAGGTTCGACCACTTACTAGGTGGGTTGCGCTGGAAAAATCATTTACCCTCTCTGAGTCTTAGTTTTCTCATCTATAAAATGGGAACAATACTACAGGTAGTGCACATGTTATTATAAAGAACTTTGTATAAGCCTTACATTTTTACTTGCTTCATTATAAGGTCTATGGCTACCATATTCTCCAATTACTTTCTTGAGCCAGGTCAAGTTTGCCAGACTCTCATTCTCCTTACTCAATGTCACGATATTCCTATTTCCTGATTCCTGCATTCCCACAGTTAATAATTACCATCATTTTTATATTTTAAGTTTGCAAAGAACTTTGCATCATATATATATATATGTATATATATATATATATATATATATATATATATATATAATCATGTTTGATCCTCACAACAACCCTAAACCATTTTAGTAATGAGAAAATCAAGACTGAAATTTTTATGACTTGCTCAGGATCACAGAACACAAAGGTCACACAGCAAGGGTTTTAGGAAAGATTCGAACTCTGGTCTTCCTGACTCCAGGTTCAGCAGGCACCAACAAGCTGCCTTAGGTAAAGACAGTTTATAGGGAGCTAGGATTCTGCTTCAGAGGAAAAAGTTTTACTTTCTCCAGGGGTGAAGGAATGAGGGGCCCACTTTTGGAAAAAAAAAATAAGGAAATAAGCATCTATTTCTACTTATCTTACTATTATTCTACTATGAGCCAGGTACTATGTTAAGTGTTCTTTTTAAAATATCTCATTTAATCCTTACAGTTCTAGGGGACAGGTACTTATCATCATCCCACATGACCCAACTCCAACCTAACCTTTCCAGTCTTAAATCCCATCACTCTTTACTTCCACCACATTCCTCTATGGAAGGCAAGGGCCCTTTGTTTCAGGAGGAAAAAAAAAAAAAACTTTACTTTCTTCCCTCATGTGTTTGTTTTGAAATTCAAACCCTATCTCTGAGGTACAGAGTGTACACTTATGCACTGTTCCATGTAATTCCCCATCTGTGCTATGATTTATAACATACTTTTTCACAACTGTAGAATCAGAGAATTTTAGGACTAGGAGTAATCCAAGAAATTTTCTGTGTATCTTTTCAGGCAAGGCAATGGTAGCTAATCTGATCTTCATGGAGTAGTACAATCCAACAGCAAGGCTTTGAACTCACCCTTGACAAAATTCTCAAATTCTTCAGCTGTTTTGAAAAGCACTTCTTCATACTAGAAGGAAAAGGACACATCAGAGCAATGGAATCATAAAATGTGAACACTGGGAGGGACCTTAGAGATCACCTAAGACAACTAAGTGATATCATGGGGAGAGCACAAGATTAGGAGTCACAAAGAGCTGAATTCAAATACTCTCTTAGATATGTATTTTCTAGCTGTGTGACCCTGGGCAAGTCATTTAACCTCTCTGGGCTTCAGTTTCCTCTTCTACAAAAATGAAGACCTAGGACTAAATGACCTCCAAGGTTCCTTCCAGCTCTACATCTATGATTCTATAATGCTCTCATCCAACACTTCTCCAACTTTTTATTCTCAGAATCCCCCTTTACACTCGTAATACAATATTTTTGGGGACCCACCCAAAGAGCTTTTGTTTATTAGGATTTTATCTATTGATATTTCCAACATAGACATTAAAACAGCTAAATTTTAATATATCATCATGGTAAAATATTTTTAAAATTTTAATTCTTTTAAAATAACAATAATACACCCATTACATACTAACCTAATATGTATGTCTACCCAGGGTCCTCTTGAAACCTCTGCAGAGCTTTGTGCTTACCCTAGGTTGTTAGTACAAAAAAAGGAACTTTTCAAATTTAAAAAGTTTATTCAAGTTTACAGTAACCACATTATACATCTGTCCACAAAGTAGCTGTATTTTCAATCCTGTGACAGAACAAGGTCCTATGGTTAGCAGAACTGACAGCTCTCAGATCCTAGGGGGCAGGCAGAGCTGGAAGGGACACTGGAGTTTATCCCCTGTAATCTCTTCATCTGGAAGTAGAGGAAACTGAACCCCATGGAGGAGAAATGATTACCAGTATAAGAGAGGAAGCAGAAAAATCATTCATTACCACCTGAAAGACTACTGCACACGTTTTCTAGCATATGAATTTAAATTACCAATGCTTAAAAGTTTAGAAATTTTGCAGACTTTAGGAAGACCTTGTATATAAAGAATCAGAACCTTCCCCAATCCTCACTCAATTTTTTAAAATAAATCCACAAAACTGAAGATTGTTTAAATCTCTTTAGAAACTAATTATGTGTTCCTTGATAATTTTCAGTAACAGTAGAAGCAAAGATCGCAGAATCACAGACAGTTAAAGCTAGAAAGGATCTCAGAGAGAATGTAATCCAACTCCTCTATTTTTCAAATGGTGAAAGCGAGTCTCAGAGATGCAAGGAGGTTGGCCTAAAGGGATATAGCTAGCGGGTGCTATCACCCACATCTGCTGAATCCACGTCCAGTGATCTTTCTACTATGCTCTGTTCCCACTTTCAGGAGAACTTAATTATTAAGATAAATGGGACTTTCGACTTGCTCCTGAGACTCAGTTTACTACTAAAGAAAAAAAAAAGATGGTGACCACAATGATTAGACCCCTTTTGGGAGGGAGTCACTCAGTGAGCTCTATGTGACTTCTCCACTAGTAAATATTCACTCCGTCTAAAAAAATAAGAATAAATCTAAGAAATGAAACCTCTACCTCCACACCAGCAGCTGCCAGCAGCCAGCGCACCGATTCCATTCTGCCTCTTTCATCAAAGTAATAAAGTTTGGGCTTCGCAGCCATGATGTTCAAGTCCTGGTTTTCGGCAAAACAAGAGAGAGCAAACAATCTGACCAGGACGTAGATGTACAAAGCCCTTTTTGTAATCTTGACTCCACTGGTGAGTAAAGTCCAAACTCTCAGGACCAATGATCTGGAAGGCAGATTGGGGAGGGGAGAAGAGGGAGGAGAATCATGTGAAGGGCATCAGACCTCCCATTTCCCCCCAAAGACAAGCTGAAGGCAACTAGGCATGGATCTATTTAACTGATTGAAATGCTTGGGACTTTGGTGAGTAAGAATCTGGCATCCAAATAGGATATTTGAAATGAAAAGATGGAGTTTCTTTCATTGGGTTAGGAAAGTCTCGTGAATACTTTTTTATCATTATATCAGAGTTGGTCATCTAGATCTGAGAATCATGAATCCCAAATAACTCCGTGTTTTACTCTAGGTATTGTTTGGGGGTGATCCTAGCTAAGCAGATGTGGAATTCACTATCAAAACCCGGGAGCCATAAATGAAATAGAAAAGTTTTCATTTAGGACGAATAGCAATATAAGTGATTTAGACCTGGGCTTTGATTTATGTAGTGAGTTCCCTGGAGAGGAAATTCCCTCTTCCAATAACACATCTGCCATTGTCCTGGACTTTTTAGCCTGGGGCACAAACAGGTTAAGGAATTTTCCTAGAGTCACACAGTCAGAGGCAGGAATAGAAGCCAGGTCTTCCCGAGGCTGAAGTGACATGTCTATCTATAAATAACACCTCTTTTCCTCTACACTGTAGCAATCCATTCCAATAAAATACATAATGTTTCCTTGCCATAAAGATTCACAAGGGAAATAAGCCAAGACATAAAGAAATATAATTTACCATGGTTACTCATGCTGCCAATGAGAATGGGAATATTACCGTTAGGACTCACGAGATCCCCAGGGTTATGGCTCAGGTGGAATAGCGTTAATGGTTCCCTTCCCAGAGAGTTGTGTATGCCCTGCTGATGTTCTATCCTGTTTCTCAAGTTGCTGGAGTTTTCATCTGGGGCTGGGGTTGGGGCTCCTTCAAAAGAAGTGTTAGCACTCTTTTGTGAGACTGTCCAGTCAACTTGCCTGTAGTTAATGGTGTTTTTAGCTCTTTCAGCTTAACAATATTCAACATCCTCCTTCAAAGGATTTCTCCAAGCCTCCTTGATATTTTGGGTGGGGAAAAAAATTCCTTTTAGCTCCTATCAAGAATTTTGCAGATAAATGTCAAATGTTCTCATAGTAGAATTTATTGTAAAACAGATTATTTTCATTTTCCCCTTATATCCCAACATGAAGCAAAGTACTTTGTACACAAGAGAAGCAATAAATATTTGTGGAAATAAAAAATAAATTTGCAGATAGTGTCAGGGTTACTTTAAATTATATCAAAACTTTAATAACCTTAAGGAATTTTATGTGATGCCAGGACAGAGCTAGCAACCTCCTTCCTGCATTCCAGCCATTGCAGCCAAGCCTGTGACCTTGGTTGTTCTCATTGAGTCTTTTCAGCTGTGTCTGATTCTTCATGACCCCATTTTGGATTTTCTAGGCAGAAATACTATAGTAATGGTTTGCCATTAAATTCTCCAGTCCATTTTACAGAAGAGGAACTAGGCAAACAGGATTAAGTGACTTGCCCATAAAGCTAGTAAGTATTTGAGGTTACATTTGAACTCAAATATATTGACTAATAGATCAGCTATGTAGAGGAGGCAGGTAGGTGGTGAAGTGGACAGAGTATGTATGGTGCCTGGAGTCAGGAGCTACTGAATTCACATGTGGCTCTGGAGGAGAAGGTGATGCTGGTGACCTTGCACAGCCCTCCCTCACCCAAATCAAAGTCAACTGAATGTGATGTCATCATTTTCCTGATGTCATGCTCCTCTTCAAAAATGAAGGATAAACACAATCTGTGAATAGTCTGAGCTGCCTGAATGGGGATCCAGGCAGTTCCCAAGTCTATCAAAGTTAGCCAGTCCACAATATTGCTGTTACTGTGTACAACATTCTCCTAATTTGCTCATTTCACTCAGCATCAGTTCATGTAAATCTTTATTGGGGTATTCATATACCCCAATTGATGGGTATCCACTCAATTTCTAATTCTTGGCCACCACAAAAAGAATTACTACAAATATTTTTGAACATGTGGTTCCTTTGCCCTTTTTTTGTATTCTCTTTGGAACATAGACCTAAAAGTGTTACTGCTGGATAAAAGGGTATGCACAGTTTGTTCCACATTGCTCTCCAGAATGGTTGAATCAATTCACAGCTCCACTAATGATGCAAGAATATCTCATTTTCCCCACATCCTCTCAAATATTTGTCATTTACCTTGTCATATTTGTCATACCAATCTAATAGGTATGAGGTAGTAGCTCAGAATTGTTTTAATTTGCATTTCTCTAATCAATAGTGATTTAGAGCATTTTTTTCATATGACTTATAGATAGCTTTAATTTCTTTATCTGAAAACTGCCTGTTCATATCCTCTGACCATTTATCAACTGGTGAATGACCTGTATTCTTATAAATTTTACTCAGTTCTCCATATATTTTAGAGATGAAGCCTTTGTCAGAGACATTGGCTGTAAAGATTGCTTCCCAGCTTTCTGTTTCCCTTTTAATCTTGGTTACATTGGATTTGTTTGTGCAAAAAAAAAATTGTAATTTAGTGTAATCAAAATTATCTATTTTGTATTTTGTGATGTCCTCCATCTCTTGTTTGGTCATAAATTCTTCCATTCTCCATAGATCTGACAGGTAAACTCTTCTTTATTCCCCTAATTTGTTTATTGTATCACCCTGTATGTCTAAATAATGTACCCATTTTGACTTTATCTCAGTATATGGTGCTAGATGTTGGTCTATGCCTAGTTACTGCCTTACCATTATCCAGTTTTTCCAGCAGGTTTTGTCAAATAGTGGGCTCATCCCAGAAGCTTGAGTCTTTGGGTCTATCAAAAAGTAGATTACTGTAGTCATTGACTACTGTGTCTTATGGACCTAACCTATTTCATTGATTTACCACTCTATTTCTTAGCCTGTACTAAGTAGTTTTGATGATTGCTGCTTTATAACACAATTTTAGAGTTGGTATGGCTAGGTCACCTTACCTTACATTTCTTTTCATTAATTCACTTGATATTCTGGACTCTTTCTTCTTCCAGATGAATTTTGTCACTATTTTTTCTAGTTCTATAAAATTTTTTTAGTAGTTTGATTGGTATGGCACTAAATAAGTAAATGATTTTATGTATAAATGTCATTTTTATTTTATTACCTTGGCCTACCCATGAGCAACTGATAGTTTCCTAGTTATTTAGATCTGACCTTATTTCTGTGAAAAATACTTTATATTTGTGTTCATATAACTCTCCTGGGTTTGTCTTGGCAAGACAGACTCCCAAATATTTTATATTGTCTACTGTTACTTTAAATGGAATTTCTCTTTTTTATTTCTTGCTGTTGAGTTTTATTAGTAATATATAGAAATGCTGATTTATGTGAGTTTATTTTATATCCTGCAATTTTGCTAAAGTTGTTAATTATTTCAAGTAGTTTTTTAGTTGATTCTCTAGGATTCTCTATGTATACCATCATGTTATCTACAAAGAGTGATAGCTTTATTTCTCCATTGCCTATTCTAATTCTTTCAATTTCTTTTTCTTCTCTTATTGCTAAAGCTAACATTTCTAGTTTCAATTATTCAATATTGAATAATAGTGATGATAATGGCCATTCTTGTTTCACCCCTAATCTTATGCTTCCAGTTTATCCCCATTACATATAAAGTTTGCTCATGGTTTTAGATAGATGCTACTTATCATGTTAAGGAAAACTCCATTTGTCCCTATGCTTTCTAGTGTTATTTAATAGGAATGAATGGTGTATTTTTCAAAAACTTTTTCTGCATTTACTAAGATAATTATATGATTTCTGTTCATTTTGTTATTGATATAGTCAATTATTCTGGTAATTTTCCTAATATTGAACAAGCCCTTCATTCCTGATATAAATCCCATCTGGTCATAGAGCATTATCCTTGTGATAGATTGCTGTAATCTCTTTGCTAATATTTCATTTTAAATTTTTGTATCTATATTCATTAGGGAAATTGGTTTATAATTTTCTCTCTGTTATTAGTTCTTCCCACTTTAGGTACCAGCACTGTATTTGTATCATAAAAAGAATTCAGTAGGATTCCTTTTTTGCCTATTTTTCAAAATAGTTTACATAGTATTGGAATTAATTGTTCTTTAAATATTTTGTAGAACTCATTTGTAAATCCATCTGACCCTGGAAATTTTTTTCTTAGGAAGTTCATTGATTGCTTGTTCACTTTCTTTTTTCTGAAATGGATTTATTTAAGTATCTTATTTCCTCCTCTGTTGATCTGGGCAATTTGTATTTTTGTCAATATTCATCCATTTCACTAAGATTGTCAGATTTATTGGCATACAGTTGGGCAAAATAGCTACTAATTATTGTTTTAACTTTTAATTTCCTCTTTGTTTTTGATACTAATTGTTTTCTTTCTTTTTTAATCAAATTAATCAAAGGTTTATCTATCTTATTTTTTTCATAAACCCAGCTCTTAGTTTTATTAATTTCAATATTGTTAATCTCTCTTTTGATTTTCAGAATTTCTAATTTGGTATTTAATTGGGAACTTTTAATTTGTTCTTTTTCTAGATTTTTCAGTTGCATGCCCAATTCATTGATGTCCTCCTTCTTTATTTTATTCATGTAAGCATTTGGAGATATAAAATTTCTCCTAAAAACTGCTTTGGCTGTGTCCCATAAATTTTGGTATGTTGTCTCATTATTGTCATTTACTTGGTTGAAGTTATTGATTGTTTCTATGATTTGTCGTTTGACCCATTCATTCCTTAGGATTAGATTTTGTTTCCAATTAAATTTTAGTTTATCTTTCCATGGCCCTTTATTACATGTAATTTTTATTGCATCATGATCTAAAAAAAAAGGATACATTTAATATTTCTGCCTTTCTACATTGGATTGTGAGGTTTTTATTCCTTAGTACATAGTCAATTTTTGTGTAGGTGTCATATACTGCTGAGAAAAAAATATATTCCTTTCTGTCCCCATTCAGTTTTCCCCAGAGGTCTACCATATCTAACTTTTCTAAGATTTTATTTATATGGTTAATATTGGTATTACTTAATTTTCTATGGTACCTTTTCGCAGGATACAGTTTCCTTCCTTATCTCTTTTTAATTAGATCTATTTTTGCTTTGTCTGAGGTCAGGAATGCTACCCCTGCTTTTTTTTTTTTAACTTCAGCTGAGCATAATATATTCTGTTCCAGCCTTTTACCTTCACTCTTTGTGTACCTCTCTGCTTCAGATTTGTGTCTTGTAAACAACATATTGTAGGATTATAGCTTTTTGATCCACTCTGCTATCTGCTTCCATTTTATGGGAGAGCTTATGTCATTCACATCCCCAGTTATGATTTCTCACTGTCTTTTTCTCCATTCTATTTCCCCCCATTTATGCTTTTCTCTCACTCCTCACTACTATTTTGCTTCTGACCACTGCCTCCCTTAATCTGCCCTCCCTTCTATCAGCCCCCATCCCTTTTCTTTCCCCTTTCTCCTGCTACTTCTTCCTTCTCTTTTGTCCTCCATTCTGTCCACCCTCTTCCCTTTATCCCCCTTACCTCCCCCCCCCACTTCTTACAGGGTAAGATAGATTTCTATACCCAAGTGAAAATGTATGTTATTCACTCCGAGCTAAATTCGAATGAGAGTAAGGTTCAAACAATGCTTGCCACCCTCCCTTCTTTCCCTCTACTGTAATAGGTCTTTGAGCTGTTTCATATGATATAATTTACCCTTTTCTGTCTCCTCCTTTATTCTTCTCCCAGTACAATCCTTTTTCTAACCTCTTAATTAAATTTTTTTATCATCACATTAAAATTCACTTATACTTACACCTTCTGTCTATGTATATCCCTTCTAAATGTCATAATAATGATACAGTTCTCAAGAGTTACAAGCATAGTCTTTCCCATGTGGGCATGTAAACAGTTTATCCATATTGAATAATATGGTCTTTCCTTTTTTCCTTTTCTTTTACTTTTATGCTTCTTTTGAGTCTTATATTTGAAGATCGAATTTTCTACTAAGCTCTGGTCTTTTCATCAGGAAGGTTTGGAAGTACCCTGTTTCATTGAATATCCATTTCCTCCCCTGAAAGATTATGCTCAATTTTGCTATGTAGTTGATCCTTGGTTGTAATCCAAGCCCCTTTGCCTTCAGGAATAGTATATTCCAAGTCCTCTGATCCTTTAATATAGAAGCTGCTAGGTCCTGTGCAACCCTGACTGTGGTACCGTATTATTTAAATTATTTCTTTCTAGCTGCTTACAGTATTTTCTCCTTGACCTGATAATTCTGGAATTTGGCTAAAATATTCCTTGGGGTTTTCATTTTGGGATCTTACTTGTGGATCTTTCAATCAGTATTTTATCCTCTTGTTCTAGGACCTGAGAGCAGTTTTCTTTGATAATTTATTGAAAGATGCTGTCCAGATTTCTTTTTTATCATGCCAGGAAATCAATGGGAATCCCAAGACCCAATTTTTACTCAGGTCTTTCTGACCCCTCCAGTGCTTAGAGCACTTCCTGTGGCATAGTGTTGGTCAGTTCTTTCAGTTGTGTCCGAAGATTTGTGGCCACATGTGGGGTTTTCCAGTTTGTCCTGATTCCAATACACACCCAGCTATCACAATAAGTTTTCTAAACCAGTAAGTATCAAAGGGAAGATTTGAATCCCAGTCTTCTTATCTTTAAGGCCTACCCCTCCAACCATTATGCTACATGATTTCTTGCTTGATTTATACAACTTGATTATAATCCCTTATAGTAATCTCTGTTTTACAAATTAAACCATCATGCTTGATTTTTGACATCCAGAAAAAATAATTTAAACTAGCTATGGACATCTACAAGTTATTTCTAATTCTTAATATTAGGATAATTTTAGTAATATTATTACTCGGTTCAAGTGTGTGCTGGTAAATATTTAACAAGCTCTAGGGGAGGGGAGGAAGGAGATGTACCCATAAGACACATTTTATATTTAATCTGCATTATTAACATTTTAAATATTTTCTCCATTACTTTCCAAATCCCATACAGTCAACAAAATGATAAATCAAGCCCTAATTTGTAGCATTTTCTGGTTTCCAAGGTCCAAACATTCACACTGGAAATTTAACAATTGGCCCTCAGAAAGGCTCAGAGCTGGCTCCTGCACATCCCTGACTTAGGTTAGTGGGTTCATTTGGCAGTTAATTGGCACAAGTGATAGCATGATAGGCCTGGAGTTGGAAAGACCGAAGTTCAAATCCAGTCTCAGATAATTACTAGCTGTGAAAGCCTGGGCAAGTCATTTAACCTCTATCTGTTTTACTTCCCTTATCTGTAAATTAGAGATAATAATAGCATTTACCTCCCAGGGCTGTCATATGGATAATTGCAAGATGCTTAGCAGAATGCCTGGGAAATAGTAGGTTCTATGTAAATATTAGTTATATTATTAATCCCAGATTTTTTTATTTACCTTAAATTATACTTCCAGATGATCAGAATGTGAAACTATATCTCCTTAAAAATCTCCCAGGTAAATCATATATGGAGAAGAAGCATATTTTGCAGAAGGGTTGAAATGGAAAGAAAGCTAGGTTAAAGTCAAGACATTTGGCTTTTATTCTAATTTTTTCCACTAATTATCTGTGTGACTCAATATGTCACAGCTTATTTCTGATCCTTAGTTTTCTCATCTGTCAAATGGGGGCTTAGTATCTAAGATCCCTTCCAGCTCTATCAGTCAGTTTTCAGTACCTGGTATATAATAACATAATTTTAGAACTGGAAGGGACCTCAGAGAGGTCCATTGGGTCCAACAGCTTCCCTTCACAGATGAGGAAACTGAGGCTCAAAGAGGGCAAGTAACTTGCCCAGGGTCACACAGGTACTAAATATCTGAGGCAGGTCTTCTGACTCCAGGTCCAGTGTCCTAACCCCTTGACCATGATGAATTAATTGGCAATAAGTATCTATTGCAATATATAATGCTCTTTGCATAAACTTTAATTTGGAGCTGATGATACTCCATCTATAAAGATGTGCAAAACAGTATTTGAATTCCAATTTCCATTTCATCACTGACATTCCAGTCCTATCAGTCAGTTCCCAGTACCTGGCACATAGTGATATAATTTTAGATCTGGAAGGGGCTACACTGACTAGCCTAAAATAGTTTTTGTCCCTACTTTTTAGATGAGAACTTCTCAGAGAGAATTTGTTCTTGTTTATAGTAATCAGATGTAAACACCACATTTCTGTGAATCTCACCCACTGTGGAGGCTCCTTGCTTTTGGGTTCCACATCTCATCCTGATCTTTTTTTCCACACAATCCCTTTATATAAAAGGCAAAACCTGAACCCAGGTCAACCCAGCTACTTCAAGGCCAAACTTTTTTTATTCTTTCTTGGGATGTTGATCTCACTCTAGGTCACTATCACCAAGTAAAATATAGTATGGACAAAGGTGTGCAGGAGCAAGCTCTAACCAAGCCTCAGGATTCAGCAGATGCTAATAATCTGGGCTTGATTTATTGTTGTGGTGATTGTCTAAACTTAAGAAAGCATTAATAATGCAGATTGAACTTAAGAGTATATGTTTTTTGAGGTTGTTAAACATTTACCAGCCCACCCATGTGTATCACTAAGGCAATATTCACAGCACCAACGACGACCAGGAATGGTCAGCATGGTTCTGAATCACAAAATATAATGGATTCTCCATAGAGAAGATAGAAGCAAAACATTTATTCAAACATGAGAAAGCCAAATCCCAACACCAGAAAACCAAATCCATCATAGCAACAAAGAAGTTAACACATATTATCACTGCAGGGAGTAACAACATCCCAGAACCTTCCCCTACTCCAGCCTTTCCACAAACACTCACAAGCCTAGCTGTGTCCTTGCCTTCATCCTCTCTCTCCCTCCAAACTAACTGCTCTGACTCCCAGCTTCCTCTCTGCTCTGCTCCAACCTTCCTGCTTCACTCATTCAGCAAACTCCTCCCATGATGGGCTCCCATGTGATTACATTCAGCCTATTAAGAGGCAGGGAAGATCTTCAAATTCCCATTACCATTACATCAAGGTACCAGATAGTGATAGTGATAGTGCTGCATTAGATCTTTGATCATTCCCTATCTCTTAGTCCTTCTCATGGCATGGAGGTGATACAGATCTCTTGAATACCATGCCATTAGAGAACAAATTCTGGAGGTTCTACAGAACTTGAACAGTGTGGAGTACTGGTAGAGGGGTGGACATTATGTCTATGTTCTATAGAGTAGCCTAACTAAATTGAAGGTGTTCATTAGCAAGGTGGCTATAGGGTGATGGATTTTTCAGCCACATCAACTCTCAAGGACCATTAATCCATCAAGAAGCATATGCTCAGCACTAAATATGAACCAGGCACTGTGCCAAGTACTGGTGTAAAGCCAATAATGAGCAGTTCTCCTGAGGACTGCTGCTGCTGTAAATAACTTTAAGGGTCTAATCACATAGTATAACTAGCTCTCTTTTTATTCAGCAATAAACTAAAGCATAACATTCAAATAACTAAAGTATAGCATTCACAACAACATAACTTATTTCTAAGGTAGACACATAGTCTTAAACAAAATATATCGTTCAATAAATCTTATAGTTATTTTTAAAGGGTAGCAGAAAATACAAGCACCATCTACCCCCAGGTCATAGTAAGTTACAATCTCCTCAGTCAGTACCGAGTATCCAAGTAAAGTCCTCTTTCATCTTGACTAGAGGCTGGCTTCTAATAATCATCCTTAAAGGGTAACAGAAAGTACAAACAAAATCCACCCCTAGATCACAATAAGTTACAAATATCATTAGTCAATACAGAGTTTCCAAAGTAAAGTCCTGTTTCATCTTGACTCAAGGCTGGTTTCCAAACCCCACAGCTTCATAGGTTGACCTCGCCCAACTCTTGCCTAGATTCACATGTAGGCAAATATTCACTCCTGCTCCATATCTCAGCTCACAGGGACTGCTCCACTCCAAGCTCTTTGCAGTTTCTATTTCTAGGAAAACAAAGCATAACAGTGCCACAACAATATTTACATGCATTAACAGCACTATCGTCTCAATTCACTTTCTATCTGAGAAACCAATACAAAACAACAGACAGATTTCTGTATGAGAAATCAACACAGAACAACAGACAGGACTTCTGTCTGAGCAAGTAACAGAGATCAACAGACAGAGGGCCAACATTAAAAACAATCTCTTTCTCAGTTCTGCCTACTCCCAGCTCTGCTTATGCTCTTTTCTGCTCCTTCCTGTTCCACCCTTTTCGCAAGCTCCTCCCACCATGGGCTCCCATGCAATGACGTTCAGCCTATTAAGGGGAGGGGGAGAGCTTCAAATTCCCTTAGGTGTATTAAAGGCACAGAAGATCTTCAAACTCCCTTAGGCCTATTAAGGACAATACAATGTATACTGTTTCCAAGCAAAGGCTCTCGATAGGAAGGCATGTGACTAGCTAACGCTCAATCCAGAAAAATGGAAAAAAAAAATTCAATTTTGCTTGCCATTATAGCTGGAGCGCCAAACACAAAGTGAAAACAACCTCTGCCCTCAAAAAAACTTACTTCCTAATGGAGAAATGACTTCCATCATAAATAGAGTAGGTGAATGATAACCTTTGAGGAGATGGCACCAGCAGCTGTTAAGACCAGGACAGCTGTCCTAGAAGAGACAGTGCTTGAACTGAAACTTAAAGGAAGTCTGGGATTCCAAGTCAGAGGTTGAGAGTAAAACCACTCGAAGATTTGGTGAATAGCTAGTATAAAGATATGGACATGGGAGATAGAGTGTCATATGTAGGAACAGAAATCAGCTTGCTTATGGCTGGGTCATTTTAGAACACAGGCCAAAAGTTTGGGGGGGGGGAGGCCAGGGGAAACAGAATGCAAGAATATTGGAAAGGTAAGAAGGAGTCAGGTTATGAAAAGCTTTAAATTTCAAACAAAGGACTTTAAATTGGATCTCCAAGGTGATAGGGAGCCCTTGGAGTTAATTGAGTAGGGATGTAATATGGGTAAACCAAAGTTTTAGGAAAAATAACTTGGGCAACTGAGTTGAGGATAGAGTAGAGTGCAGAGAGAATTGAATCAAGACCAATTAGAAAGTTATTGCATTAGTCCAGGTAGAGGGAGAAAAGGGCCTAATTGGAGTGCTGTCTGGGAACATCTGCAAGAGATTTTGTAAAGAAAGAAGTTATAAGTTTTATAAAATTTGGAAACTGATTGTTTATGTAGAGTGAGTGACAGGAGTTGAGGATAATAGTAAGCTTTAAAGATAGGTGATAAGTGGGGAGAATTTGGGGAGGAAACCAATGAGTTATTTTTTTTTTGGACATTTGAGTTTGAGATGCCAGAGAAATGGAACTGGAGTTCAGGAGAAAAAGTAGGAGAGCTAGATAGATACAGATAGATAGGTATAGATATATGTGTGTATCACAGAATTATCTTAAAATAGATGATAATAGTACCCATGGGAGTTGATGAGATCACTGAAAGTATAGAGAAAAGAAGGCCCAAGATAGAGCCTTGGGGGTCACCCCCAGTTAGTGGCAGACACCTGGATGAAGATCCAGAAAAAGAGACTGAGGAGTGGTCTCTGGTAGGAGAACCAAGAGAAAACATAGTCCTGAAAACCCCAAAATGAGAGATAACCCAAAAGAAGAAATTGGTCAGTAGTGTTAAATGTTGTAGAAAGTCAAGAAAGATGAAGATCAAGAAGAGGACAACTGGTTCAACAATTACGACATTGCTGGCAACTTTGGAAGGAATGTTTTGATTGAGTGAAGAGGTTAAGAAGCAGATCATAGGTTTCTGGGAGAGGTTTGTTTCACTTGGTAAAAGAATGTATTCCCTCCTTACCTTTACCTCAGAGAAGGAGGATGGTTTTTATATTTCAGGTAATTGATCTATACTTTGCTGATCTCTGCAAAAGTCAGTGAAGGTCCAGGAGGACATAATGAAATATAACATCCTCCCTCACAACAGAACAGTGGCAGACTACTAGGAAAGAATACTGTATATATTGTCAGACAATTTTTCTTTATTATCAAACAACTGATAAGGTTGTTGCCACAAAAGTAAAAGCAAATATTTATAATCCTTTGAAACAAACAGGTCCAACTAAACCATCTCTAAGGTCCCTTCCAGCTCTTTGAGTACAGTTATCACTTCCATACAATAACTTTTTCCATTGATGTTGCAATATATCGTGGATTGGCATAAGAAATTAAATGGGAATTTTGGGAGAGCTTTGCAAACCCACAAAGGGCAGCAGACTATACAGAAAAAAAGTTTAGAAAAATCAGAAACAAAATATATGTATATTATTGTTTAATATCAACAATATCAATATTTTATCTTTTAATATCATAATAATTCAGAATTCTTCTCTAGTATGAAGGTAACGTCAAAAAATTTTATGCAGATTTTCCAGATTTGGTGGGGGGGAGGCACCAGATCCCTAGTCCTTGTGATGTGAAAAGGAAAATTGTATATGAGTCTTTTGTGTTTGATTACTCTCTTCTTTTGGAAATACAGGTTCTCTGCTCTTCATCCTTAAATTCCTCCCTCCATTCCCAATTGATAAATGGTCAAAGGATACAAACAGGCAGCCTTTAGAAGAAATCAAAGCTATCAATAGATGGAAAAAAAAAAAGCTCTAAATCACTACTGATTAGAGGAATGCAAATCAAGACAACTCTGAAGTAGCACCTCATACCCATCAGATTGGCTAGTGTGACAGAAAAGGAAAATGACAAATGCTAGAGGGGATGTGGAAATGTGGGGCACTAATGCATTGCTAGGGGAGTTCTAAACTGTTGCAGCCATTCTGAAGAACAATTTAGAACCATACCCAAAGGGCATACTCTTTATGCATACTCTTTGACCGAGCAACACCACTAATAGGTCTACATCCCAAAGAGAGCAAAGGAAAAAGAAAAGGATCCATTTGCACAAAAATATCCAGTGGCTCTTTTTGTGGTGGCAAAGAACTAGAAATTTAGGAGACACCAATCAAAGGTGGAATGACTGAACAAATTGTGGTACTTAGTTGTGATGGTGTTCATGCTGTAACAAATGGTGAGCAGGATGGTTTCAAAAAAACAAACAAACCCAGAAAGACATAAGCAAACTGATAAAAAAGTAAAGTGAGCAGAATGAGCAGAACACAACACACAGAAATAGCAATACTGTAATGATGTTCAACTATGACTTTACTCTGATCAAAACAATGATCCAAGGCAATTCCAAAAAACTCATGATGAAAAATGCTATTTACCTCTGGAGACAGAACTGATGAACTGAATGCAGATTTAAGAATACTGCTTTTCATTTTCATTATTGTTTTGGCTTTCCCTGTCCCCCCATACGGTTAATATAGTAATGTCTTGAGTGACTTCACAGGCATAATGGTTCTCAATATTGCCTGCCTTCTCAATGGGTGGGGGGATAGAGAGAATCTGGAACTCAAAATACTTTAAAAAAAAAAAAAAGGAATGCTATAAATAGGGAAATAAACAACAAAAAAAAAATTCTTCCATTCTCCCTACCCCTTCTGTTTGTCATCCTTCCCCCCAGTTTTTGGAGTTAACTTATTCATTCTTTTTTCATTCTTCCTTTAACATAATTTAATTCTCCCTTTATTCTTTGTCCATTCGAAGATTAAAATCCTTCCTCTTCTCTCCTTTAACTTATTTTGTTAGTTTTTAAAGTGTCTTTTTCTAAAAAAGATTTCTTTACTTTGTTATCTTCATTAATTCTCTATTCTAAACTTTTATTCTTTCATTCATGATCTTTATACATTTTTATTTCTTCTGTAGTCTGTGTTCCTCGTAGAATGAAAGCTTTTTCTCTTTTGCTTCTTTGGAGGGATTTGCTAAAGCAGGTTCAAGTTCAATTCTGCCAATTATTTCTCCTGTATATGCCATACATTCTGCTTTGAAAATTATTTCTTGCCCCATTCCAGAACAAACTGCCCCGATTCCATACTCTCTTGAGAATCCGCAGTTTTTACTGCCTCATCACCTGCTGCTTCATTTTTCTTTGTGTTGTTATATTTACTGAAGAGATTTCCGGGTTTCTTTAGATGCCATCTTCCCTTCTGTTGTTAAGAGCAAACTGCTGATACATGTGCGCGAGCGCACTCAACTTTTTAAACAGAATTTTCTTCTGGGATCTTTGGTGACCTCTCTTCTTTTTCTTCTCTTCCCCTCATTCAGTTTCCTCCTCCTCCTCCTCCTCCTCCTCCTCCTCCTTCTTTTGGATAGCAGCACCCTGGAAGGTTACACCACAAAATCATCTCTGCTTCTTCTCACTCCACTTCCCTCAGTCCCTACACCCAGTGACGTCAGGGAGCACAGTCCCAAGTGGTTCCAGCTGGATTCTAGCCTCCTTTCATTCCCGCCTCCGGTATCACTCCGCACACTGGCACCAGGCTTCTCGGTTCAATGTTGGGGATGACCCAGGCTGACCAAATTTCTGAGTTCCTCTACCTCCACCTCCTCCTGTGGCCATTAATCTCCAGTCTCTCACACTGCTACACTGCCACAGGTTGTCTAATTTGGAAGCAGATGTCAGTGCCCCTTGAGAAAAGCCAATTTCATTCCTCCGGGAAGGCGACAGCAGCCGGGCCAGGTGCTACTCTGGGGGCAGAGGAGGCGCAGGTAAATTTCCCTGGGCCTTGGAAGTTCTGAAAGAAGCCTTGCGCTCTCACCTCCAGTGTGCGCAACTGCGCGTGCGCGCGAGCTCCAGCAACGCGGGAGGTGGGAGGCGGGAGGCCGCCGGTCCTCCCAGTCTGTCCGTCCTTCGCCTTCCCCCTCCGCCTTCCTTTCCCGCAGGGTGGAGGAACCCCAGCCATGTAGGGTCGGGAGTGGAGCAAGCCAAAATCAATATTCTTAAAGGACTGACGTGACCATATCACTACCCTGCCAAAATATTACTAAATACCTGAGGGTATTACATATGGTAATCTCCTTGAGGAAGGGGGCTGCCATTTGTCTTTCTAGGTATCCCCAACCTTTAGCTCTGTGCCTGGCACACATTTGACACTTAATAAATATTAATTGACTGACTCAACTCAGCGGTGTAAGCGTGAGTTGGGATAAGGAGCCTCCGAACTGATAAGTGGTGTCCCTAAAATCTGGACACATAGGGAATCTCATTAACTGCATATTTTCAAGAAATGAAATGAATGAAAATTTCAACAACATTTTAATTATCATAAATTAGATTTCATAGGAAGACATAGGAGACACATAGGAAATCTCATTAATTTAATTAATCTCATTAATATGGAAAATAGTCCCCAATAGCTAATGAAAGCTTGTATTCATATGAAATTGTCATGGCTAAAATTTATGCTAATTACATAAAATGTTGCTGAAAATTTCATTCATTTCATTTATTGAAAATTTGCATAATGAAATTTCCTATGTGTCCAGACTTTAGGGACACCCTATATCTAGGCTACATTTGTGTTTCTAGCATGTAGTAGAGACTGTCATATGGTAGGTCTTTAGTGTTGTTTTGTCCTTTGTTTTCCAAGAGGACCAATGACATCATGGGTGTTGTTTTGACTTGTGGATGAATTGGATTTAAGTGAAGCATTGTTGCACAAAGTCATCAGCCTCCTTCTCTCTTCCAGAGTCACCCAAATCCGGTGGCAGGACAAAAGACAACTGGTGATGGCCCAGGATGCAGCGGATGACCTTGACATCTGCTATATGTGACCAAGCTCTAAACCCTCCAAAGCACCTGCTTCAGCCCCCTTCATGACCATTGGAACAAATTGTTTTCATCTGCCCCTTCCTCTGGGGAAAATCTTCACATGTTTGAGGTAGTCATCCCCCTAACTCACTGACAGTGTTGAGGCTTCTAGGTCACCCTCAACGTAGGGAGATGACTTTACCAAGGTCTGGCCACTGGGCATGCTACAGCTTCTTGCAGCCACAGGTGAGTGTTGGATGAATCAGGTGGGCACCAAAAGTGGATAAACAGCCCTGTTTTCAGGGTTCAACAAGCCCTCACAGCTGAGATGCTAGCCCCACCTGAACAACCCATACACACCTCCGGAGTAGGGAACCTGAGGGCCTTGAGGCCACATGTGGCCCTTTGGTCCTCAGGTGCAGCCCTTTAACTGCATCCAAACTCGATTAGTCAGCAGGCTGCACTTGAAGACCTAGAGGGCCACATGTGGCCTCAAGGCTGTCAGGTTTGTCTCTCCTGTCCCAGGTGCTTAATAAATATGTATTGAATGACCCATTTCACCAGTGTGAGTATGAGCTAGGATGAGGCTCCTTAGAATTTATACATACAGGTCCCTTTTGCATTTCCATCATTTAATATAGACTGGCATGTAGTACATGCTTAATAAATGTATGCTGAATTGAAAGCCTATTCATTTTGATAGAAACTGCTAGACCTTGAATTCTACTGAGAGGGATTTGACAGCCCAGTATCATCTCCATGACACAGTGCAACATCACCTTCATGACACCAGGAGGCATCACAAGAGAACTTTAGTAAAGCAATGCATTATATTAACGTGATCTATAATTATTTAATATGGTTTGGCAGAGAATATAGGATGTTAAAACTAAAAAGAACTTTTAGTCCAATCCCTGCATTTTACAAATGAGGAAAATAGGTGTAAAGAATTGAGGGAGTTTTCCTAAAATCCACAAAGTAGAACTTGAATTTAGCTCCCAGGTCTTCTGATTTCTAGTTCAGTGTTCTTTCCACCACATCACACCAGGGAAATGTAAGCAGGAAAATTAAAAGGAAGCCAAGCATTCTTGGCCAGTTCCAGTCTGTACTAAGGAGGCAATATAATTGTCTTGTGATAATTTCCTGTCTGATGAACATTCTGCTCAAGCTCATCCTCTGGGGGCACACACAGTTCAGGGTTTGAACAGGAAGAAGATGCTCCCTCCATCTCAATGTTATTGATTAGGACTGGTGCTTTGGCAATGGAATAAGGAGAGAGGATGACATTACAATAATTTAGGGAGGAAGATGTTTTATTAAAGATGTTTTGCAAACACCAAGAGAAGCTGTGCAAGAGAATGTGGGTGGATCTGTGCTCATCCATTTCTATTCCAGAAAAGTAGTATCCTCCCATTTTGTAAAGGACAACAAACATATGCCATGTTTAGATAGCAGAAACTCTTTTCTTACCCTATAGTCATATCCTTTATACAACAAAATTCCATCCTAATATGGAAGGGAGATTGAGGTCAACTTCATTTTCATTATTTTTATCATTACTTCTACTATGACTATTACTGCTACAATTAGCTGACATTTATGTAGCATTATGATGTTTACAAAGCTCTTTACATATATTATCCAACCATGAAAGGTAGGTCCAATTATTATCCCCATTTTACAGTTAAGGAAGGTGAAGCTGAGAAGAATTAAGTGGGCACATCATTTAACTAATAAATATATGAGGTACACTTCTTGACTCCATGTTCACTTCTCTATCCACTATGCCACTTAGTTGCCTTTCATAGATCATTTGTCAATTTAATAAAGAATTTTATTGAGGAAAAAAGCTTCTAGTTTAACATGGCTTGAGGCAAAACACAGTAGAGCTTCTCTTCTTTTTTCCCATAACCAAAGAATGACTGCATGCAAAAATTCAACAGGATTACCTAAAAAACTATCTTCTCTTCAGTGTTAAATATGGAATTTCCATTTAAACTTCTGTCACATCAAAAAAGAAAAAGGCATTCAGAAATTGTCAGGAGTTGAAAATCTTTTGCTACAGTTAAAATTAAATCAAATTTATTTTTTAAAATTTACTTTATTTTTAATTTCTGAAATAAAACAAGCATTCCCATAATAATAATAAAAAAGACTGAACATGAAACTGCATATCTACTATGTACAACTTGCTATTCCTTTTAAATAACAAAGTTTTTTAAAAGTTAATTTTAAAGAGAATAAAGGAACATGATAGGATCTTAAATTTAGAGCTACAAGGGCCATCAAAAATTAAAGAATCCAATTCAAATACTGTCATTTCCTGAGGCCTAGGGAGAGTCACTTGTCCAATGTCCCCAAGCTATTAAATACTAGAATTAGGGTTCAATTCGACATGCTCTAGCTCCAAATCTATGCTCTTTCTTCTTTTTTTTTTTCCAGGAAAAAATACTGAGAAGAGTGTACAATGTATTGAGCCTCTTCAGATAAGCTCAATTTATGGGTTTTTTCTTTTTCTTCCTTTTAGTCTCTTCCCTCTGTTATTATAGCCTTATAGTTATACTACATCCTAAAAGTACATAGTTTATGTACATGTATTATCTCCTCCCATTAGAGAGTTCCTTAAAACCAGAGACCATATTTTTGCCTTTCATTGTATCGCGAGTGCTTAGCCTAGTGCCTGTACATGGTAAGTGCCTACAAATGCTTGTTGAGTGACTGCTATACAATGTCTGCTAGGACTTTTTCTCAGGAAAAAATAAATTCCCTCAGAAAGTATGAATGAAATAATATTTTTCCTTAAAGTTAATCTGTCATAAATGTTAGTGCTTCTTTTTTTAAAAATTTTTTTTAAAGCAATCGGGGTTAAGTAACTTGCTCAAGGTTACACAGCCATTTATTTCTGGGTATGGTGCTAAGTATCTGAGCCCAGATTTGATCCAGGGCATCCGGACAGTGGAGCCGGTACTCTTACTTGCTGAGCCACCTGGCAGCCCCTAAGCAATTAGGGTTAAGTAACTTGCTCAAGGTTACACAGCCAGGTGTTTCTGGGTGGGTGCTAAGTGTTGGAGCCTGGATTTGATCTCCAAGTCATCCCAACACTGGAGCTGGTGCTCTTACTCACTGTGCTACCTGGCCACCCGATGTTGGTGCTTCTAAAAGAGAAATTTTTAGATACATTAGGTCACCTTGTGAGATAAACTCAGTGATATTAACCTAATCCTTGTTGAATACATATTTATGAAGGCAGAGTCCTATGCCTTCATAAATATGTATACATACATACATACATACATACATATATATATATACACAAAGTATACAAAGAAAGGCAAAAAATTGTCCCTGCCCTCAAAGGGCTCACAATCTAATAAGGGAAATCAACATACAAAAAGAAGCTGAAAAGGATCTGGGGAAGGATGTCTAGCCCAGGGGCATAATGAAGGCCTACAGCAGGGTATGAAAATAGTGAAGTGACTCCACTGGGAGGTCTCCTTAGATGGAAGATCTGGGAGGGGCTCTCCAATGTCTACCTTCCACCCTCTCCAATTCAAAGGAGGGAGGAAGGGAAGGGTTGCAGAATCAGGGGATACTGAGGAGATTTGCCTTTCAAGTTCATCTTGCTCTGATAGATGGAAGAGGACTAAGGATGCTGCTATTGTCAGAGGACTGAGAAGCAGAAGTTATAATATAAAATCCGGATTGAGTATATAGGAGCCATAATACCAAGCCAGATCAGGCTTTGGAGACCAAGACATTAGGGGAAGTAGAAAAGCAGAAGTCAACTTTAAGTCACCAAGATCAATTAAGGTTGTCAGCCAACATGTCCAAAATAGACATTTTGGTCTATGAATCTGACCAGGGGATTATTTTACCTTTTAATGGGTCTCTTGGCTCCACCCCTTTGGTGTGAGTGCACAGAACTATATGCTTCACTATATAGTCTTGTCCACTGGTATCTTTGTTTTTTTCCAGTTGGGAATGTCAATTAGTGCAATTATACCATAACATTTAAGAGGCTACAGAAATAAATAAGATGCAAAAATAAATAGAATTTAAGTGTCTTAAGGAGCACTGGAAGAAGAGAGAAAACACATACATAACTAAGTATAACACAGAAATCACATGAGAAGTGCATAAGAAATAGAAATATAGTGCTATGAGAGTTCAGAAAAAGTAATCAATCACTCAACAAACATTAATTAAATGCTTAGTTTGGGCCAGACACTGCACAAGGCACCCTGAATTCTAAGACAAAAGCTAAACAGTGCTTGCCTTGCCTTCTATTGAGAAGAAATGACATGCACATATACAGGATATCCCAAAAGTCTTAGTACAATTTTTGTTTAAAATGACTTCATTAAGACTTTTGGGATACACTGTATAAGTGTATGGAAATACAAAGTAGGGGGCGGAGCCAAGATGGCAGAGTAAAAGCAGGGACTCGCTTAAACTCTCCCCCAAATTCCTCCAAATACCTATAAAAAATTACTCTAAACAAATTCTAGAATAGCAGAACCCACAAAATGACAGAATGAAACAAATTTCAAGCCCAAGACAACCTGGAAAGTTGATAGGAAAGGTCCATTGCACCAAACTGGGAAAGGAGCGCAGTGGAGCACAAAACACGCTAACACAGATGGGGCCCCAGCAAACCTAGAGCATGCCTCAGGGGACAGAATCACTAGCACCTGTGGCAGTTTCCAGACTTCTCAAGCCACAAATACCAAAGACAACTTAGAAGGTCAGTAGGAAAGGTCTGTCAGACCTGGGTGAGAGAGGAGGATGGTCTGGCCCCAGCCCCAGGAAAGCAACAGCAGCGGCAGAAGCAACTCCACTGGCTGCTTCAAGTGGGATCAAGTGGCTGATCAGAGGGGGATTGCAGGGATCTCTTTGCTGGTGCTGAGGCAGGATTCTCTTGCTTTGCCTTGCTTCCATCTGGGTCAGTGTCCTGGGTGGTAGACCTGGGGTGAGGAGGAGCAATGGTAGGGGGGAGCTTCTGGCAGCAGTGGAGAAGGAATCCCCCTCATAGTTCCAAGGCAGAAAATAGTGCTCGTGGTCACTCACAGACCATAGTAGGGATCAGGAGAGAAGTAAACACTTCTCCTTTGATCATACCACCTTGGAAGAACTGAAAATTTACTGGTCCCTAGAAGTATCTCTGAAAATAGCTGCACAAAACCCCTGAAGCTTGGGATAGTACATCCTTCACCCTGGAAGCAGAGTCCTACCTTAACAAAGAGTTAAATAGTCAAGTAATTGGCTGTGAAAATGAGCAAACAGTGGGAAAAAGTCAGACTATAAAATCTTACTTTGGTGACAAAGAAGATAAAAACATATAACCAGAAGAAGACAAAAAAGTCAAGGCTCCTACATCCCAAGCCTCCAAGAAAAATATGAATTGGTTGCAGGCCATGGAAGAATTCAAAAAGGATTTTGAAAATCAATGGAGAGAAGTAGAGGAAAAATTGGAAAGAGAAATGAGAGTGATGCAAGAAAATAATGAAAAACAAGTCAACAGCTTGTTAAAGGAGACTAAAAAAAACTAAAGAAAATAACACCTTAAAAAATAGACTGGGGGGTGGGGCGGAGTCAAGATGGTGGAGTAGAAGCAAGACCTCCCTGCTGATCCGGCGTCCCCAATCCATGTGAAAAGGGGACGCTAAACAAACTTTGGAGCTGCAGAACCCACAAAATGACACAGAGAAGCTAACCTCCTGCTGAGGACAGCCTGGCAGGCTGGCAGGAATCCGCCAGCACAGAGCTCTGGGAGCTGAGCCCAGCCGCACCTGAGGCTTTAGCCCCAGGGCGGGCCTGACCAGCCGACAGCCGACAGCCGGAGGGACTCCAGATCAGCAGCAGCTGTGGCCGTTTCCAGATTTATCAACACATAGATGAAAAGGACAAAGTGAGAGGTCAGTGCAGTCTGGATTTTGGGACCCAGTAAGTGGGAGTGCATGGCTTTTGCCCCTGGGGTGAGAAGCCACTGAGATGCCAGCACAGCCAGACAGCACCATGTGGCAGCTTCAGCTCCTGGCCTGCAGAGGGTAGGGGGACCAAGCACCAGTCTTAGAGGTAATCGCTCTTGCCTTAAACTGCTTGGATCTGGATTGCAGTCTAGGGTGGAGGTCCTGGGGTGTGTGTCCAGCTTGCCAGAGTGTGTGGAGACCTCAGAGAGGGCACCCATCTAATACATCTGGCAGCTGAGAAAACCCCATCATGAGCATGAGAAAGCTCCCCTGTCTGGTGGCAGTGTCCTACTGTGGCAAAAAGCCCAGGGGTCAAGTGACTGAGGGGCGACATGACCAGGCAAAGGAAACAAAGCAGACAGAATATTCCAACATTACACTCCTATTTGGGGGACAAAAAGGAGCAAAGCATGGAACAGGAAGAAGACAGTGAAGTCAGAACTCCTGCACCAAAAGCTGCAAAGAAAAATACAAACTGGTTACACACCATAAAGGACCTTAAGAAGCAGATAAGAGAAGTGGAGGAAAAATTGGGAAGAGAAATGAGAACAATGCAAGAAAATTATGAAATGAGAGTCAATAGCCTTACTGAGGAAAATCATACCTTAAAAAATAGACTTACTCAAATGACAAAAGAGGCCCAAAAAGGCAATGAGGAGAAGAATGCCTTAAAAAGCCGAATTTGACAGATGGAAAAAGAATCTCAAAAGCTCAATGAGGAGAGTCATTGCTTCAGAATTAGATTGGAGCAAATGGAAGCTAATAACTTTATGAGAAATCAAAATGCTGTTAAACAGATCCAAACAAATGAAAGAATAGAAGGCAATGTGAAATGTGTCATGGAAAAAACCACTGAGCTGGAAAATAGATCCAGGAGAGATAATTTAAAAATTATTAGACTACCTGAAAGGCATAATCAAAGTAAGAACCTAGAAATCATCCTCTAGGAAGTTCTCAATGAAAACTGCCCTGATATTTTAGAACCAGAGGACAAAATAGAGGTTGAAAGAATCCACTGATCACCTCCTGAAAAAGATCGCAAAAAGAAAACTCCTAGGAATATTATAGCCAGGTTCTGGAATTCCCAGATTAAGGAGAGAATATTACAAACAGCCAGGAAGAAACAATTTGAATATCGTGGAAACACAGTCAGGGTAACCCAGGATCTGGCAGCTTCTACACTGAGGGCTTGGAATATGATATTCCAGAGGTCAAAGGAGCTGGGATTAAAACCAAGAGTCACCTACCCAGCAAAACTGAGTATCATGTTTCAGGGGAAAATATGGTCATTCAGTGGAATAGAGGACTTTCAAGCATTCTTGCTGAAAAAAACAGAGTTGAATAGAAAATTTGACATTCAGATACAAGAAGCAAGAGAAGCATGAGAAGGTAAACAGGGAAAAGAAATCATAAGGAACTTATCAAAATTGAACTATTAACATTCCTTCATGGAAAAAAAATAATCGTAACTTATAAAAATTTTCTCAGTAGTTGAAGGGAATATATATATATATATATATATATATACATACATATATATATATATATGTCTATATATAGGGGTATATGGGCATATGAAAACATATGTGAATGTGTGTATATATGTTTACAGGTATACATAGATAGAGGGCACAGAACCAATTTAACAGGAAGGGATGATACTTAAAAGGTGAAATTGAGAGGTGAGAGAGGAGTATAATGAGAGGAGATGGGGAGAGACAGAATGGTGTAAACTATCTCATATAGAAGAGGCAAGGGAAAACTGTTACAATGGAGGGGAAGAATAGGAAGGCAAAAGGGAATGGGTCAACCTTATTCCCATCGAATTTGGCTTGAGGAGGGAATGAAATACACACTAAATAGGATATCTCACCCTCCAGGAGAGTAGGGGGAGAAGGGGATGTGGGGGGGGGGGGATGATGGAATGGGAGGGCAGCCTAGGAGGGAGGGAAGTTGGAAGCACCCACTTTTGAAAAGGGACTGGATAAGGGGCAGCCAGGTGGCTCAGCGAGTAAGAGCACTGGCTCCAGTGTCGGGATGACCTGGATCAAATCCAGGCTCAGATACTCAGCACCACACCCAGAAATAACTGGCCATGTAACCTTGAGCAAGTTACTTAACCCGATTGCTTTAAAAAATTTTTTTTTTATTTAAAAAAAAAAAGAAAAGGGACTGGATCAAAGTAGAGAATAGAACAAGTGGGAGGTGGGATAGGAGGGAGGGAAATATAGTCAGGAATATAGTCAATTATAGGAAATATAGTCACATTACAATATGTCTACTATGTTATTGTTTTGCATTAGCCACGCATGTACAACCTATACTGAACTGCTTATCTTCCCAGTAAGGGTGGGTGACAAGGGAGGAAGGGAATGAATCTGGAATTCAAAATTTTAAAATCAAATATTTAAATATATATATATATATATGTGTATATATATATATATATACATATATATATACTATTATTAATACTATCTTACATGTAATTGGGAAATAAGATATACAGGCACTGGGGCATAGAGACCCACTGGAAATGTCGAAAGGGGTATGGGAGAAAATATGGGAGACAGCAGATTGGAGGAGGGGATATCCTGTGGGACTGCTATTTTGGGGTGGTGGGTAGGGGAAAAACAGGGAGAAAATTTGTAACTAAAAATCTGGCAGACATGAATGATGTAAATCGGAAGTTAATAAATCATTTGAAAAAAATTTTTTTTTAAATAGACTGGGGGAAGCTAGGTGGCGCAGTGAGTAGAGCACTGGTCCCAAAGTCAGGAGGACCTGAGTTCAAATCCAGCCTCAGACACTTAACACAAAAACTAGTTGTGTGACCTTGGGCAAGTCACTTAACCCCAATTGCCCTCCCAAAAAGAAAAAAAATTAGTCTAACCCAAATGACAAAAGAGGTCCAAAAAGCCAGTGAGGAGAAGAATGCCTTCGAAAGAAGAATTGGTCAAATGGAAAAGAAGGTCCAAAAAGTCACTTAATAAAATGATTCCTTAAAAATTTGATTGGAACAAATGGAAGTTAATGACTCTATGAGAAATCATGAAATTATACAACAAAAACCAAAAGAATGAAAAAATAGAAGACAATGTGAAATATCTCGTTGGAAAAAACACTGACCTGGAAAATAGTTTTGGGAGAAATAATTTAAAAATTATTGGACTACCTGAAAGTCATGATCAAAAAAAGAGTCTAGACATCTTTCAAGAAATGATCAAAGAGAACTGCCCTGATATTCCAGAGGGAAAGAGAAATTGAAAGAATCTACAAATCACCTCCTGAAAGACATCCCCAAAGGAAAACTCCTAGGAATGTTGTAGCCAAATTCCCAAGTTCCCAGGTCAAGGAGAAAATAGTGCAAGTATTCAGAAAAAAATATTCAAATACTGTGGGAACACAGTCAGGATAACACACAATTTAGCAGCTTCTACTAAAGGGAGGGCTTGAAATATGATATTCTGGAGGTCTAAGGAGCTAGCATTAAAATCAAGATTCACCAACTCAGCAAAACTGAGTATAATCCTTCAGAGGGAAAAATGGATATTCAATGAAATAGAGGACTTTCAAGCATTCTTGATAAAAAGACCAGAGCTGAATAGAAAATTTGACTTTCAAATATAAGACTCAAGGGAAGCATGAAAAAGTAAACAGGAAAAACAAATCATAAGGGACTTATTAAAATTGAACTGTTTACATTTCTATGTGGAAAGATATTTGTAACTCCTGAGACCTTTCTCATTATTAGGGTAGTTGGAAGGAATACATACACATACACACACACACACACACACACAGGGAGAGAGAAAGAGAGAGAGGGTTGCAGAGTGGTAAAATATAAAGGGATGATATCTAAAAAATAAAATTAAGGGATGAGAGAGAAGAATGTACTGGGAGAAGGAGAAAGGGAGAAGTAGAATAGGGTAAATTATCTCATATAAAAGAGGGAAGAAAAAGCTTTTTAGGGGAAGAGAAAGGAGGGGAGAAGGAATGAACAAACCTTACACTCATCAGATTTGGCTTAAGGAGGAAATAACATACACTCAATTGGGTATGGAAATCTAGCTTACCCTACAGAAAAGTAAAGGGCAAGGGGTAAGAGAGTGGGGGGAGGGCAGATTGGCAGAGGGAATAATTAGAAACAAATGCTTTAGAGGAGGGACAGGGTAAAAGGAGAGAATAGAATACATGGTGGGGGGAGAGGGATAGGATGGAGGGAAATATAGTTAGTCTTTCACAACATGACTATTAAGGAAGTGTACCTGACTACACATGTATAACCCTATATCGAATTGCTTGCCTTCTCAATGAGGGTGGGTGGGGAGGGAGGAAGGGAGAGAATGTGGAATTCAGAGTTTTAAAAATGAACGTAAAATAAAAGTTTTTACATGCAACTGGGAAATAAGATATATAGGCAATGGGATATAGAAATCTATCTTGCCTTATAGGAAAATAGAAGGGAAGGGAATAAGAAAAGTGGGGTATGCAGTAGAAGGGTGGGCAGATCTGGGGAAGGTATAATCAGAATGCTTGCTGTCTTGGGGTGGAGGGAGGGGAAAGATGGGGAGAAAATTTGGAATTCAAAATCTTGTGGAAGTGAATGTTGAAAATGAAAAATAAAATAATGAGTGAAAAAAAGAAATACAAAGTAATGTGGGGGGAGTCACTAGCTGCTGAGGGGATCAAGACCTAATTTAGGACTTTAAAGAAAATGAGGGATTCTAAAAAATGGAGACAGGAGGGAGTGCATTCCAGGTCCTAGGGACAATCAATGCAAAGGTATCAGTAGAAGAAATAGAATGTCATGTATAAGGCATAGAGAGGAGGCTAGTTTGCTGAACTGTAGAAGGGGAAGTTTCCAACCCCAGTAATTTCAAGTCCAATTTAAGAAAGAAGAATACAGATACTGGAATCTAACTAAGGCCAAGGATTACTTATCCTAGAGGGTTATTTACAATCCTTCCAGTGACCTTTGAGGATTGAAGCAGAGGGAACATAGCAATCCTTTGGTGGAAAGTAGCCAACTCTAATCAAGTAAAATCATTACTCAACAGTAAAATGCAAACATTGCAACTGACTCTGGTTTGCCAAAATATTCTAGCATTCAAAAGTGCAAAGTCATCCTAAATCAGCAGGATTAGACATGTCACCTGGTGGAGGAAACATCTAGACCAAGATCTGAAGATGTAGTGAAGTATTAAAATATACACTTAAGGTTGATGTTTCTGATAGATACTATCCACACAATCAAAAGAAGCTAACGCAGTGATTGAGGAGGCCCTCTGTAGTCTAACCAAAATTTACCTTTTCTACCTTCCACACTGCTGGCCTGGTTTGGAGTTAGAAGCCCTGGTTTTGAATCTAGGTGATGTTGTTTCCTATCTTATGCAGCTTTTCCAATTATGCAGCATTTCCATTTCTCATTTTGTAAAATAAGGGAGTCAGGCTACTTTATTTACTATATCCTAAATTTATACTAAATTACAATATATAATATAAGTTATTGTTCATTCCTTTCAGTTGTGTCTGACTCTGTGACACCATTTTGGGTTTTCTTGGCAAAGATACTGGAGTGGTTTGCCATGTCCTCCATATAATATATAAAATTATAATGTGTGCTTAAGTATAATATCTACATATTATGTATACTAAATTATAATATAATAATTATGCATGCTATTATATATAATAAGTGATATAATATATACTAAATAAACTATATATTTACTAACTATACATTCAGACCATATTTACTATATATAAGTATATATATGTATATAATACATGGTGATTTGAGGAGTATTTGTAGTTGGAGGATCAGAAAAGGCCTCATGCATGAGAAAAGATAACATTAATACAGAGAAAAAATGTAGTGGCAACAGAGAAATAAACAACCAAAATGCAATCAAGCCAGTCCTGAGCTCCCTTCTTCCCAAGTGTTCTGGAGGCAAGGGCAAAACCCTACAATGACTATGTTGATTGCCCAGGCCACAACTTGCCTCTTAGATTGATCAGTTAGATGTGGTCCATGCTTCTCAACTAAGAGATGATGTCTAGAGGAGAAGACAGCTAGAATTCAGGTTACATAATTTGAGAAGGAAGAAATGAATGAACCAAGAAATCTCAATCTTCTTAAGGCATTACATGGCAAAAGGTTAAACATTGTCAGGCAATCCTCAAGCCAAAGTCTGATTAATTGTGGTATAAAATCATTTAATTCTGAGGAGGCTCTGGGCTGGTGTATTTAGTTAGTTCATGAAGGGGCTTAATGGTTGAAGCCTAGACTCAGCTGTAGGCAGTACCTAATCATCCTCCTCAAAATGAATATTTAAGAAACAGCAGTTGGGTGTAGAACTTTAAAAAGGCTTCTATTCAGGAGAAGAAATGGTAGTTTGCTTGAGATATGTTTTCCCCTAAGTAATGAACCTCAGGTAGATGTGGCTTTTTTTTCCCTAAGAGTTTTTCTTTAGAAGTTTTATGGCCTTCATAGTTCTTATTTGTCCTTTGTTCTTGAACAGGACCACTGAAATCAGGAGGGTGATGTCTTGACTTTCAGGTGTATTCAATTTAAGTGAGGCAGAACCTTGCAAAATCATCATCTTCTCTCTCTCCTCCAGAGTCATTGGGGTCCAGTGGCAACACATAGGTCAAGACAACTGGCAATGGCCTTGTTTGCAGTGGGAGACCATGGCCTTTTTAAGCTCAGGTCTCTCCTAGGTCTCAGTTCGTCTTAGGCAATGCCCATTCAATAATTAAAGGTTAGGTAAGAATTAAGGCAAAAGATGGCCTAGTGTGCTTTCACAAAAGTAACTAAATTGGAGACCAAATGCAAAGAATCAGTCTTGCCAAGAAGGAGGCTATCTATCTTCTGAATAAGAACAGAATCATCCTGAAAGAGTATCACTAAGGTCCTTCTTAAGCATCTGTGAAAATGGAGAAGAAGATTCTATAGAATCTTGTAACCAACTCATGAAAGTATATTGCTGCCCCTGATAAGTGAAGGAGAAGAGGTATTGTGTAGAGATAGAAAAGAAAGCAGAACCTAGATCAACAACCATAAAATAATATGCATTTGGATGATACAACTCAATATGGTGGTTGGGTTTGGGACAACTGGGAAGACAAGGCAAAATTACAAAATTTCCATCCCTTAGGTCATAGACAAATAAATAGGGGCCCCTTCCAGGTTTCATGACAGGTAATATAGGAATATTACAAGATCTAGTGGTTGGAATAATAATACCTTATTTCATAAGGGCACAAGTAATCAGCCTGATACCTTCCTCTGCTTCTAGGCACAGTGGATACTGAGGAACTAGGACAAATATATCATAACTACTTTAAAATGTATCTTACCTCATTAACATGCTTGGGACCACAGATAGGGTGGGACAATTAAAAGCTGACTCCTGTATATTAGAAATTGCTGAAGGTGCATATGGCTGTTTCAGAGCAGCCAAAATGGTACATTAATTCTCTATCTGGAGCATGAAGAAAAACTCCTACTGCAGAGCAATATAAAATGAAGTCATCTTAAAAAGTAAATGTCTACCTAACAGATTTACAGGAGGGGGAGGGCTAAGCAAAAAGACATGCGTGCTGGTCAGAAATAGGTTCTAAAGTAACAGAAAGAGGTTCAGTAACCCAGTAGGGAGCTAGCTTAATACTAATGCTATTGATAGCATATCAAGGAAAGCTTGGACACCAGGAAGGAAATTATAAAGTCATCAAGCAGGGTGATTTCAGAAAAACCTGGCAAGACTTACGTGAACTGATACAAAGTGAAGTGAGCAGAACCAGAAAAATACTGTACACAGTAACAGCAATATCATAAAACGAACAAATGTGAAGGACTTAGCAATTCTTAGCAATACATTCAAGAGTGTTCCAAAGAACTGATGATGAAAAATGCTGCCTCCAGAGAAAGAACTGGTACCATTTGACTACAGATCAAAGCATACTATTTTTCACTTTTTTTCCTTCTTTCCTTTTTCTTTCTTCCTTCCTTCCTTCCTTTTTCTTCCTTCCTTCCTTCCTTTCTTTCTTTCTCTCTTTCTTTCATTTTCCTACACAAAATGACTATTAGAGAAATATTTAATATGATTGCACATATATAACCTGTATCAGATTGCTAACCATCTCACAGAGGGAGGGAGAGTAGAGTAGGGAGGGAAGGATAGAATGTAGAACTGAAAACTTAAAAAAAAATCAACAAATGTTAAAAATTGTTTTGACATGTGATTGGGAAAAATAATTTTAAAAACTTAAAAAAATAAAATTAAAAAAAATTTTTTTCAGAGAAAGTATGAAGTCATTTACTGAGTGTTCAACATATGGTCCAGTTTCACCAACCATCAAATGCCATCAAACATCAATACGACAAAACTATTATCCTTCAAGCTCTCCTAGCAGGGAAAATTTGGGGGAGTGAGTAGAAGCACGTCTTTTGGGGGGTAATGGTGAGGGTGACTGAATTCATTGCAATACAGTTTATTGCAGTAAAAGTATATGGTAAATTTGTGGGGAGGGAGAAAGTTAATGAGCAGCATATAACCTTGTTTCTGACTCCAATTTGTATCATTTTCTTTTTCCTATTTATTTATTCTTTGGCTCTTGGATCAGATGAATTGAAGTCTTTGGAGTTTGAGTCACTCATTTTTCCTCACGGGCATCCTTTTTCTTATTCTGTGAAGTAAATAACTTTATTAAGTACTTTGTGCTAGGGACTATATTAAGACTGAGTGGGGATACAAAGGAAAAAATATAGTTCCTATTCTCAAGAATCTCACATTCTAATTGGGGAGAATGCAAGTAATTATGTACAAACAAGATATATTCTGGACAAATTGAAGATGATCTTAGAGGCAAGGAACTGAGATTAAGGAAGTCTGTGAAAGGCTTCTAATTTCAAAAGTTTTAAAAAAGTTTTCCCCCAATTAAGTGTAAAGACAATTTTTAACATTCATTTTTTTAAATTGCATTCCAAATTTTCTGCCTCTCTCCCTTACTTGATCTCTTTCCTGAGATGGTCAGCAATTTGATATAAATTACACATGTTCAGTCATACAAAACATTATTTCCATATAAGTCATGTTGTTAAAAAAAAAACACGAAAAAAATAAATTTAAAAAGTGTTCTTCTATCTGCATTCAGATTGTATCAGTTCTTTCTCTGTATATGGATTACATTTTCCATCATGAGTCTTTTGGAATTGTCTTGAATCATTGTATAGCAGAGAATTGCTGAGTCATTTGCAGTTATTCATTATACAATATTGCTGTTACAGTGTACACTGTTTTCCTGACTGCACTCTATGAAAGAATTCTTGCAGAAAGCAGGACATTAGTTGGGACTTGAAGGAAGCCAGAGAAAGCCAGGATATGGATATTGGGAGGCATGAGGCAGAGTCAGTGAAAATTCACGTGCAAGGAGTAGCAAGGAGGTCAGTATCTCCGGATTACAAGAGTACCTGGAGGCGAATATCTGAGTGTGAGAATATTTGAAAGTTAGGAAAGGGAAAGATTTTGAGGGATCTAAAAGCCAAACAGAGAATTTTATATTTGATCCTGAAGGTGATATTGGAGTTTATTGAATAAGGGGATGACATAGTCAGACCCTTGATTTAGGATGTTTGTCAGTTTGACAACTGAATAGACTCAAGTTTAGAGAGATTTGAGACAAGAATAACCAACAGGCTATTGAAGTAGTCCAGGGTAAGGTAACGTGGACCTGCATCAGGGCATTGGCATATGAGAGATGTAATGAATGAAGGCAGTTATGTGATGCAGTGGATAGATTGCTGGCCTTGAAGTCAGGAGGACCTGAGTTCAAGTACAGCCTCAGACACTTACTAGTAGTCAAGCCCTTACTAGTAGGGCAAATCACTTAATCCTGGTTCCCTCTGTTTACTCACCTATAAAATGAGCATGAGAAGGAAATGGCAAACCATTTCAGTATCTTTCCCAAGAAAACCCCAAATAGGTTCATGAAGAGTAGGGCATGACTAATTGCATAATAACAATAATCAAGGTAGAATCAGTAGGATTTGGCAACTTATTGAATATGGCTGGGGCAGGGGGAAGGAGGATGCAGTGAGAAGAAAGCAAGGAGTGACAAGGAGCACTAAGTCCACCAGTGCTACAAATTATTCGAGACAATTAGTCTGCTCTCCACCACAAACATTATGCAGCTGCTTCTGAATTTTGGGAGGAGACCTTGGGCAGATGAGGCTACCATCACTTCCTTGGACTTGTCAACTGGTTGGTTCATCACTGATAAAGTGCCTTTCAAAAATTGTCCTTAGACATTTAAAATAGTTTGTTGACTGTTCATTCTCATTCTGCTTGAAATTATTAATCTTTCCCCAATCTGTTGACTTAGGACAAACCACTGATTGCATTGAGCAATTCCTGTTGAGCCTGATCAAGGTTCTGACCTTGTCCAACATCAATCTTGGGGCACCATGCCTCTTCTGTTAGTCTTTTGCCTGTCTTCTTTGGACAATATGACATATAAAACTTGTTTCATTTTTGCCAGTGTGGGATTATAGCAATATAATGGCAGTTGTTGATTCTTCCTCATTTCTTAGGTGCTTCCCTAATATTAGGAAAATCTATAACAACTTCACCTGGGCCCAAGGAATAGAGGCTGTGAAGAAATTCCTACCTCTTCCAGGGAATTGGTGAAGAGGACCATAGGCATCATGTCATTCCCTTTTATTAATTCATTTTCAAGGAGAAAATTCTTATGATTTCTAGTGTAACCTGCAATGATGGAAAATGTCAAGGAAGAGAGCGGAGTAAAGAATAGGGATAGGCACTAACAAAGAGCAATAGGAATTTTTCTCATCTCTTGGGATGCTTTGCAAAGATCATTTCCTGTTTCCATCTTCCCAGCTGGCAGAGGAGAAACAGAAGGAGAACCAGACTGGCTAGAAGCATATTTTTTGTTTTAGCTCTTGTTGGGTAGAATCATTAAAACATCTAAAGTTTAACTGTATAAATCTCATGGCAGCTTCTACATGCTGGTCAAAATAGACTTTTGACTCATCCTTTCTCATCTTTGAGCTGCAGGATTCAAGGGCATTTCTAAAATGTTCTATTTTTATCAAAATTAAAGAATTCTTCTTTTGGAAATTACTTAGCAAGATCATTCCTGATATAAAAACTCCATCTGTATAAGAATCTGTAAGTCTTAGACCAATAGTGAGTGTGCATGAAAAATGTAGAAGTCCTTTTTTCAGACACAGAAGAATGTCTTTCGTTAGATGACTTGTTTCCCATTCTGGAGACTACTTTTTTAGTAATGGGGACCCTAGCTTCAAAAACACAAGTGACTCACCTGAACGAATTTGATAGGAGCCTTTCACATTATATATATATATATATATATATGTGTGTGTGTGTGTGTGTGTGTATCAGAATACATGTAGCAAATTCAGTGCTAACATCTAAACTCATCCAGTAATAACTAAATAACTAAACCTATAGTGACATGAAGGTCTATCTTTACATCTAGCAAGTTTTAAAAACCACTCTTGGGGTAAAGATGGTGGAGTAAAAGTTGGAACTTTTCTGAGCTCCTGCACCAACCACCTCCAATGCCTGTAAAATATGACTCTAAACAAATTTTAGAGCTACAGTACCCACAAAGTGACAGAGAGAAACAAATCTCCTGCCGAAGGCAGGCTGTCAGGCCCACAGGAAGGGTCTATTGCACCAGGTTGGTAGCTAAGCAGTCCAGCATGAGCCACGTGGGCCCAGACCCAGGGTGGCCTGACCAGCAGCAGAGACCAACTGGAGCAGACTTCAGGAGAGTGAATCACTGGCAGCTGTGGCAGTTTCCAGACTACTTAACCCATAAATGCTAAACAGAAAATAAAAGTTCAGTAGGGAACTCTTTTGGAACTGGGTAGAAAAGAGTGTGGTCTGACCCCTGTCCCCAGGGGGAGAGGTAAAGGAGGTGTGGTGGCTACAGTTGCTGCTAGGTGGCTGCCTCCAGAGCTCCTAGCCTGCAGATGGTAGGGGGACCAAGGAACCGTTCAGAGGGTAATTACTCTTTCTTTGACCTGCTTGGATCTGGGTCACAGTCTTGGGCAGTGGTCCTGGGGTGAGAAATGCCAGTGTGCCAGAGCTTGTGGTGGCTGTAGAGAGGGTGCCTTCCTCATAGCTCTGGCAACTGTGAAAACCCCAGCAATTTGGGACACGGCTCTCTACACTCTGGAAGCAGAGTTCTACCATGGCAAAGAGCACAAGCAAAGGAAGCTCAATCAGACCATGGAATCCTTTTTGGGGAATAAAAAACCATTCCTATATATGATCTGTGAATCCTTATTTATGTACTGACAATATTGGGGCTTAATAAACTTGTTAAGATGCTACTGCTGAATGTACAAGTCACTGATTATGCCAATGTAACATTTTGAGGAAGCCTGTTTGAGGATTACAATGTATCAAAACATTCATGGGGGGTGGGGCGGGAAGAAAACACACTAACCCAAACTCATACAACAAACATCTGAGAATCTGGACACTTGACATCAGTGTTTTGAAGTGTTTCATTAATTTCTTAAGACAAGTGTATTAAAATCTTGGCATGTTTTAATTTCAGGTTGCAAAGTCATGACTACACTGCCAACATTAGGTTTACTTAATTGACTTAAGAGTTTAATATGATCTAACATTAAAAGCTCACAGTTTCCAAAAAAATGTAATTTTACATACACAGTGACATTCAACATTCAAGTGCCAGTGTGTTTGTACTGTCTTTTGGTCAAGTTTCTCTAAAATTTCTTTTTTTCTTTTCTTTTCTTTTTGCCTTTTTTTTTTTTTGGAGGGGGGAAGGTAGGGCAATTGGGGTTAAGTGACTTGCCCAAGGTCACACAGCTAGTTTTTTTGTTAAGTGTCTGAGGGCAGATTTGAATTCAGGTCCTCCTGACTCCAGGGCCAGTGCTCTATTCACTACGCCATCTAGTTGCCCCGAACTTTTTTTTTGCTTTTTTTTTTTTTAGAGGAGGGAAGGCAGGGCAGTTGGGATTAAGTGACTTGCCCAAGGTCACACAGCTAGTAAGTGTTAAGAGTCTCAGGCTGGATTTGAACTCAGATCCTCCTGACTCCAGGGCCAATGCTCTATTCACTGTACTACCTAGCCGCCCCTCTAAACTTTCAAAGAATTACTCTTAGGCTTCCAAAAATAAATATTTGTTAAAAGGCTCAATAAATGCTATGCAAAACTAGCAGCAAAAAATATCTAGAAATTTGTCATGGGCAAACAGTTTTCTTCCCAACTATAATTTACATGGTCCCAAATACATAGAATCTGGTCCCTTGTTGTGTTTAACAATCTCCAAAAGAAAAAAGTAGATTGCCAGTTTAAGGACATGCACACAAGATATATGCTCAAGTCTCTGATTATGCAAATAATTAAGATAACCACCTGTTTGAGAATTCTAATGTGTCTGACATTCATGGGAAAAAAGAAAACAAAACTAAACAAAACTCACTCAAGAAACATATGAGAATCTTGACATTTCGTGTCAGTGTTTAGAAGTGTTTCAATGTCTTAAGACAAGTGTATCAAAACCTTGGCGTGTTTTCATTTCAAGTTGCTGAATTTATTTTACTAACATCAGAAAGTTATGGCTATACTGCCAACATTGGGTCTCCTTAATTTGACATCAGAATTTAATGTGACCTAACACTAAAAGCTCACACTATCTCAAAATATGTCATTTCACATACACAGTGACATTCAACATTCAGATGCCGGTGTTTTTGTCCTGTCTTTTGGTCAAGTTTCTCCAAACTCAAAGAATCACTTTTAGGCTTACAAAAATAAGTATTTGTTAAAAGGCTCAATAAATATTATTCAAAACTAGCAGCAAAAAGTATCTAGAGATCTGTCATGAGCAAATAGTTTTCTTCCCAACTATCATTCCCATAGTCCCCCAGTACATAGTCCCTGTACAAGATAAAACTGGCAGTTTAAGGACACGCACACAAGACATATGTATAGAGATAATTCTTTGAAGGTACAATAAAAGAATCATTTTGTAAAAAGTTATTGGCAAAATGTTTTGTTGTTATTCTGTTATTTTTCAGTCATGTCCAATTCATTGTGATCCCTTTTGGGGTTTTCCTGGCAAAGATACTTGAATAGTTAGCCATGTCTATCTCCAGCTCATTTTACAGATGAGAACTAAGGCAAACAGGGTTAAGTGACTTTTCCAGGGTCACACAGCCTGATTTGAACTCAAGAAATTGAGTCTTTCTGACTCTGGGCCCAGCACTCTATCCACTGAACCACCTAGCTGCCCCATCATGACTAGAATGGCTTATCAGTGACTACCAAGTTCTAAATACTTGTCCAGGATAGAGTGAGTAAATCAGAACTTTAACTTAGCACAGTTTGCCATATTAGAAACTAATTGAGTTGATGTGCTCCAAGATGTCTAATTTTGGTTTTGGTTTTCCAAATCTGCAAGTATTAAAAGCACTAATGCCAACTACTGCATAAGCTTTCCCTTTTAATATTTTTAGATGAATCAATGATTCCTGTTTAAGTTGTATCACACCTGTATGCTAAGGTGTGATTTTAGCCCAAATCCAGGAAATTTATTTTGTCAAAACAATCAATATCTTGAGCATTACTGAGCCAAGAGGACATCAAAATAAAAGTTGTCTAAAGTTAAAGGCACAGTGCATTAATAAACATGAACCTCAGTCACCAAATTGTGAATGCAGTTTTGGGAAGGGGTGGGGAAGAAGAGTTAATACAAACTACAGCAATGAAGTCTTCAAACCACCTTCTGAATAGGGCTGCTGATTATTCCTTTCATTTCTTTTTGTAACTTTGAGTTTCCTTAAAGAGACATTTCAGTGGAGACACAGCTGGTAATGTACTGCAAGTTCTTGAAACTACATAAGGCATAGTCTGTTTGGCAGGGTGACCTACTGTGAGCAGATTTAATTACCCCACCATTCAACCCCTTGGGAGTTATTTCCTCCATATCCATTACTGTCATCGATGCTTCCATAGTCACCTCCACCAAATCCTCTGCTGCTGCCATGACCACCATCTCCACCACCACGGTGACCACTGCTTGCTTGACTACTACTAGCTTGACTAGAACTGCTGGCATCACTACTTTGTCAATGGACTCTGGCACTAAATCCTCCACTGAATCTACTACTCTTAGAAGTCCACCTCTGCTATCTTTATAGTGATGTTGATCAGACATACTTTCTAGCTATGATGGCACTTATTGTTTAGCTTCAACAAGAACATCCAGCAGGTCCTCGGTAATCTTGACATTCCTCTCATTGAAGAATGAAGTGGCAAGATCAAGGTTTGCAACACAACCTGTGTGATTAATTCAGGGTGCATATTCTTCCATACCATTTGTCAAATCAAAATTGATTGCATGTTTAATAGTTGAAATATCCAGTCCTCTTACTGCTGCTGCTGTAGCTACTCAAAATGGGCTTTTTCCTGAGCAAAACTGGTGAAGTGTTGCTTTGGGAAACTCATTAAGACCCAGAAGTTCAGATTACATGTCACTTTCTTTTATTTCCCAAGCATAAGGGATAGGTGTAACTGGGAACAGGAAAGTTATTCTCATATTGAAACCAAAATGTTGCCTGAATTGAATCACGGAAAATACCACTTAGAATCAGGGACAGCTGGAATATTACATGGCAGATGTCTCTTTGGATTTGAGGAAGGTAATCTACAAAGGATTTTCAGAAAATGAATCCTATGGCAACTGTTGCATTTCACCAAGCTAAACATTGGGAGTAGGAATACTGTGAAAAGACACTGACATTTCATTTTAAGGATTTGTTGTTCATCCTTTGTTTTCTAAGAGGACCAATGACATCATGAAGGTGATGTTTTGATGTGTTTGTGAATTAAAGTGAGGCAGAGTTGCACTGTCAGCTTCACTCTTTTCTTCCAGAGTCATTGAAGTCCGGTGGCAGACAAAAGTCAGGATTATTGGTGATGGCTTAGGGAGTTCATTGATGGCTTGTTCACTTTCTTTTTCTGAAATGGGGTTAAGTATTTTATTTCCTCTTTTGTTATCTGGGCAATTTATATTTTTGTAAATATTCATCCATTTCACTTAGATTGTCAGATTTATTGGCATACAGTTGGGCAAAATAGTTCCTAATTATTGTTTTACTTTACTCTTCATTGGTGGTAAATTAACTTTTTTCATTTTTGATACTGGCAATTTGGTTTTCTTCTTTCTTTTTTTTTATCAAATGTAAGGTTTATCTATTTTATTGTTTTCTCATAAAACTAGATCTTAGTTTTATTAACTAGTTCAATACTTTTCTTATTTTCAATTTTATTAATCTCTCCTTTGATTTTCAGAATTTTTAATTTGGTATTTAATTGGGGATTTTAAATTTGTTCTTTTTCTAGTTTTTTCAGTTGCATGCCCAATTCATTGATCTCCTTTTTCTCTATTTTATTTATGTAACCATTTAGAGATATCAAATTTCCCCTAAGAACTGATTTGCCTGCATCCTATAAGTTTTGGCATGTTGTCTCATTATTGTCATTCTCTTGGTTGACATTATTAATTGTTTCTATGATTTTTTTTTTACTCATTCATTCTTTAGGATTTGCTTATTTAGTTTCCAAATAACTTTTGGCCCATCTTTCCATGGCCACTTATTACATAATTTTTATTGCATCATGATCTGAAAAGGCTACTTTTAATATTTCTGCCTTTCTGCATTGAATTGTGAGGTTTTTATGCCCTAATATGTGGTCAGTCTTTGTGTAGGTTCCATGTACCATTGAGAAAAAGGTATAGTCCTTTCTGTCCAAATTCAGTTTTCTCTAAATGTCTATCATATCTAGCTTTTCTAAAATTTTATTCATTTCCTTAACTACTCTCTTGTAACACATTTGTACTCTTAAAGAACAGGTAGGTGGCACAATGAATAGAGTGCCTGTCTTAAGGTCAGGAAGACTCATCTTCCTGAGTTCAAATCTGTCTCAGATATTTACTAGCTGCATGGCCATGGGTAAGCCACTTAACCCTGTTTGCTTCAGTTTCTTCATCTATAAAATGAGCTGGAGAAATAAATGTTAAACCACTTTAGTATCTGTATGTAAGGATGATTTTCTTATCCTTTTTAGAGCTGAATTTCTCAGGATCCATGGCCATGGCAATGTCTAGTTTCCAGATGTTAGATAATAACTCCCAGAAAAGCCCCAAGGATCCTAGATAGTAGTTCCTAGAATCATAGTGATGAACAGTCCTACTGAGACTTTACTATGAGATATAGGGATGACATAATTGATATTTACTATGTTTGTGTTGAATGTTTTGCTAAAGTTTGTTTATTGCGAAAGTTAACCTGTGAGTCCATTGTTGGTAATATGCCTTCTTTCTCTATTGCCCTATAAAGCAAATTGGCACTGGTCAGTGAGTGGAGAATCCATGGGGGAAACCACGGGTGATGCATAGAGGAATGCATGTATCTGCCTCAACCCACCCCCATTGAGACTTGAGGGCATTTAGGGGAGTGCACAAGCTGTGCTTGTCTCGATTGACCCCATCAAGACATAGGGGTAGTTGTGCCCCCTTCTTGCCCACCCCTGCAAGAAGAGTAATTAGGGAATGCTGTAGGAGTTGGTGCTCCCATTACCAGTAACCCTTTGAGAAGAGTAGACTTGAATAAAGTAAGATTATTAAACCCTCTGAAGCTGTCTTCCTATCCTTCCTGTCTGAGCAGATCAAGAGTCAACCTGTTAGAGGCTGGAGTCCCCAAACTCCAGTGTGTTATCTGTAAAACAATATCTTTGCCAAGAAAACTGCAGCTGGTGTCACAAAACTTTTACCTATTTGTTGGACACAAATGAAGAAGTGAATAGCAAGAATATTCTTAAGAAGGGATGATAAACATACAGAGGCCCTGCAATGTCTATTTACTGATGAGAAGATATCATATACAATTTTAGTAATTTTGAAGATAACAACCAAATTATGTGGTAAACAACTTTAGCTAACTAAATGTAGAAAAAACATCCCAAGATCCCAGTCATTAGCCTATTCTTAAGTAGGGCTGGTTCCTGCCTACTCCACTTTTGAAACTGAAGCAAATTCAGTAGCTCCAAGGCAGTGTTGATTGTTTGACACTGATTTGGAGACTTGGCAGAAGATCACCAAGGAGGAATACACTTGGCCTTTGGCTGGGCAGAAAGAGAACCTAGGGGTGACTAGGTGACATATTAGATAGAACAGCATCCCTAGAATCAGGAGGACCTGAATTTGGATCAGGCCTCAGACACTTGACACTATCTGTGTGACTCTGGGCAAGTCACTTAACCCTGGTCTTCTCCAAAAAACAAAACAAAACCCCATAAAATTTCAGGGAGATGGTGGTGATAATGGTGGTGGTTGTGGTGGTAGTAGTCTGTTTTTAGAGAATGTTGTAAGCTTTGATCAATAAAGTTTGCATTCTTTGAGAAGTATAAATGTAATTAGTATTCTGTTGCACTATCACAGGGGAAGGAAGGAAAGAAGGGAAGGAAAGGAAGCCCAGGGTCAGGTCCATTAGTACAGGGTCAGAGTGAGGAGGGTGTAAAAAAGAAGGTAGGTAGCTTGTTAAGGCTCTCAGTCCTCCCTCATCAACTCCAAGTCAGGCAGGGAATATGAAGTTCACCTGCAGGTGTCCTTCACATAGGGAGAAAATGTTACTAAACCATGGTGTTCCTACAGCTGAAGGACTACCAGTGCTTTCAGCACCCCAAGGTCAGGGCCTCTACCCCCAGGAGAGGTTTTGAGTACAAGAGATAATTCAACCCTGAACAAAAATTGCAACAGTTAAGTAGAAAGAGATTGCAAGGATAGAATCAAAATGTCTTAATTAGGTAGATGGGGTGGGAGGTGTGGTAGATTAGAGTCAGGAGAGAGAAGAGTTCAAAGTTTCAAGTCTGGTTGGCCTAGAATGCTAGGAATTGAAAAGAGCTAAAAGGTCTAGTTCAGTCCCTTCATTTTCCAAGGTCACTTTTAGCCAGGTATACAAGTGTTAATTAGACACCTATTAATATGCCAGGCAGTACGGTGAGGGGGATAAGTACAGAGAATAGAGAACTGGGCCTGAAGTCAAGAAGACTCATCTTCATGAGCTCATATCCAGCCTCAGATACTTACTAGCTGGGTCACCCTGAGTAAGTAACTTCACATGGTTTGTCTCAGTTTCCTCATCTATAAAATGATCTGGAGAAGGAAATGGCAAACCACTCAAGTATCTTTACCAAGAAAACCCCAAATGGGGTTATAAAGAGTTAGACATGACTGAAACAACTAAACAACAATATTCCACTATGCTAAGCACTAGGGATACAAAAAGATAAAAAGAATCCCTGTTCTCCAGGAGTTCACAATCTAATGGGGAGACAACATGCAAATAACTATGTACAAACAAGATAGATACACATACACACACATATATATGTGTGTGTGTATACTCTCTATATGTATATGTATACACACACACACACTGTAAGTAAGGAGGATTTTGTTCTCCTCAGAGTTTAGTTTCCTAGGATCCATGGCCATGGCAATCTCTTGTTTCCAGGTGTTAGATAATAACTCCCAGAATAGCCCCCAGGATCCTAGGTAGTAATTCCTAGAATCATAGTGATAGGCAGTCCTACTGAGACTACACAGTGAGACATAGGGGTGACATAATGTGAATTTTACTACACTTATAATAAATGATGATTCTATTAAAGTTAACCTGTAAGGCTATTGCTGGCAAGATGCCTTCTTTGTCTGTTGCCCTATAAAGCAAGTGGGCACTGGTCAGGGAGTGGGGAATCCATAAGGGAATGTGACAGTGTAATGTTGTGTGTACCTTGATCAGTACCCATCAAGGCTTTAGGGAAATCTGTGTTTGCCTCAACCAGGCCCCACTGAGGCTTAGGGGGCCTGTAGGAGCTATAGCCTCTCCTACATTCTCACTGGCCCCTGTGAGAAGGGTGATTAGGGAACGCTGTAGGAGTTGGTACTGCCAATATCAGCAACTCCCTTTGAGAAGACTAAACTAGAATAAAATAAGATTATTAATCCCTCCAAATCTGTCTTCCTGTCCTTCCTGTTTGACCAGATCAAGAGTGAACCTGTTAGAGTTCAAAAACTCCCGTGCCTGCCATGTTATTAGTGAAACACACACATATATACGTATATAGAATACACAAACACACACAGAAGATAAATCAGAGATAATCAACAGAAGGAAGGTAGCATTAAGGGGAATTTGTAAAGGCTTCTTGTAGAGGGTAGGATTTTAGCTAGAAATTGAAGGAATCCAGAAAAGCCAGGCAGCAGAGGTAACAAGGAGAGAATTCCAGGCATGGGGGTGTAATGGTAATGTAATTTTGAATTTGAAGATCCCTTTGTGTTGGTAAAAGTAGCAGGTACTTAACATTTAGTAACTGATCAAGCCACCAAGCCTCTGATTGGGGGGTGGCGGGGGGGGAACAGAAGGTATGAGCTCCTGTCTCCTGTTAACTGACATAACAGGAATCGGTTGGTAGAAGGAAGTGAAGTAGGTAATACTGTGTATATAAGAAAAGCCCCAGAGAGGCACAGTCAGAATTTCCTTGAGACCGAGATCTGGTGGCAGAACAGCTACAGAAGAATGGAGAACTGAGTCCTGCAAACTTGTGGTGGTAGAGCTTCTTCTGAATAGGATCCCAGGAGCCCAGAGCCTGGAGCCCAGGAGCCCAATATCCAGAGTCAGGAGCCCCGGAGCCCAGGAGCCAGGAGCCCAGGTGACTGAAGCATGACTGGGATGCTGAGACTTTGTTTGTTGCTTCGTTGAGCCTTGAATTCCTTGGAGCAGAAATGGTGAAGGAGCTGACATGGACCAGACCCTGTGAATGCCAGTGTGGAGGACCTGCCCAGAGAGCTGGTCAAGGAACTGGGAGCTCTCTGCCATTGAATCCAGGTAGAATCTGGGACCATGGAAAGGGATCCAGGGAATCTGAGAACAGGCCCCAAGTCAAGATGAAAAGACCTCTCCTTGGGTACTGAGTAATTATGGAATTATAGTTTACTAGTAACCTTAAGGGGTGGAGGGTTTTATGTATGATACTTAGTAAGACTTTACTGCATAAGCGACTGATTGTGCTTTGAATACTTTGACTATTGTTACTGATTAGTGATTGATTGAGTTAATCAAGACTTTGCCCCAAGAGTGGAAGACTTTGACTGTATATTTTGATACTACCGATAAGTGACTGATTAAATTAATTTAAGAATGACTATTTTACTTTGAGATTATGTTGTGAATATTATATTGTGATTTTCTGTGATAAGTTGAAATATGGTGAATGCTGTATTTTGAATTATGCTGTACCTTGATGTTCCATGGATGTTTTACTTTTGTTATGGAATAGAGTGATCACTATACTGAGTAATCAGAATCTTAAAAAAGCCGTTCACAGTAGCAGTTCTTCTGGAAAGCTCCTGTGCATGGCATTATAGGGGTTCAGTCAGTGGAAATTAACATCTTATTTGAAGAATAGTAAGGAGGCCAGTGTCACTGCATGCCACAGTATATTAGGGGTGCATAGGACTTAAGAAAACTGGAAAGGTAGGAAAGGCTATGAGCATCATACAAAGAATTTTATAGTTGATCCTGGAGGCGATAGGGAACTACTGGAGTTTACCTAAGAGTCAAGTCAACTAGCATTTAAGTGCCTGCTATGTGCCAGGAAGATTAATTTGACAGCCAACTGGAAGAGAGAGAGGAGAGAGACTTGAGGCAGGGCAAACAAGTAGACTTTTGCCATAGTCCAGGAATGAGGTTTTGAGGGTCTATGTCAGGGTAGTGAAAGTATCAGAGAAGAGAAGGGGGCCTTTATGTGAAATGCTAAAAAGGCAAAATTGAGAGGATTGGGCAATAGATTGGATATAGGAAGTGAAACTGAGATGTCAAAGATGGCACCTAGGTTAAGGTATTAGTGACCGGAAGAATGGGGATGCCCTCCATAGGGAAGTTTGCAAAGAGAGTACGTCCAGCAATGCTGGGGGGGGGGGCAAGGGAAAGAGGAGGAGTTCTGTTTTGGACATGTTGAATAATGTATCTATGTGACATCCATTTTGAGATGTCTAATAGGCAGTAAGAAATGTCAGTCTGAGGATTAGGAGAGAGGTGAGGGCTAGATAAGTGTATCAGAAAATCAGCAGCATAGAGAAGATAATTGAATCCATGGAAGCTAATGAGATCACCAAATAAAATATATAGAGGGAGAATAGAAGAGAGAGATCCCCCTAGGGGCACCTAGAAAATTTACTTGGACAGGGTCAGAGCTGGAATTCAAAGGCAGGTCCTATTAAGGTAAATCCAACTATATTAGCAAGCACCATAGCACACCCAGGATGACCTGCTAGCACAGGTTCTTTGATCTGCTTTGCTAAAGGAAAGACAACTTTTAAAGAGGCCAACAATCTTACTTTAATTATATTCACTAGTTCAGGGGTAAGGTCAGCACCCTGAATATGGAGAAAATATAGACAGAGAAATTAGCACAGAGATTCAACAGACAGGGCTCCTACTGTCTGAACAAAATAATACAACCACCTACACACACCACCAGACTGGGAGAGCACCAATATCTGAGGAGTTGGGGGTCTCTTAAAAAACGGCTACTTGGAGTCCCATCCAAAGAATCAAAAGGTCCTTCTCATGAGCGAGCCCCCAAAGTAAAATACCAACCTCCCAGTAGATGTAATTTTCGACTAGTAGGCTCAGAACTAGAAGGCATCACAAACCCACATAGCTCAATGCTTAATTGACTAAGTACCAAGAGGTATGAAAGTCTTCCTGAAAGCAAGCCTTCCCTAAGTAAGCTTCCCTTTAGGCACGTTTCTCCCTCAATGGGCTCTGTATGACTCAGGCTGGAGCTCAAAGCAGCAAGACACTCATGATTGAACACATGTGGTAACATAGGCCTATTAATGGACAGGGAATATCTTATAGTCCATTAACATTACACCAACCTACCACTACCCCATTATTTTGTGCTTTTAAAAAAAGTATTTTCTATTATTAACTTAACAACCAACATCAAACATAAATATTTCAGTATTCAAAGAACAAAAAAAAAGGATTGTATAAGAAAATATGAACTTCTATAACAATTTTTTTCAAAAAGTATATATTGTACACAATAATGGCTCATACATATAATCAAGCCCATGGACTTGTTAGTGGCACATCATGAACTGGACGAATATAGTGATATGTATGTTTTCCTAAAAGCCTGATTCCATGTAGTTCCACAGATCTGAAGTTACACATTCTTCCAAGTCAGGAAAAGCAGTAAATGACAACAATGAATCATAAGGCATCCTGGCTTCATTTTGATTGGATTGGAAATGCTGGTTTCAGGTGTCCTTTAGCTAAATCGGTCATCTAAGTGGCCTAGCAATAGCAAGGTCCAGCTATTGCTTCTCAATGGCTGAACTTTCACAGTGACTCAGCACTGAAGTCCTCATTGCATTTGTGGATCTTTGGTTTAAATAATCTCCTAAACTGGAAAGCCATAGTCCTTGTCGTGTTGCAATGGCCCTGGCACATCTGGCCCAATCACATTCATGGAAGGAAATATGAGTGTAGGGTTGGTATGGTTATTATGGTCTGGGTACATCAGGATGTATCTGTTCTGGTGAATGCATTCCTCACAAATGGAGTGTGTCCATCTGGAGCAGGTATTGCAGCTCTAGCAGCATAATTGTAAGACAAAGTAAAATTTCAGCTTTTTTTTGATGTTTGTGAGAAGCAAACTGACATCATGATCTTATGATAACAAGACTTGAGACAGGCTAGGGTCTAGTCAATGATGGGTTTACAATTACTTTTTGTGTATGCAATTTAATGGGATCACAGAGTTGGAAAGGATCTCAAAGGCCATTTAATTCAATCTCCTCATTATATAGAGAAACTGAGGCCAAGAGAGGTTAAATGGCTTTCCCAAAGTGGCAGAGCTGAGATTTGAACCCAGATCACCTACTTTCCTATCTAGTGCTCCAGTGCAACATGCTCATAGTGGACAAACAGAAAACCCAGCAGCATATCTTCTTTGCTCTATTTTTCTGTCAGTTGTGTGACTATAACAACGTGGTTTGCCTATCTGTCACCTTCTCTTACCTTTATGAAAGATGCTCTCGATATAGATTATTCCCATAAAAAAATTGCTTAATTCTATAAAAGTGGACAATGTGGTGTAGTGGATAAAGAGCTGGCCTCAACTTCAGTAAAACCCTTGTTCAAGTTCAACCTTTGACACATACTAGCTGCCTGAGCTGGGCAAATCATTTAACCTCTCAGTTAAATTGCCCCCAGGCAATTCTCCAAAGCTATGATTTGCAAAATAGGTGCAAATCTGCATTAGTAGAGGGGTTCCTCCATCAGGAGTCCCCCATACACTAATAAAATCACAGGTCCAGACCAAAATTAAAGGAAACAATAATTTAATAATAAAACATCAATATATCACAACTTGTTCAATCATTCCTCATTTGATGGGCATCCCCTCAATTTCCAGTTCTTTGCCACCACAAAAATAGCTGCTATAAATATTTTTGTACATGTAGGTTCTTTTCCCTTTTTTATGATTTCTTTGGGATACACACGTAGTACTGGTATTGCTGGATCAAAGGGTATAGACATTTACCTTTTAGACTTTTGTCCCTAATTGTTGCAAAGCCTTTTCTGGTATTAAAGGAATTTCAGGTAACATTAAGCAGATAGGGAGGCATGATGTGATGGTCAGGGAAATTTTCCCACTGCCCCTGAAATTTATTTGTAAGGTTACCTGTGCCTAAATCCATTTTATTGATCTTAGGATACATGAAAAGGGTAGAGGCAGATGTAGCAGCAAGCACCCCGGTGCACGTCCTCAGGGTTTGCTGCCCATACAGGTTCTTGGATCTGCTTTGTTAAAGGAAAGCAACTCAAAATGGGTTAACAAGCTTACTTTAATCAGTCAGACATATATCGTTTACCTTGTTCAGGGGAAAAAGGTCAGCACCCCGAACTTCAAAGCATACAGGCAGAATTATCAAGACAGAAACAGATCAAGTAGACAGATTTCCAAACTGTCCAACCATTACATCCATACCCAATCAACATCTGGGTTTCCACATCTGGGTTTTTCAAAGCCGGGGGACTCTCAACAACGGCTTCCCAGAATTCAGATCAAATCACAGAACACTTCTCAAAGTGAGTCCCAAAACAAAGCTACACATCAGGGCTTATATAGCCTTCTCCTGGCTCAGAGAATGTAACAACCTTATTGACTCACTGGCCAATCAAGAAGTATCTACTGAAAAACAAGCCTCCCTCCCCAGGCTTCAGGTGCACTTCAGCCTAGGGGCAGGGAAGATCTTCCAAATTTGCATTCCCATTACAGCAGATGAAATAGCAATTGATATTTCCCCAACTAGATGTTGCAAAACTCCTTGGGGAAGTATATAAATCTGCCCAGCTGTAACTGCTGAAGGCCAACTAACTTCCAGAAAGTGGAGGAGGCAAAATAAAATAAATACCATTGTCTTTAGCTGTTTATTAAGTTTGGAATAAAAAATGAGAAAATAATCAATGATTCTATGATGCTAAGTAAGGTGAGGTTCTAATTAAATTAAATTTTATAATAAGCAATATAATGATTAGGTTTTCTGATTTACAATAAGCTCTATAGGGAGGAGTCATATTTTCTAGTTAATGAACCTAGGATTCTCACGGGAATACATCCTAGTATTTCTGTGGGCATGACTACAGATGGAAACAGAAATATTAATTGTGCTCCTTAGAATTCTTTACTTGTGAATATTCAGCTCAGGTGTTTAAGAAACAAGTTTTTATCAATCTTGTATATCTTTCTTGAAACTTCAAAACTTGCATCATCCACTAGTGGTTTTCTTGGACTACCAGGCTGAAGGAATTTCTGAATCCTGGGGAGCTGACTGACTCTAACTTTGAATTCCTAAAATGAAAAAAAAAATGACATCACTTGTAAATGAAACAATTAATCTTGCACATTGGAGGAAGACCCCGGGGTTGCTCTTGCCAAGACCCTTTGGAAGCTATTTCATCCTGGGGGAATACTGTGGCAAGCATTTTCGCCCTATGGGCAGTGACTTTTGAAAGTCCTCAGGAGCTCCCTGCTCGGCAAATGTATAAGGCCCACTTTTCAGTTATATAATATAATATATGAAGAAACAGCCTTCTCTTACCAAAATGTATATCCCACATAGGTTTTTTTGCTTGTTTGTATAGACTTATTAAAGGCCAAATTAGAAGGGAGCGTGGAGCACTAGTCAGCCTCCTTACTGAAAGAAGACATGGATTCATGTCCTGCCTCTAACACATGCTGGCTCTGTGACTCAGAGCAAGTCACTTAACCTCTTATCGTGCCCAGACACTCTTCTATGACTTTAAACTACAGAGTTGGTGATGATTTTCATTGATGGGTTGAGTTTGCCGAACAGGATTTCCCTATACCAATGAATGATGGCCTCAGACTACCCCTGCCCACAATAAAAACAGCTACATAGGAAATAAAAAAGGAAAACTTTAGCAAAATTTGATAGAGTGTAAGCCCATAAAGGACAAAGATCATGGCATTCATTTTATATTTCCCTGCCTCTATTCCCAGAGACTAGTCCAGTATTTTGTGTATAATAGGTACTAACTCTTGAATAAATTGAGGAATTTATCAAATTTAGGGCCTTGTTCTAGCATGTCTTCCATTAAAATCCTTCTGTTTGCTCAGAGTGATATGGAGGGGACCAATAATTCTCAAAAACTATACTAGAAAAATGAGTTTTAGGTGGTCCCATCAAGCTGGAAAGACTTTGAGTTTGGGCCTAACCCTGAGATATTTGCCCACCATCTGAAAACACATTCAGGTAAATTCATTAAGACTCATCAACAGAAGGGTGCTCAACAGTTGATGACTGTTTGGGGTGAGAGCACCTCATGAAGACCATTATGAAAGAGGCTTTGGGAGATATATAGAGTTAGGGTCAGCAGAGAAAGGATCCACACAAGGGAAATCCCAGATCTTTTAGTCAAATAATTAGCAAGCATTTTTTAATCATTCATTGTGTTCTAGGCACTACACTAAACTCTGGAGATAAAAAGAAAAAGAAACATCACCTCTCCCCTCAATAAGCTTACATGTAAAGACCAAGACAACATGTAAAGCAATGAGTATGTGCAAGATAAATGGTCACCACTTTTGATAGAGTTACCTGAAGCTTAGGGAATGCAGAGAGAATGCCAGACTTGAGTTCTTCAACCATTAGGATGAGTTCAAGCAGCTGTACATCTGCCCAGCTCAACTGGTTGCCAACAAGATAATTGTTCCCATGGTCTTTTAATGCCTGTGACAAGGAGAGAAGGGAATGAAGGTACGACACTATAGTGTACATTATTTGTATCATAATGGAAAGAACCAAAATACACAGAAAAAAACATAGAGTATAAGAAGTTAGAGAACAATTTTATTTCTACCTTCTTAGTTATACAGGAAACAAGCATTTATTAAACACCTTCTATGTATGGGGGTCCATGCTAAGTGGTAAGCATACAATGAAAGGCAAAAAAAAGGTACCCCTCTCAAGGATGTTGATCCAATGGAGAAGACAACATGTAAACAACTACACAGAAACAAGCTATAGACAGGATAATTTCAGAGTTGTCTCAGAAAGAAGACATTAAAGTTAAGGAGAACTGGAAAAAGCTGTTTGAAAAAGGGACTTTAGGTGAGACTTGGAGGAAGACAAGGCAGAGAGGATGGTGAATGAAACATGACATACCCTAGACCCAGATTACAGTAGAATCTGATTCAGGTTTTTGTCATTATCCTTTGCCCATATTAGGGGCCCAATGCAATCATCTGTTGACCACATTCTCAGGTTGTATTGACAATCTGCCTTCAAGAGTTGTAGTTTATTGAGACAGTGTTATTTCTAAAATTTTCATAACACAATACTTTTTTTTTCACCAAGGACCAAAACCCCAAGTATTTTTAAATGGTTTTTCTCCTATGACAGAGTCTATGAATTATTGGCTACCACAATTTGAATCTGACAGACTGGTGGATAAATTCCTTCTCCACAGTGACAGAGATCTAGGCAATTTGTGTTACAATGCAACAATTTGTGTAACAAATCTGGTACAACAGATTTTTCTGTCTTAGACATTATTCAACAAATCAACACACATTCATTAAATACTTCCTCCATGCATGGCACTTAGGTGACACAGTGGATAGAATGCCAGGTCTGGAGTGAGTAACACTCATCTTCCACAGTTTAAATCTGACCTCAGAAATTTACTAGCTGTGTGACCCTGGACAAGTCATTTAAACCTGCTTGATTTGGTTTCCTCATATATAAAATGAGCTGAAGAAGAAAATGACAAAAACACTCCAGTATCTCTGCCAAGAAAATCCCAAATGAGGGAATGAAGAGTCAGATGCAACTGAAAACTACTGAACAAAACAATGCACAGCACTGGGTAAGATGATGGGGATAAAAAAGCAAAAAGTAATCTTGTCTGTGTCCTCAAGGAGTTTGTAACATACCAGGAGGAGCATACTACAACATACACAGACAAACGTAATGCACGGTGTATGTGCTTAAAGTACAGTGAATAGCTGTGCAAAACATGCACTTCATTGCCAGTCAGAATTATATATAGGAATGAATTGTGCAAGGAACCTGGATATCACCTACTCCAACTCCCTTCTTTTTCACATGAGGAAAAGAAGCCCACTGAGGTTAAAGCAATTTCCTCAATCTATACAAGTAGAAAATGGCAGAACTGGAATTTGACAGCTAGATTTCAGATCTCAAACCTAGTGTTATATTTTGTTGCCTTCCACTTGCCAGTAAGACTACGATCTGTAAACTCACAGTCTAGTAATTTACTGAGGATGTCTCATAAATGAAATTCTCAACTTGGAAACAGAAGGATCTTGATTCTCCTTCTAGCTTTGCCACTTACTGTGTAACCATGGGTAAGTCACTATGCTTCTCTGAGACTCCATTTCATCATCCATAAAATGGGGATAAGACTTGCATTGCTTACCTAACAGGGTTATTGTGAGGATGAAGTAAAATAATGCTTGTAAACTATTTGATAATCATACAGCACTTGATAAGTGTAAGATGCTGTTATTATAGGATTTAAAACTTTTCCCAACCTGACTCCAACCTACTTTTTCAGCCTTCATTTTATATTACTCCCATTCACACAGTCTAAAGTCCAAACAAACTGGCCTTCTTTCTGTTCCTCACACAAGGCATCCCATGTCCTGACTACATATGTTTGTATGGTTTGGCCTCCATGCCTAGAATGCACTTGCTGTTTCTAAACCTTCATAATGTCCCAAGTTCCCTTCAAAGATCATTTCAAGAATCACCTTCTACATGATGACCTTCCTTACCGCCCTCCACATTTAGTGTTATCTTCCCCCCAAATTACATTATACTTCTTTGTGTTTGTATATCTCTACCCATATATATATATATATATACATATATACACACACACATACATACACACACACACACACACACACACACATATATATATATATATATATATATATATATATATATATATATATATCACACTTTTAGATATAAGAATTTAAGCTCCTTGAGGGAAGGGTCTGTTTCATTTTGTCTTTGTGTCCCCAGGGCTGAGCACAGTCCCTGGTATGCAGTTGGCTCTTTAATAAATACTTATGAATAGGTTGATGCTATTGAGTCTTCAGATATAATTAATATGTGTGTGTATTAAATGATTTAGTAAGTCTTAGTCCCAAAACGATTAGATTGTACTAACTTTGTATAGAGGTTCAGAAAAATTCCATTTTTATGGAAAGAACACACAGAGCTTTGCCACTAGCTCTCCCCTCATTTGCCAGTCTAAAAAGATCCATAAGAGCTCAAGGAGATCAGTGCCAGGACTAGCCATATAATTTTTTGACATAAAAAAATGACTATTAATTGCCCTTCATTGTATCCCCTGATGTTGAGTTCTTGGTAACTGCCTATCTTATTTTCCCCTATTTCTAGCTCTTCATGAATTCATGGGATCATAGATTATGACCTAGAAGTGATCTTAGGGGTCATTAAGTCCAGCTCCCTTATTTTGCAGATGAAGAAATTGAGGGCCAGATAGGACAAGTGACTTACCCAGTGTCAAAGAACTGCTAAGTTTCTGAGGTAGGATTTGAACCTAGGTCTCCCTGACTCCAAGTCCAGCACTCTATACACTATAGGTTGCTTCCTTAATTTGTAAAGTTTAGGAAATTGAGGTCCAGGGTTAGTAAGTTATGAGCCCACATTTCTGAATTCAGATCCTCTGTCTATAGAGCCAGTGGTCTTCCCTCTGTACCACAGGGCCTCCAGTGCTTCTGCATTGTCCTATATTTGTTCAGAATGGAGTAGAGAAGGTCCATGTAATTTCAGTGACTATACAGGTAGATCACACTTTGCCTCATTGTTCCATACCTTCTCATACACTGGGAAGAATCTTTCAGTGGCTCTCTCTAGGATGTAGTTAAGATTCTTTTGTTTTTCTTCAGGTAAAGAAAATGGGAAGAACATAATCATGTCATTCAGATCCCTCATCCCTTCTACATACATGTCAATACTAGAAAAGAAAAATGGCATAAATAAAAACATGATTACTAGGAGAAATAACTGAAGAAGCATTTAATAATAACTGACAGAGAGAAAAGGCTTAAAAATTTGCAAAGACACCCACCCAGAAACACCTGGCCGTGTAACCTTGAGCAAGTTACTTAACCCCAATTGCTTAGGGGCGGCCAGGTGGCTCAGCAAGTAAAGAGCACCGGCTCCAGTGTCAGGATGACCTGGATCAAATCCAGGCTCAGATACTCAGCACCACACCCAGAAATAACTGGCCGTGTAACCTTAAGCAAGTTACTGAATCCCGATTGCTTAAAAAAAATTGCAAAGAATTTTACCTACATTTATTTCATTTGAGCCTCTCGACACTTTAAGCTGTATGCTACAGGTACTATTATCCCCATTTTAGAACTAAGAAAACTGAGGTTCAGAGAATGAATTTCCCAGGGTTCACACAGCTAGGATGCGTCAGGGACAAGGTTAGAACCTGGTGTTCCTGTTATTGTTGTTCAGTCATTTCAGTCATGTCCAACTCTGTCACTGCATTTGGGGTTTTCTTGGCAGAGGTACTGGAGTGTGTTTGCTATTTCCTTCTCCAACTTATTTTACAGATGAAGAAGAGGCAAACAGGATTAAGTGACTAATCCAAGGTCACAGCTAGTAAGTGTCTGAGATCAGATTTGAACTCAGGAAGATGAGTCTTCCTGACTCTAGGGCAAGCACTCTATCCACTGTACCACCTAGCCACCCTAACTCCCAGTCTAATAAACATCCTAGATATGCCACTTGCCATCTGTGTGACCTTGGGCAACTTAAGTAAACTTTCTGTGCCTCAGTTTCCTTATCTGTAAAACAAAGTGTTAGGACAAGAAGACTCCTAAGATCTCTTCTTGCTCTAAATCTCTGATCTTTCATCTGTTATTTCACACTTCACTTTATTCCTTCCCAAAAGGCAGTTGACTCAGGGTCCCACTACCTAAAATCAAAGTTTTTGTAATTTTTTTCCTGAAAAGAATGCTTATTCCCCAGGAATGTTCAGAAATATAGACCTCAAAAGATATAAATTTCAGCACTTAATAAATGTAGAGAATATAATTAATGCCCCAAAATATGTAGTATTGGAATGAGCCAGGAAATGGTCAACTGGGCAAAGAAAGGTTAAAATTGACTCTATTGAGTGGCAATAATGAATTGACCTCAAAAGCAGAGACAGTTCCTAGAGGGGAAGAAATTCAAGCAGGCTCCTGCATTGCTACCATCTTTGTCACTTAGAGCAATGGTTCCAATTCATTCTACTAAACAAACACTTATTGAGTCCCTGTAACATAAATATAATAGGCATTTACTAATCACATACTATGTTCCAGGCACTGTGCTAGGGAGATAAGGATAAAAAAGAAACAGTCTTTTGATTTAAAGAATTTATATCCTATTGTGGGAAATGAGTTGAGAACATATAGGTAAACGCAAAGTTTATATATAATAAAAAGAAAATAATTGGAGGGGATGGGAAATGAGGGAACTCAAAAGAGTCTCTGGAAGGAAGTGGCCCTTGAGCTGAACTTTAAAGGAATCTCAGAATTCTAAGAGACAGAGGTAAAGGAGTGCTTTCCAAACATGGGGATTTAAGGTGCTTTTGCAAAAGTGGACAATGGAGCCTTCATACTGAGTTTAAAGCAACAAGAAGGCAAATTAAGCTGGAAGGTAGATTGTGTCAAAGTGAATAATATGTGAGAAATCTAGAAAGATGTGGGAATGGCTATGAATGTAAAACAGAAAAGTTTGTATTTTATGTAGAGTTAGGGAACCACTGGAGACTTTTGAGCTGGGTACAATTTCCTTTGTCTTGTAATATTTGTAGAAATTGGTCATTTTTTGGAGATTTTAATACTTATCTTTCCTTCTAATTTGCATGTCTTCTCCCTTTATTTATCTCCTTGTGCTTTTGGACTTCAAATTTTCATCTCCTTGAAATTTTCAGTAGTTTTAGCCTTTTTTTCCCCTTTAAAGCCTATTACTCACTTCTTAAAACTATTCCTTTGTTGGTAGGTATATTCCCAGGGCTGTACTGCAAATCTGCCTCAATCTCTTCTCCTGTTGAAGGATATACTTTTCCCAAGCTATGGTTTGGGTCCCAAGCATAAGTAATTTCTGGATTGGACAGAGCTGTCTCAGCTGTATTTCAACTCCCTTTTCTTTAGACCTGGTGCAAGCAAACACCTTGGCCCCTTGAGTTCCTTCCATGGTTCTTTCTCCTCTAACTGGACTGCATCAGCTTCTACCACTTAGGGGGCGTTGGGGGAGATGGAGTGTGTATGCTGCATGGCCTCTGTAGTCTTGAGCTTCCTTAGGGACTGCCCCAGGCAGAAGGAAGCTTGATTCCCTTGCCCAACCCTCTTCTTCCTCACATAGCTAGGCAGAACCAATGCCTGCTGCTTGTTTCAGTGGCAGCTGGTGGTGGGATGTCTGCTCAGAGTGTCTGCAGCAGAAGAGTCCTTGTGCAGGTCCAAGGCACAAGCCCATGGATTGTTTTGTATGCCCTATGGAGCATGATGATTTTATTGTTCTTGGAGGAGTGCTTAATGAATGTATTAAGGATTAGTGTTGCCCTGTGTTCATTCATAAGGTCGTTACTTTGTTGGTCATCTCACTTTATTTTCCTGTAGATTCAACTATATTACTCTATCTCTGACACATACTTACTTTTTGGAGAGGGGTTTTGGGAATTAGTGGGGACCAGAGAAAATGTCTGATTTGGGATTTTGTTGGTCACCATACAGAAGTTTTTTATTCTTTTTAACATATTGTCGTGCCTGTGTTCTAAAAATATAGGATTAGGGGAGGCTAGGTGGCGCAGTGAGTAAGAGCACTGGCCCCAGAGTTAGGAGGACCCGGGATCGGTTCCGGCCTCAGATACTTAACACCCACACAAAATAACTGTGTGTAACCTTGGGCAAGTTACTTAACCCCAATTTCTTTAAAAAAATAAGAATAAAAATATAAGATTATAGATTTAGAAATAAAGGAAACTCAAAAGCTACTTAGTATACTCCTTACTTAATTTTGTCCAATAACATCCTCTTAAACGTATAAAGTGTTTTTATGACATGCCAATAAAAAAATCATACATGAGCTATTAATTCATCATTATAGTATAGAATTTAAAATTCATCATGGAGAAGTAAAAAATAGGGATCCTTAGCCCCTATGTGTCATAAGCCACTTTGAGACTCTGGTTAAACCTATGGACCCTTTCTCAGAATAATATTTTGAATGCATAAAATAAAACACAGAATTACAAAGGAAACTAATTATGTTGGAGAATGATTATCAAATTTTTAAAGAAAAGTTCATGGACTCCAGGTTAAGAACCCCTCTTATAGAATAATTCTGGGCATTAGGTTCAGGTCCCATCTCTGACATATGCTGGCTGTATGACTCTAGACAAATGACTGAAAACAACTGTAAGACTCTAAGTCATAGTTGTTGCTGACTTGTTCTGTTGGAAAGGGTTTCCTTACTGGAATTTCCTCTGCCAATGAAATCACAGGTCAGGTCAGAATTGTAAGATTCATGCTACCTGGGATTTGGCCAAAGATTTCTTGGAGGAGCTTTGAATATTTACCCTAACTTGAAGAATAGGCATATCTCCAGAAAATAATTTGTCTAAAATTGTTGCCTCTCTCTTGAAACATATCTGTTTATTTGAAAAGCAGTCATCGCTGGCAATTCAAATTCAACAGGATAATTAACTACTTTGAATCTAAGTTTGCTCATGTGTAAAATAAGGGGGTTAGACTGCATGATTTCTAAGGTTGTTTTCAGCTCTACATTTATGGTCCTATTATGTTGAACACTTTCTACTTTTCCTCTAACCCAGAGATTTTTAACCTTTTTCACATTGTCATGAAGATCATTAGTAATCTAGTTAGGCCTATATACCCTTTCTCAGAAAAATATTTTTTGATATATAAAACAAAATTCATAAGGTTACAAAGGACACCAATTAAATTGAAATACAGTTGTCAAAATATATAAATAAACCAGGTTACAAAATCCAAGATAAGGACACTGCCTAATCAATCATATATATGTTAAAGGCCAGATAGGGAAAATGGTCCATCTACAGATAGGAAGACATGATCATCTTTAGAATGGAAAAAAAAAAAAAAACCTTGATTCTGGGCTTTAAAAACATCAACCTCCATTTTAAAGGACATTTTATCTTGGTTTAGACAAATATACAAAATAAATCAGTCAGTCAACATTAAGTGCCTACTATGTGCCAGGGACTATATTCAATGCTGGGGATACAAAAAGAGGCAAAAAACAGTCCCTGCCTTCAAGGAGCTCATATTCTCACGACCATCATTGTAAAGCAGAATTCACAGTGAGTTCTTTTGGTTTTGCGTTTTTATCTGCACCTATGATTTCATCAGCATGGACTTCTCCCTCAACCACACAAATTGGCAAGTTAGCTGACACTTATCATTTTAGTGGGGGTACTGAGAGGTTAAATAACTTTCAAGAGTCAAAAAGGTAGTGTCCAATCTAGGACTGAATCCAGTTCTTTCTGATTCCAGAACATAAAAGATTCCTTGAGAATAAAAATTGTTTCAAAATATTTTCATTCTTTGTTTTTCTTTCTATCCCCATAGCCTAGAACAGCACCTAACATATAGTAGGTGCTTAATAAATGTTTGTGGATGATTCTTCCAATGTGGGTTGCTTTCCATTATACAGCATGGCCCCTCTATGATAAGTTAATAAACAGATACTAATTTTTAAAACACCTTCACTTTCACTGAGTAAATAAGTAGTGAATATATTGATTAGTTTTTAACTTATACATTTTTCAAATAAAAAATTACGTTTAAATTGCTATTATCGGATTGGGTTGGGGGTTTTTTTTGGCAGGGGCGTGGATTCAAAGCCATTATTTCTTCTCTCCTGAGCAAGTCATCTAGGTATCTGTGGGTGGACCAGTTCATTGCATATGGACCTTAAAATATTAGTGGGAATATATTCCATAAACAATCCATGAGAATATAAGCTCTTTGTGGACAGAGATTGTTTTTTATCTTTTTGTTTTCTTGAGTGTAACATATGCCTGGCACATAGGAGATGCTTAATAAATGTTTATTGCTTAATTGATAAGTAGTCTACAAAAGCCAATACCACTAATTTATAGTCAGATATCTACTATGTAGTTAAAGACTTTTTTTCCTCCTTTGACCTCCCACTACTTTGCTGCTCCCACCGGGTGGAGATGCCTACCACAAGGCCAGCCTCAGTTCAAGAGTATTTCAGATGGGGGAAGGAAGTTAGAAAGTTTTACATATGCATAACATGCTGATAAGAGCATTACTGCTTTTATACAGTAAAGAAGATAGCTGTTCAACACAATTTCATTGTGAGACAAAGGTTATAATGAATAAATAGCAAGCCTTGGAGTTAGAATTTCCTGGGCTCAAGTCTTGCCTTTGAACTCTTGTGGCCATAAGATCCAGGACAAATCAATGGCCAATCTCAATTATTAAGAAGAAATTTTCTAAAATGAAAAAGATGGCTTCTATGCTCTATTATAAGCATGCAATAGTTACTGTACAGTGCTCTCTCCTTCAGGTCCTTCCCATACAAGTCGTATTTTGCAGCTATATATTTCAGGATGGCTCTGGTTTGTACCATGTACATTCCATCCATTTCAACCATTGGCACTTGTTGATACATTAGGTTTCCACCTAAAAAAAGAAAAAAAAAAGTCAAGTCAGTAGCTTACTCCCCTTCATTGGAGAACAGTCATGGAATCATATTGCCCGAACCAGAAGGGACCCTACAGGTCATCTAGTTCAACTCTCTCATTTTACAGTGGAGGAAACTGAGGCCTGCCAAAGTTACAAGGCCTGTTTAATACAGATATATTCCCTTTCCCTGTGTTTACTCACATAGGTAACACAGTGGACACTGTTCTGTCCATGGAATTAGGAAGACCAGATTTCAAATCCTGTTTCAGACACTTGCTAGCTATGTGACCCTGGGCAAATCACTTAACGTATTAGCATCAGCTTCCTCATTTGTATAATAGGGATCATAATAGCACCTAGTTCACAGAGTTGTTGCAAAGATTAAATTTATAAAGAGCTTTGCAGCCCTTAAAGTGCTATATAAATTATTATATTTGTACATATTAATTCATTTTAAAGAATATAAGCTCACTGAGAGAAAAGGCTTTAATTTTTTCATCTTTGAAATGCCTCAGAGAGTAGCTGGCACACAGTAGATGTTTAATAAACGTCTGTTGATAGACTGATCCATCCTCTCTCCATCTTCCACTACCATACCCTACTTCTCATCGGCTCCCATCTAGATTATTTCAATATATTTCTCAATGATCTCCACACCACAAGTCTCTGTCTTTTCCAATCTGTTCTTCCTGGTCTTTTGGAATAATGACAATTATCAAGTTACTTCTTTGCCCAAAAAACTCCCATAACTCTCTCTTTGTAATGTAGCTTTTGCATGTAGCACATTAATTATCTTCTGTTTAAATGTGATAAATGGTAAGTAAATATATATTGGAAATTCTTCAGGTTTTTTTTAGCAGTTAGCCCACAAACCTCGGGATGTTTATTTAACAAGATAGCACAAACTTTTTATAGACGATTTATTTTTTGCATAAGTAGTTACCCTGAAGGCAGGAGCTATATTTGTGATTTTATGAAGATAAAGTAGTACCACAGAATAGTGCATTTCTGCTTTGGGTAGTAATGATTAAATCTTTAATCAGTTTTTTAAATTACATTCTCTCTCTTTGGACATTTATACCTTTGCTGACATATATTGTGTTTATTTTGTAAGTACTGACAATGTTTAACCTGTGGACTTAATGGCTAAGAAGTAGAAGGAAATAACTGAAAAATAATTTGGAGGCTCATATGAAACAAAACTTCCTCATGTATTTTTATTCACTGGATGTTTATTTTGTAAGTAAATAAAAGATTTAATCTTATTACTTTCTGTTTAAATTTTATAAGTAAGCTGTGTAAAAATGGATGATTTTCATTAAACTAAAATATATTTGCTGAATTTAAAATTTAGTCCTTTTGTTACCATAAGAGGGCAATGCTGTGCTTCTATAGGAACAAATAAGCTTTATTTATCTATTTGTTGTAATTTGATTACTTATTAACATTTGTTAAAGTATGAACTTTACTGTAATTTTAAAAACCTATTAGAATTACCATAAGACAAAAAAAAAATTCAAACTCTTCCATGACCTCCACAACCTATACAGTCTTGTATCCCACCACTTTTTACTTCCCATACTTCTTCCAGGAGATCAAAGGCCTTTGTTCACTGGCCCAGAGGAGATGCCTTGTAGACAACCCTTTCAACTCCAGAACTCTAGATCTGGGGCCCTTCGTAGGATTGGTGAGTGCCTCAAGAGTCTCCTATATCACACCGGCCCCACCCATGCTTCCTTTCTTTTCCCACTTGTCTCTTTGGCAGTAGCTACTTTGCCCCTGGTTCACACTCTTGGTAGCCTCTATCTCCTTTCCAAGGCTGCTACCACAATCACATCAATAAGTCCATTGCTGCTAGAAAGGTTATATCAATCTACTGCTCTAAAGCTCCACTCACCACCCCAGTATCACACCCAAATCAAAATACCCCTTCCTTACCACCACTCTTCTATCTTTAGACTATAAGGACTTGTCTCTATTTGAAGTTAAGGTTTTTCCTATCTTCCCAGATCTTAGAATAGTTCTTGGCACAAAGTAAATGCTTAATAAGTGATTTTTAATTCTTCTATTACCTTTATTTGTCCCATGCAGTGGTAAAACTGGACTACTTACCATTCTCCAGGGACACCATGTGCATACCAATGCAGACCATTCATACCAGTTATGTGCCAGTGTTTTCATGTGAGAATGGGCAGTGGGGGAGGAGGTGATTTGCATTTGTCCTTACAGATACAGAAACTACCAATAAAACTATTAAAACTGCTCTCTTAAAGGTCACCAAATGGCCTCCTATTGCAAAAATCCACTCCCTGAGGCTCTATGCTTGGTTCTCTTCTTCTGAATCTCAGTGTCTTTCAGTGCTTTTTTTATCCTTTCTCAGAGCTTCAGCCATCCTTTCTGTATATGTAACTACTAAATCTGCATGAAGGTTTTTTTAAGCACTTAACTATATGCCAAGTCACATGATAAGTCCTACCAATAAAACCATAAGCAAGACAGTCCTTGCCCTTTAGAATCTTACTGTTCCAAAAGGGAAAGACAATGCATAAGGGGTAGGTAGAAATCAGGAAGCAATGCTTCTGGAAGTAGAGTTTGGAAGAGTTCCATTGGCCAAACACACCTATCAGAGCTCAGCTTTTTAGGGTCAGAGTGTGAGTACTGGTGTGTTGGGGGTGAGGTGTGCAGGCAGCATAGTTTGAAAATGGCAGGAAACAGATATACAGGCTGTTGCCAGGCAAGATAAGGCTCACCTATGAGACCCAGGGTCCCAGACTTAGTCAGAGTTCCACTGGGAATATCTCTAGTCTTGACCTCTTTAACAAGTTTCATATTCTCCCTTCCAGCTGACTATTGGACATCTCTATTTGGAGGTAACACTAGTACCTCAAGTTCCATGTATCTAAAACTGAACTCATTCATTATCTTCCACTTCCTGAACCTCCCACTCACAAAAAAAAACACCACCATTGTCTGGCCTTCTTCCTGCCTTCTTTATTCTTGCCAATGACACTACCATTTTCAGGGTCTCCTGCTCACAACTCAAGGACCATCCTTAATTTCTCCCTTGCCTTGTCTCACATGTCCAATCAGTCATCAAGTGCTCTCAATTCTATCCCAGCCTAACCATTCCCACTGCCTCATTACCCCATTACCTCAATGCTCCATATTCAGGTCCTCATTACCTTTCACCTATAAGAAGAGACATTGTAGTATGGTTTAAAGACTACTGGATTTTAAACCAGAGGACTTAGGTTCTGCCAGAATCCTGGCTTTGCTATTTGTTCTTGTGTGACCTTGGTCAACTCAGTTAACTTTCCTGAATCTCATTTTCCGTGTCTGTAAAATGAGAGGACTAGACAGATGATCTCAGAAAACTTCTTCCTCTAGTTCTGTGAGCCTATGCCTCTTTTGCAATTACCTGCTGACCATTCCATCCAACTTTGATTGGTCTCTATTGTCTCCTGAATGAAGTTCAAACTATATCATCTCCCACTGTCAGTCCAGATCCAATTAACTTTTCCAACTTCATTTCATATTTATTGTTATTTAGTCATGTTTTTCATGTCCATTTCTTTGAGATACTTTTTCGGGTTTTCTTGTTAAAAATACTAGATTGGTTTTCCATTTCCTTCTCTAGCTCATTTTACAGATGAAAAAACTAAGGTAAACAAGGTTAACACTGTGGTTTACGCAGGAACACACAGCCAGTAAGAATTTGAGACCAGATTTGAACTTAGGAGGAGGACAATACCTCAGTACAGGGCTGGAACTCTATCTGCTATGCCACCTAGAAAGGGATCACTTTGGGCTACATATTGGGTTAGAAAACCACAAATTAACACTATCTGTGTTGTATTTATTTGTTTTCTTAAACGTTTTCCAAATACATTCTAATCTGGTTTTTGTTTCACTTAAGGGCAGCTTGCCAGGAATTTGACACTTCTTCATTATGCTAATCACAGATTTCTGGCCAAACTCTATACACAGACTTCTATGCCTTACCCTTCTATTGGCATCCTCCCCGTCCTGGGAGATCCAACTCAAACACCACTTCCTCCATGTAATTTTCTCTGATCCTCTGATATCATACTGCTTTCTACTGCTCTGATGTGCTAGCCATATTTTGATGTTTATGAATGCACAATTTGGGAGTAAAAATTGGGATTCTAGGATCATAGCTATAAAGGACCTTAGAGATTTTCACCTGAATTAGATTGTCAAATTCTGAAGAGGAGGACCCCTGTTTTGTTTATTCTTGTTTTCTTTCCTGAGCTACTTACCTCAGAGTTCCTTAAATACTACTCATTTGGTAAATGCTTATTTGATAAATGAAAGCTAATTCATGTCATTGTGTTAGAAAATTAATAAATATATTGACACTTCAAGGGTTGCTTAAATTTTACAAGAATATTCCTGAACAGATTAATATGTAGCACCAAAGAATTTCAGATAATAGAGCTGCTCCACAACAGAGGCTAGATGGGAACTTTCTGGTACTCTTTAGGTCACAGTAATGTAGTTGTATGGTAAGCACTAAATTTAAAATCAGGTGACCTGGGTTTGGATTCGGGTTTTGCCACTTACTAGCTTTGTTGTCCTGGAGAATTCATTTGCCCTTTCTGAGCCTTAGTTTCCTCAAATGGGATTAATACTACTTGTATTTCACATGTTATTATAAAGAAAGAACTTTGTATAAGCCTTAAATTTTTACTAGGTTCAATATAAGGCCTAGGGCTGCCATATTGCCCATTCTCCTTTTTGAGCTAGGCCAACTTCTATTCCCTAATTCTCCTTATTCAATGTTACAACATTCCTATTTCCTCACTCCTGGGCTCCCACTGTTAATAATCACTAACATATTTAGTTTACAAAGACCTTTGCATTGCATATATTATCTTACTTGACCCTCACAACAACCCTGAACCATTTAGTGATGAGGAAATTGAGACTGAAAATTTAGTGACTTGCTCAGGATCACAAAGCACAAAGGTCACACAGTAAGGGTTTGAGGAAAGATTCGAACTCTGGTCTTTCTGACTCCAGGTTCAGCAGGCTATCTACTGCACCAACGAGCTGCCTTAAGTAAAGACAGTTTATAGAGAACTAGGACTCTGCTTCAGAGGAAAAAAATTTACTTTCTAAGAGGGTGGAGGCTTGGGGGACCCACTTCTGGGGAAAAAAAAAGAAAATAAGCATTTATTAAGTTCCTACTATGTGCCAGGTACTATGCTAAGTGTTTTAAAATAATATCTCATTTGATCCTCACAGCTCTAGGAGGTAAGTACTTTATCATCATCCCCATTTTACAGTCCAAGAAACAGCAAGAACACACAGCAATTATCAAGTTATTTCTACAAATAACCCTCCAATAACTCCCATTTGCCTGCTCTTTCCTCGAATGCATGAAAGGAATCACATGACCCAACTGCAACCTAACCTTTCCAGTCTTTAAATCCTCTGTGGAAGGCAAAGGCCCTTTATTTCAGGAGGAAACAAGCCTTACTTTCTTCCCTGCTGTGGTTGTTTTGAAATTCAAACCCTACCTCTGAGGTACAGAGAAGCACACTTGTGCATTGTACCATGTAATTCCCCATCTGGCTATGATTTATAAACGTGCTTTTTCACAACTATAGAATCAGAATTTTAGAGCTTTGAGGGATCTTGGAGATCTTCTGTGTGTCATTCCAGGCAAGGCAATGGTAGTTAATCTGATCTTCATGGACAACACAACAGCAAGGCTTTGAACTCACCCTTAATTAAATTCTCAAACTCTTCAGCTGTCTTGAAAAGCACTTCTTCATACTAGAAGGAAAAGGACACACCAGGGTATCAGAGCAATGGAATCATAAATGTGGGTGCTGGGAGGGACCTTAGAGATCACCTAAGACAACGAGGTGGTATCATGGGGAGAGCACAAGAGTAGGAGTCACAAAGACAGGAATTCAAATCCTGCCTCAGGTACATATTTACTAGCTGTTTGACCCCAGGCAAGTCATTTAACTTCTCTGCTCTTCATTTTTCTCCTCTGCAAAAATGAGGCCCTGGGACTAAATGACCTCCAAGGTTCCTTCCAGCTCTGCATCTATGATTCTGTGATGCTCTAATCCAACACTTCTCCAAATTTTTATTCTCAGAATCCCTCTTTATACTCAATGCAAAATTTTGGGGACCCACCTAAAGAGCTTCTGTGTATGTAGGTTCTATCTATTGATATTTGCAATATGGACATTAAATCAGCTAAATTATAATATGTGGTAATTGTAAATATATTTGTAAAATTTTAATTCATTTAGAATAAACAACAATACATTTTTTACCTACTAACCTGATATGTGTATTCACCCAGGATCCTCCTAAAACCTCTGCAGAATTTTATGCCTAGCCTAGGTTGTATACAATAGGAAGAACTCATCAATATTTCCAAAGAAGTTTGTTTAAGTTTACAATGATCACATTACACATCTGTCCACAAAGTGGTTGTATTTTCAATCCTGTGACAGAACAGGGTCCTGTGATTACCAGAACTGACAACTCTCAGATCCTAGGAGGCAGGCAGAGCTGGAAGGGACAGTGGAGATTATCCCCTCTAATCTCCTCCTCTGGCAGGAGAGCAAACTGAACCCCAGAGTTGGGAAGTGATTTACCAGTATAAGAGGGGAGGCAGAAAAATCATTCATTACCACCTGAAAGATTACTGCACATATTTTCTAGCATATCAGTCTGAATTATTAATATTTAAAAGTTTAGAATCTAAACCTTCCCCCAATCCTGACTGGATTTTTTTTAAAAAGTCCACAAAACTGAAGATTGTTTAAATATCTTTAGAAACTAACACACCCTCTGTTTCTTGATAGTTTTCAATTCTCAAAAATGTTGGGTTTTTCAATTAATAAAACCAGCAAGCAAGTAATAATAGTATATTAGTGAAATTAATCAGAAATAGTATCATTCTTTGTGTTAAAGCATAGAAAACTTTTTAAAGAGTCATCACAGTATAATCAAAGATGACAGAATCATAAAATGTTAAAGCTTAGAATAAAAGAGAAAATCCAATCCATCTCCTCTATTTTACAAATAATAGAACTGAGTCTCAGAGATGCAAGGAGGTTTGCCTAAAGGTGCCTAGCTAGCTGGTGGTATCACCAGGACTTGGACAAACATCTGCTGAATCCAAGTCCAGTGACTTTTCTACTAGGTCTTTCAGGAGAACTCAATCAATACTTAACTATCAAGATAAACAGTACTTCAAACTTGCTCCTGAGACTCAGTTCACTGTTAAAGAAAAAAAAATATGGTAATCACCGTGATTAGATCCCCTTTTTGGAGGGAATCACTCAGTAAGTTCCATGTGACTTCTCCACTAGTACATATTCACTTAGTCTATGAAGAAAAAGAATAAATCTAAGAAGGGAAAGCTCTACCTCCACACCGGCAGCTGCCAGCAGCCAGCGCACCGATTCCATTCTGCCTCTGCCATTGAAGTAATAAAGTTTGGGTTTCCCAGTCATGATGTTCAAGTCCTGGTTTTCTGAAAAAGAATAGAGAACAAACAATCTGACCAGGACTTAGATGGACAAGCCGCCCTTTTTGTAATCTTGACTCCACTGGTGATATATGAGGAAAGCCCAAACTCTCAGTGCCACTGATTCAGTGGGCAGATTAGGAGGAGGAGAAGAGGGAGGAGAATCATGTGAAGGGCAGGACTCAGACATCCCCTTTTCCTCTAACAACAGGCTGAAGGCAGCTAGGCATGGATCTATTTAACTGAAATGTATTTGGAACTTTGGTGATTAGGAACTGATCAGCCATATAGGATATTTGAAAGGGAAAGATGAAGTTTCTTTTGTTGTGTAAGGAATGTCTACTAGGATAATTTTTATTATTATATCAAAATTGGTCATCCATGTCTGAGCTCCATGGATCCTATATAACTCCCTTTTTCACTCCAGGTGTCCTCTGGTGCTGGTCCTAGTTATGCAGATGTGGCTCAAGTCACATCCAGGCAATTCACTATCAAAACCCAGGAACCATAAATAAGAGAGAGAACTTTTCGTTTAGGACGAATAGCAATATAAATCACATAGACTTGTACTTTGATTTCTGTAGTGAGCTCCCTGGAGAGGAAATTCCCTCTACCAAGAGCATGTCTGCCGCTGTCCTGGGGTTTTTAATCTGAGAATTGTCTGGGACAAAAGGAAGTTAAGCAGCTTGCCCAGGGTCACACAGCCAGTAGGAGTCAGAGGCAGGATTAGAAGCCAGATCTTCCTGTGATTGAAGTGGCTTATTTGTCTACAAAGACAGATCTTTGTCTCTCCACTGTAGAAATCCATTCCAGTAAAATAAATTTTGTTACTTTCCATAAGGGTTCATTTCAAATTCACAAGAGAAATAAGCCAAGACAAAGAAATAGAATTTCCTATGATTACTAAGGCTGCCTATGAGAATGGGAATATTACCTATAAGATCCCAGAGTTATGGATCAGCTGGAATGGCTTTAATGGTTCACTTCCCAGACAATTGTGTATATCCTGTTCTATCCTGTTTCTCAAGTTTCTCGAGTTGCTGGGGTTTCCATCTGGGGCTGGTGTTGCGTCTCCTTCTTCAGAGGAAGTGTTAGCCACTCTTTTGTGAGACTGTTGAGTCAACATGCTTGCAGTTAATGTTGTTTTTAGCTCTTTGAGCTTAGTAATGTTCAACATCCTCCTTCAAAGGAATTCTCCAATCCTTGCTGATATTTTGAGTGGGGAGAGTAAGTTCCTTTCAGTTCCTATCAAGAATTTTTCAGATAAATGTCAAATTACTGTAAAAGAGATTATTTTCTTTTTTCTTATATTCCCTATATAGAACATGGCAACTTGCACACAAAAGAAACAATAAATATTTGTTAAAATGAAAAAAAAGAGTTTTGCAGATAGTGTCAAGGGCGCTTTAAATTGTATCAAAACTTTAATAACTTTAAGGAACATTGTATGATTCCAGGACAGTGCTAACATCTCTGCATTCCTATCATTGCAACCAAGACCATGACCTTGGTTGTTCTTGTGGTTTCAGCTGTGTCTGATTCTCCATGACCCCATTTTGGGTTTTCCTCACAGAGATACTGTATTAGTAGTTTGCCATTTCCATCTCCAGTTCATCTTATAGATGAGGAAACTGAAGCAGACAGATTTCAGTGAGGTGCCCAGGGTCACAAAGCTAGTAAGTGTCTGAGACCACATTTAAACTCAGGACCTCCTAACTCCAGGCCCTGCACTGTATCCACTTCACCACCTACCTGCCTCCTTACCCTCCTTTACATAACTTAATTATGTATTAGTCAGTATCTTTGAGTAAGCAGAAGAGTGGAGTCCCAGAGCATTGTCTTTGCCAGAGTCCCTCATATGCATCCTGAATATCAGCCTTAACTCTGAAATTCCCTTATCTTACCTCAATCTAGTGTCATTGGTTTCTATTTTTCATATAAAACTTTGAGAACTTGTACAAAAGAAGTTAAAAAATGTTCCCTATGTCATTACAAAGGAGAAAGGCATCACGGAAGAGAGGAGAAGTTATGAAAAGGGAGGTTTGAGAATATGAAGAAAATATCTTGTCGATGTGTTAGCTCCAAATAAAGTATACCTCCCAAATTTGAGGAAGAATTTAGGAAATACCAATGGTTGAAGTTGGAGCTAATAATAATCATTGCTAGGATTTATATAGTACTTTAAGGTTTGCAAAGTGCTTTACAAGTATTACCTCATTTGATCCTTACAATAATCCTGGAAGATAGGTACTATTAATATTCCCATTTTATAAATGAAAAACTGAGACATATGGATGCTAAGTGACTTTCCTAAGGTCATATAGCTAGTTAAGTGTCTGAGATCCAATTTTTACTCAAGTCTTCCTGACTCCTCCAGTGCTTAGCACACTTTCTGGGTCACAGAATTGCACAGTCATATCCAACTCTTTGTGACCCCATTTCGATTTTTCTTTGCAAAGACACTGGAGTGACTTACCATTTTTGTCTCTAGTTCATTTTACCAAAGAATAAACTGAGGCAAACAGGGTGAAGTGACTTAATCAGCTAGGAAATATCTGAGGCCAAATTTCAATTCAGGTCATCCTGACTCCAGCCCCAGCCCTCTATCTGCTGTGCCACCTTGCTGCCCACCTTTCTTTGTACTGCTTAGCAGGATATCTGGCACCTGGCACGTAATAAAGGCTTATTGACTGAGTGCCTGAATAGCCTTCTAACTGATCTCCAGGCCTCCAGTCTCTGCTTCCTTCCAGTCCACACCCAGCTATCACAATGAGTTTTCTAAAGTATAAGTCTAACCAGTAAGTATCAGCAGCAGGATTGGAATCCAGGTCTTTTATCTTCAAGGCCCAGCCCTCCAACCATTATGCTACATTGCCTCTTGATTGATTTATTCTAGTCCATTATAATATATTACAGTACTATCTGTTTTATACATTAAACCATCATGTTTAATTTCTGAATCCAGAAAAAAAATAATTTAATCTACAAGCTATTTGTAATTCTTAATATTAGGACAATTTTAATAATATTATTACTAAACTCAAGGGTATGATGGTAAATATTTAACAACCTCTGGGGGAGGAGAGGAAAGAGATGTACCCATAACACACTTTTTATATTTAATCTGCATTATTAACATTTAACATTTTTAATATTTTCTCTATTACTTTCTTAATTGCATACAATCAACAAAACAATAAATCAAGCCCTGATTTGTAGCATTTGCCAGCTTACCAGGTGCAAACATTCACATTGAAAATTTAACAATTGGTTCTGGGGAAGGCTCAGGTCTCTCATGCCATTGGAGCACTAATTCTGGAAGGTTCCACAGAACTTGAACAGTGTGGCATGCTGGTAGAGGAATGGACCTTGTGTCTATTTTTCATAAACTCACCAAACTAATTTGAAGATGTTCATTAGCAAGGTGGCTACAAGGTGTTGGATTTTTTTAGCCACATCAACTCTCAAGGACCATCAATCAACCAAGAAGCATTTATTCAGCACTTAATGTGAACCCTATAGGCACTGTGCCAAGTGCTGGAGACACAAAGACAAAGTAAAAACAGTCCCTGCCCTCAAAAAACTTACTGCATAATGGAGAAACAACTTACATCCTAAATAGAGTAGATGAATGACAGATGATGTTTGAAGGGATGGCACTAGCATCTAGTAAGACCAGGACAGGCATCCTGGAGGATAGTGCTTGAGCTGAGATTTAAAGGAAGCCAGGGATTCCAAGAGTCAGAGGTTGGAAGGAAGCCTATTCCAAGCTTGGTAAATAGTCGCTACAAAGGCCTGGAGATAGGAGATGGAGTGTCATGTGTAAGCACAGAAAGTAGGCTGCTATGGCTGGATCATACAGAACATGGAGGGGAACAGAATGCAAGAATATTAGAAAAGTAAGAAGGATCCAGGTTGTGAAAAGCTTTCAATGTCAAACAAAGAACTTTAAATTAGATCTTAAAGGTTTTAGGGTACCCTTGAAGTTAATTGAGTAGGGATGTGATATGGGTAGACCGAAGTTTTAGGAAATATAACTTTGGCAACTGAGTTGAGGATAGAGTAGAGTAGGGAAAGAATGGAGTCAAGGAGACCAATTAGAAAGCTATTGAATTAGTCCAGGTAAAGGGGAAAAATGCCCTAATTGGAATGCTGGCTGGGAATATTTGCAAGAGATTTTCTAGAGAAAGATGTTATAGGCTTTATAAAATTTGGGAACTGATTAGATATGTAGAGGGGGTAGAAGGAGTCAAGGATGATAGTAAAGTTTTAAAGCTAGGTCATAAGTGGGGAGAGTTTGGGGAGGAAAATAATGAGTTCCTTTTTTGGACATTTGAGTTTGAGGTGCCTACAGAACATCCAGTCTGGATGTCTTACAGGCAGTTGGTGAAATGGAACTGGAACTCAGCTCAGAAAAAAAGTAGGGGGGCTGCATAGATATAGATAGGCAGACAGAGAGATAGATAGAATATAGATGTGTATGTATGATAGAATCATGTTAATGGAGATTATCATGTTACCCATGGGAGTTGATGAGATCACTGAGAGTATATGGAGAAGAGGGCCCAAGATAGAACCTTGGGGGACATTCTTAGTGAGTGGCGGTCACCTGGACAAAGATTCAGTAAAAGAGACTGAGAAGGAGCAGTCTGACAGGTAGAAGGAGAAGCAAGAGATGGCAGAGTCCTGAAAGCCCCCAAATGAGAGAGAAGCCAAGAGAAGCAGTGTTAAGTATTGTAGAGAGGTCAAGAAAGATGAGGATCAAGAAGAGGACAATGGGTCTGACAATTAAGAAAACCCTGGTAACTTTGGAAGTATTAGTTTTGATCGAGTAAAGAGTTAGGAGGCAGATCAAAGATGGCTTCTGGGAGAGAGGTTTGTCCCACTTGGAAAAAGAATGCCTTCCCTCCTCACCTCTACCTGATAGAAGGAGAATGGTTTTTGTATTTAAGGTAATTGATCAATAGTTTGCTGACCCCTGCAAAAGTCAGTGACAGTCTGGGAGGACGTAATGAAACATAACATCCTCCCTCACAACAGAAAGGTAGGTAACTACTAGGAAAGAATATTGCATACATGTCAGACATATTTTCTTTACTATCAAACAACAAATTAGGTTGTTACCACAAAAGTACAAACAAACAAATAAATACTTATAATCCCTTGAAATGAACAGATACATTCCAGGTGGAGCCACAGGACAGAGGATGGGTTGGAGCTGGGTAAGAGAAAGCTCAGGGCCCACAGCAGTGACAGCAGCTTCTCTTGGGGTTATCAGCCCACAGCCTGGATATTTAAAAATCACCTATCTGATCTTCCAGAAGCCAAGATGGCAGAGTAAACTCTAGCTGCTCTGACTCTCCCTCACGATCCAGAAAACCCAGAGATAAATGTCCCACCCAGAGTAAAATCCTGAATTAGTGGAAACAATCTCAGGCTTGGGAGACATTGAGGAAGGGTGTGACTGAGGCTGTGCTGAGCCTGACGTGAGGGGTGGGAGGCCTCCCAACAAAGCCCCACCTCAGCTGACCAGCAGGAGATCCCAAAGCCCAGGGGGATGGAGCCAGCGCTAACAACACAAGCCTAGGTGTGCCTTAGCAATACCAGGGGAATCTGCAGACACCAGCACTGCCAGCCACCAGCTGCTGAGCCTGACTGAGCTGTAGCCCAGAAGCACAGAGGTGGAAACTTGAAGTGGCCCGACTACCCCTCCCCCACAGGTTACTCTGTGGGCCTCAGGGTAACTCAGGGGAAACACTGAGAGACCTGCCTTGGCCTCAGTCTAAGCACCCAGAGGCTACAGCACACAACATTAACAACCAAACCCCTACCTCCCAGCCTGAGAAGCACAGTACATCTGTACTAAAGAAGCAGAAATCCACTCTAAAAATTCAGGACATAGGCAATCACAGTGGACAAAAAGGAGTCTGTGAAATAAAGAATGATACGATACTATTATAGTGAGTAAGAACAACCAAATTCAGAGGACAACCTGAACTCTATACTGACACCTGAGACCACAGAAGGAAATATGAACTGGTCTCAAGCTCAAAAAGCATTCTTGGAGGAGCTCAAGAAAGATTTTAAAAGCCAAATTAGAGAGGTAGAAGATAAATTCCTATCTACAGTGACCAAATTGGAAAAAAATCTCACTGAAGAAAACAAATCCTTAAAAAGTAAAATTGGTGAACTGGGACAGGAGCTTCAAAATCTAACTAGAGAAAATACCTACCTAAAAACGAAAACTGAACATATGGAAAAGGAGCTTCAAAAACTAACCAAGGAAAATAATTCACTAAAAATTAGAATCAGTGAAATTGAAGCTAAGGACTCTATGATGCATCAAGAGTCAGTCAAACAAAACATAAAGATTGAAAAATTAGAAGAAAAATTTACAAGAAAGTGTAAAATATCTCACTGGAAAAACAACTGGCCTGGAGAACAGATTCAGGAGAGATAATCTAAGAATTATTGGTCTACCAGAAAGCCATGATGAAAAAGGCAGTCTGGACACCATCCTCCAAGAAATTGTCAAAGAAAACTGTCCTGAAGTCCTAGAATCTGAGGGTAAAATAGTTATTGAAAGAATTCACCGGACTTCTCCTGAAAGAGATCCCAAATTGAAAACTCCAAGAAATATAGTAGCCAAATTCCAGAACTAAAAGGTGAAGGAGAAAATACTGCAAGTAGCCAAAAAGAAACAATTCAAATATTGTGGAACTATAGTCAGGATTACACAGGACCTAGCAGCTTCTACATTAAAAGATTGGAGGGATTGGAATTTGATATTTAGTAAGGTAAAAGATCTAGGACTACAACCAAGGATCAACTACCTGGCAAAACTGAGTATAATCTTTCAGGAAAGGAGATGGTCATTTAATGAAATAAGGGACTTCCAGACTTTCCTGATGAAAAAGCCAGAGCTCAATGGAAAATTTGATCTCCAATTACAAGACTCAAGAAAGACATAAAAAGATAAACAAGGAAAACATACACTCTCACTCTCTCTCACTCTCTCTCTCTCTGTCTCTCTCTCTCTCTCTCATACACACACACACACATAACTGTTTACATCCCTATATGAGAAGCATATACCTGCCAATATTGAAATATATATAATTATCACAACATTTAAAAGGGATATACATAGATAGAGGGTGTGGGTATAAAGGAACTAATCTGATGATAGAAAACCTTATTAAGGGGGTACAAAGGGATTGTAATAGGAGAAAAGGAAAGGATGAGGCAGAAAAAGGTAAACTATGCCACATGAAGAGGCATAAAAACATACTGTAGTAGAGGGGAAGGAGGGAGGGAGATGAACATCATATGAACTTTATTTTCATTGGTTCTGGTTCAAAGAGGGATCAACATAATTAGTTAAGTTTAAGATTCTAATGTGAAAAGACACAAAAACTCATTATAATAGAGGGAAAGGAGGGAGAGAGAGCACTATATGAAATTTACTCTCATCAGTTTGGGTTCAAGGAGAGAATAACATACTTTGTTATAAAAATCCATTGTGCCCTACAGGCAGTAGGAGGGGTAAGGGGGGGTAAAAAAGGGAGTGTGGTTGGAAGGGAGGGAAATAGTAGTAAGGGGAAAGGGTAGGTAGAGGGGGGGCACAGGGAGGGAATACTGAGGGAGGTGATGGTCAAAAGGAAAACTCTTAAGGAGGGGAAGGGAGAAGGAAGAAACAAAAACATAAACAGGGGAGGGAATAGGATGGAGGGAAAGACATAGATAGTAATCATAACTGTGAATGTGAATGGGATGAGCTCTCCCACAAAATGGAGGTGGATAGCAGAATGGATTAAAAACCACAATCCTACAATATGCTGTCTACAAGAAACACATTTCAAACAAGGGGATACTCACAGGGTAAAGGTAAAAGGCTGGAGTAGAATATATTATGCTTCAGCTAAAGAAAAAAAAGCAGGGGTAGCAATCCTTATCTTAGATAAAGCAAAAGCAAAAATAGATCTAACTAAAAGAGATAAGGAAGGAAACTATATCCTGCTAAAAGGCACCATTGAGAGTGAAGCAATATCATTACTTAGCATATATGCACCAAGCAGTATAGCATCCAAATTCCTAGAGAAGTCAAGGGAATTAGAGGAAGAAATAGATAGCAAAACTATACTAGTGGGGGATTTCAATCTCCCCCTCTCTGAACTTGATAAATCTAACCTGAAAATAAACAAGAAAATCACCAATTAAATACTAAATTAGAAATAATGAAAATCAAAGGAGAGATTAATAAAATTGAAATTAAGAAAACTGTTGAATTAATAAATAGAACTAAGAGCTTGTTTTGTGAAAAAAAAAAACAATAAAATTGATAGACCTTTAGTCAATATGATAAAAAGAAACAAAAAAAACAAATTACAAGAATCAAAAATGAAGAGGGCGAATCTACCTCCAATGAAGAGGAAATTAAAATGATAATTAGGAATTATTGGGGCAGCTAGGTGGCACAGTGAGTAAAGCGCTGGCCCCGGAGTCAGGAGGACCTGAGTTTGGTTCAGGCCTCAGACACTTAACACCCACAAAAAAAAACCTAGCCATATAACCATGGGCAAGTTACTTAATCCCAATTGCCCTCCAAAAGGCAAATAAAATAAAATAATTAGGAATTATTTTGCCCAATTGTATAACATAAATTTAAAAATCTTAGTGAAATGGATGAATATTTACAAAAATATAAGTGGCCCAGATTAACTGAATAGAAAGTAAATTACTTAAAAAACCCTACCTCAGAAAAAGAAATCAAACAAACCATCAATGAACTCCCTAGGAAAAAATCTCCAGGGCCAGATGTATTTACCAGTGAATTCTATCAAACATTTAAAGAACAATTGATTCCAATACTCTATAAACTATTGGGGAAAATTGATGGAGTCCTACCAAATTCTTTTTATGACACAAATATGGTACTGATACCTAAATCAGGAAGAGACAAAACAGAGAAAGAAAAGTATAGAACAATTTCCCTCATGAATATAGATGCCAAATTTTTAAATAAAATATTAGCAAAAAGACTACAGCAACTTATAATAAGAATAATACACTTTGATCAGGTAGGATTTATTCTAGGAATACAAGGATGGTTCAATTTAGGAAAATCATCAGTATAATTGATCATATCAACAATAAATCTAGCAGAAACCATATGATTATTTCAATAGATGCAGAAAAGACTTTTGACAAAATACAGCATCCATTCCTATTAAAATACTAGAAAGTATAGGAATAAATGGGGTTTTCCTTAAAATAATAAGTAGCATCTATTTAAAGCCATCAGCAAGTATTATCTGCAATGGGGATAAACTAGAAGCATTTCCAATAAGATCAGGGGTGAAACAAGGATGTCCACTATCACCCCTCTTATTCAATCTGGTACTAGAAATGTTAGCAGTAGCAATTAGAGAAGAAAAAGAAATTGAAGGAATCAAATTAGGTAAAGAAGAGACTAAGCTATAACTCTTTGCAGATGATGATATACTTAGAGAATCCTAGAGAATCAAGTAAAAAACTACTTGAGACAAATAAATTTGGCAAAGTTGCAGAATATAAAATAAACCCACATAAATCCTCGGCATTCCTATATATTTCTAACAAAATCCAACAGCAAGAGATAGAAAGAGAAATCCCATTAAAAGTTACTGTAGACATTATAAAATATTTGGGAATCTACCTTCCAAAACAAACCCAGGACCTATATGAACACAACTACAAAACACTTTTCACACAAATAAAGTCAGATCTAACTAATTGGAAATACATCAATTGCTCATAGCTAGGTCAAGCATTAATATAATAAAAATGACAATTTTACCTAAATTAAATTACATATTTAGTGCCATACCAATCAATCTACCAAAAAATTACTTTATAAAGCTAAAAAAAATAGTAATAAAATCATTTGGAAGAACAAAAAAAAAAGGTCCAGAATATCAAGGGAATTAATGAAAATAAATGCTAGGGATGGTGGCCTCGCTACACAAGATTTTAATCTGTATTATAAAGCAGCAGTCATCAAAACTACTTGGTACTGGCTGAGGAATAGAGTAGCGGATCAATAGAATAGATTGGGTACACAAGACTCAGTAGTCAACGCCTATAGTAATCTACTGTTTGATAAACCCAAAGACCCTGGTTTTAGGGGTAAGAACTCACTATTTGACAAAACCTTCTGGGAAAACTGCAATATAGTATGGCAGAAACTGGGCATAGACCATTATCTAACACCATATACCAAAATCAAGTCTAAATGGGTGCATGATCTAGGTATAAAGGCTCATACTGTAAGCAATCTGGGAAAGCAAGGAATAGTTTACCTGTCAGATTTATGGAGAAGCAAAGACTTTATGACCAAACAAGAGTTAGTATTATAAAATGCAAAGTGGGCAATCTTGATTACATTAAATTGAAAAGTTTCTGTACAAACAAAACCAAAGTAACCAAGATTAAGAGGGAAGTGGGAAATTGGGAAAGATTTTTTTACAACCAGTGTCTCTGATAAAGGCCTTATTTCTAAAATATACAGAGAATTGAGTCAAATCTATAAGAATACAAATCATTACCCCATTGATAAATGGTCAAAGAATATGAACAGATAATTTTCGGAGGTAGAAATTACAGATATCTATAAGCATATGAAAAAATGCTCTAAATCACTATTGATTAGAGAAATGCAAATCAAAACAACTCTGAGGTACCACATCTCACTAAGATGATCAAACAGGAAAATGACAAATGCTGGAGAGGATGTGGAAAAATGCATTGTTGGTGGAGTTGTGAACTGATTCAACCATTCTGGGGAGCAATCTGGAACTATGCCCAAAGGGCTATAAATAATTGCATACCCTTTGACCCAGTAATAGCACTTATACGGTTGTATCCCAAAGAAATTATAGAAGTGGGAGGAAGACCCATATGTACAAAAATATTTATTGCAGCTCTTTTTGTGGTGGCAAAAAATTACAAATGAAAGGGATACCCATCAATTGGAGAATAGCTAAACAAGTTGTGGTGTGTGAATGCAATGGAATACTGTTGTGCTATAAGGAATGAGGAGCAGATGGACTTCATGTATATCTGGAGAGACTTAAACAAACCGATGCTGAATGAGAAGAGCAGAACCAGGAGAAATTTGTACACAATTACAGACAGCATATGTGTGATGGCCAACTTTGATAGACTGGACTCTTCTCAGCAATGTGAAGTTAAAAGACAAGTCCAAAAGACTCATGATGGAAGGAGATGTCTACATTCAGAGAAAGAACTAGAAAGAACAGTTTGAATGCAGACTGAAGCAAATCTCCTGCTCTCTTTCTTTTTCTTGTTTGGTTTTGCTTCCTCTTTCCCATTGTTCATTCCATAGATTACAATCCTTCTTTACAACCTGACTAATGTCTAATGTGAAAATATTTGCAGATCCTATACTTGAGTGCATGCCGTCATGGTGGGGGGAGGGCCACAGGGAGGAAAGGGAGGGGGAGAAAATCTGAAACTCAAGGGATTGTGGAACTGAATCTTGTAAACTAAAAGTAAACAAACAAATTAATAAAGACAAAAAAATACATAGACAAAAAAAAAAAGATATCTCACCACCACTTACCTGGAAAAAAAAAAAGAAATGAACAGATACAACTAAACTGTCTCTAAGGTCCCTTGCAGCTCTGAGTACAATTATCCCTTTTATATCACAACTTTTCCCACTGATGCTTCAATGTATTGTGGATTGGCATAAGAAATTAAATGGGAATTTTGGGAGAAGTTTTGCAGAAGCCAGAGTACATACAAAGAGCAGCAGACTACAGAAAAAAATTTAGAAACTCAGAAATGCATAAAATATATGTATAGTATTATTATATGATATCAACATATTTTTATCTTTTAATACTATAATAATTCAGACTTCTTCTCTGGTACTAAGGGAGGACCAAAAAATTTTGTGCAGATTTTCAAGATCACAGGAGGCACCAGATCCCCAGCCCTTGTGATGTGGAAGAGAAAACTGTGTCTGAGTCTAGTCTTTTGTGTTTAGCGGCTCTCTTATTTTAGAAGTATATCCTTCCATTGCTCTTTGATTCTGCATGAATGTTGCCCGTCATTCTCACTAAAAAAAGTTTCTGTCATAAACCTTCTCACACATCCTCCCACCCTTAGCATGTGCTGAAGCTGTTGGCAGGTTGTCCAGTAGACAGAGCACTGAGTCTTGAGTCAGGAAGACCTTACATCCAAATGTGGCCTCAGACAATTAATAGCTGTGACTTTGGGCAAGGTAATAAACCTCTGTTTGCCTCAGTTTCCTCAACTATAAAATTGGGATAATAATATATAGTTGTGATGACCAAATATGATAATATTTCTAAAGAACTTAGCATGGTGCCTAGCACATAGTAGGCTCTTAATAAAATGCCTATCTGTGGTGACACTGATGATGATGATGATGATGATGTGCATAAAGTGCTTGGTAAATGGACTTTTTAAAATGTGCAAGGATCTATGATTTTCTTTGGTGTGGGTATTCATTCCATCAATACATACTCAAATCTCTCTATTTTGAAGGTTTCTGTGAATTGCTGCAACTGATAAATGTATCACCTACATGGCTCCACCTGGTTATGAATCTCTCTAAATTCAGCAGTTCTGGTCCTTGGATGACAGATAGTAGATCACTGGGACTTTATTCAGTTCACCCATCCCTTTCTCTCCATCACCCTAGTTCATGCCCTCATCACCTCTTGCCTTCCTGTCTCAGGTCTTTCCCCTCTGTAATTCTTTCTCCCCACAAACTGCCAAATCAATATTCTTAAAACACTGACCTGACCATTTTACTGCCCTGCCAAAATATTCCTAGAAACCTAAGGCAAAGACATATGGTAAGCTCCTTGAGGAAAGGAACTGCCATTTGTCTCTCTAATTATCCCCAGGACTTAGCCTGGCACACATTTGGCACTTAATAAATATTTATTGACTGACTCAGTTCATCAGTGCAAGTGTGAGTTGGGATAAGGAGTTTCAGAACCTAAAAATAGGCTACATTTGCGTTTCTAGCATTTAGTATAGATTGCCACATAGTAGGTGCTTAATGTTGTTTGTCCTTCATTTTCAAAGAGGTTTAAACCCAAGACTTCCTGATTCCATGCTCACTTCTCTATTCACTGTGCCACTTAGTTGCCTTTCACAGGCAATTTGTCAATTTACCTAAGAATTTTATTGAGGAAAAAAAAAGTTATTTTTTAATTAATGGCTTGAGGCAAAACATGGTAGAGCTTCTCTTTTCCCACCTAACCAGTGAATAACTCCATACTAAAATTCAACAGGATTACCTAAAAAGCTACCTTCTCTTCAATGTTGTGTGGAAATTCTATTTAAATTGCTATCACATCAGAAAAGAAAAAGGCATTCAAAAATTGCCACGAGTTGAAAATCTTTACTGCAATTAAAATTTAATTTCATTTATTTTAAAAATCTTTTTTATTTTTAATTTATGGATTAAAATAAGCATTCCCATAACATAGTATAAAAAAGATGACTGCACATGAAATTATAAAGCTACTATGTATAACTTGATATTCCTTTTAAATATACAACAAAGTTAACGAAGTTCTTTTTTAAAAGATAGTGAAGGAACATGATAGGATCTTAGATTTAGAGCTCCAAGGGACCTTAGAAGTCAAAGAATTCAACTCAAATACTCTCATTTTGTGAGGCCTAGGGAGAGTCACTTGCCCAATATCCCCAAGCTAGTAAATAGGGGAATTCAAGTCCAGATTTTCTAACTCCAAATTCAATGCTCTTTCTTTCTTTTTCCAGAAAAAAAAATGAGAAAAGTGCACAATGTATTGAGCCTCTTCAGACAGTCTCAAATTTATGGGTTTTTTCTTTTCCTTTTTTAGTCTCTTCCCTCTGTCATTGCCTTACAGTTACACTACATGTCTCTTCAATATATAGCTTGTTTACATGCATTGTCTCCTCCCATTAGAGTTCCTTGAAATCAATGCCAGGCACATAGTAGGTGCCTAAAAAATGCTTATTGACTGACTGCTCCACCACTTCTGCTAGGGTTTTTTCTCAGGAATAAATAAATTCCCTCAGAAAGTATGAATGAAATAATATTTTTCCCTAAAGCTCATCCTTCATAAATGTTGGTGCTTCTAAAAGAGGAATTTTTAGATATATTCAAAGGTTATACATCAGTTCACCTTATGAGAGAAATAAACTTAGTGATATTAACCTAATCCTTGTTGAATAAATGTTCATGAAGACAAAATTTGACTTTATTTTAAAGAAAAAATTAAACTCTTTAAGCCTCACAAATAGACCTGAAATAAATTGGATTTTGGACTAGTATTGGAATTATGTGTGTGTTATTTTAACACCAATTAGCAGTCACAGGTTGAAACAAATTGTTATTCTGTGCCAGAAATGACAGAGTACCTAGAGGGCTGAAAGGGCTGTCATATCTCCTACCTATGGACTATCCCAGTTAGAAAGTAATATTCATGAGTGGGGTAAAGTACCAATGAGACTAGGGTCAGCTGTAGATGATAGTACCTTAGGATGTATAAATTATACTACACAAAGGGTTGTATATTTTATTTTATTATTTTATTTTTGCCTTTTTGGAGGGCAATTGGGGTTAAGTAACTTGCCCAAGGTTACACGGCTAGTTTTTGTGTGTGTGTGTGTGTTAAGTGTCTGAGGCCGGAACCGAACTCGGGTCCTCCTGACTCCAGCCTGGGCGCTGTATTCACTGAGCCACCTAAACTCCCCCAGGGTTGTATGTTTTAAAACTAAAAAGGATTCTAGAGGCCATCAAGTTCAACTCTCTCCTTTTCTAGATGGGGAAACAAATCAGAGATGATTTACTCAGTCATACAACTAGGAAGTGTCTAAGATGGAATCTGAACCCAGGTCTTTCTGACTCCAAGTCTGGTGCCCTGTTTATGTTACCACTCAAAGTAGAGCATCTTATCTCTTACCACTTTTGAACCAGGGACCTCTTTGTGTCTTAGGCATACTTAATAAACACTATTCTGCAGATACACAGGAAACTCCCTGGCAAACTCAAATTTTAAAGAGAATGTATAGAAGATGAAAGGCAAAGATCGGTGACGGAGGTTAAGTACAAAAAGCATATACTGTAAGAATATTGTCCTGTAAAAATCAGGTCAGCTCAGAGGGGCCAAGGCCGTGCAACACAAAAGGGTTTGGGCTCAGTTACTGCTGTTGTCTTGATCTATATAGAGGAAAGAGAAGGAGCAAAGAAAGACTGCTCCCCGGGGTAGCTAAGACAATGAGAGAAAGCAGAAACACTAGTATTGATTTTGCTTCTGTCTTTTCAGACAAGGAGAATGATCTCTGAACTAGAAAGGACAGAACACAAGACTAATGGAGAGATAAAAGCTAAGTAAGACATGTAGAGAGATGATAAGAGTACCTAGATGTTCTAGATGAATTCAAGTCACCAGGCTGCTATTTAACTATATCTCTGTGTACCTAGAGTACTGACATATATGGCTGCTAAACTACTATCAGTAATCTTTGGATGATCAAAAAATGAAGAAGCTGTTATCTGTAAGCCAGCAAGTTTGACTTCAAATTTTTTTTTTTTAAGCAATCAGGGTTAAGTAACTTGCTCAAGGTTACACGGCCAGGTGTTTCTGGGGGGGTGCGAAGTGTCTGAGCCCAGATTTGATCCCCAGGTCATCCCGACACTGGAGCCGGTCCTCTTACTCGCTGTGCTACCTGGCCTCCCCTTGACTTCAATTTTTAGCAAAATTTTGTAGCGCATTCTTTTTTTAACAGTATTTTATTTTCTTCCAATTATATGTAAAGACAGTTTTTAACATTCATTAACACTCAGTTTCAAATTTTCTCCATCTCTCCCTCTTCTCCTCCCCAAAAGTAAGCAATTTGATATAGATTATATATATATATATATATATATATATATATATGTGTGTGTGTGTGTGTGTGTGTGTGTGTGATCATATAAAATATATTTACATATTAGTCATGTTATGAAAGAAGAAACCAACCAAAAGAAAAAAACACCAAAATTAAGAATATTAAAATAGTATACTTCAATTTGCATTCATATTCCATCAATTCTTTCTCTGGATATGGATAGCATTTTTCATCATGAACCCTCTAGTATTGTCTTGGATCATAGTATTGCTTAGAACAGTTAAGTCATTCATAGTTGATTATTATACAGTATTACTGTGTACAATGTTCTCACTTCACTTTGTATCAATTCATGTAAGTCTTTCTGGGTTTTTCTGAAACCTGCCTGCTCATCATTTCTTATATCACAAAAGTATTCCATATGATGCATTCTTAAAATGATAAAGATTATCTTGAAAAAGTATGCCATACTCACAGAGCATCAGCATTCATAGCTTCATCAGAACTGTTTGAAGGTATCAAAGGATTTTTTTTTAACCTTCTTTTGGATTCTGGGTGTCTTAGACTATGGAAATTGCTAAAGTTGCTTTATCTTTGGCACATAATTTCTATTTCAGAGAAGTTTGAGAGGTCATGGAGATTGGAAGAAATGTCCATTCCAACATCTTATTGTTCAGAGGACCCAGAACTTGAAGATATCAAGGAAATTATTAAAGAATAGTGAATTATAGTGACTATTAAGAAAGAGAGAATTGATACAATTGGGCAAGAATTTGTATATGCATGTGCTGTCCTGATGGTGGTGAATTCCACAACCTTTCATCCTTTTATGTGAGTTGTGTGGCTGTTTGTTCAACTAATATGACTTTACTGCTGACATTAGTGCAGTATTGGCCTAGCAAAGATGTCAGCAATGAGATGTGGATTCCTGTGATATTTGCAAATTTATAAAGTATCAATAATACTTCAAACACCATACAGAACTGTCTTTGGTTTCTCTGGTCTAAAGAGTCATTTTTAACTGTCCTCTTTGTTCTAAAAACCAAAACAATGTGACCATTGACTCAAAGTCTTTCTCAAGATAGTACCCTGGGTACTTCATCTAGATCATCAAGATGATGGTCATTCAGTCAATTAATAGTAAATAACCATATATTAATCACCTATTCTAATCCAGGCACTGTCCAATGGACAGAGTATACAAAGAAAGGCAAAAGATTTTCCCTGCCCTCAAAGAGCTCACAATCTAATAGGGGAAATCAACACACAAAAAGAAGTTGAAAAGGATCTGGGGAAGGGTGTCCAGCCCAGGGGCATAATGAAGACCTGCAGCAGGGTATGAAAATAATGAAGTGACTTCACTGGGAGATCTCCTTAGATGGAAGATCTGGGAGGGGCTCTCCAATGTCCACTTTCCATACTCTCCAATCAGAAGAAAGGAGGAAGGGAGGGGTTGCAGAGTCAGGGTATACTGAGGAGATTTGCCTTTCAGAAGTTCATCTTGCCCTGATAGATGGAAGAAGGCGAAGGATGCTGGTATTGTCAGAGGACTGGGAAGCAGAAGCAATAATGTGAAATCCAGAGCGAGTGTGTAGGAGCCATAATACCAAGTCAGGTCAAGGCTTTGGGGACCAAGGCATTAGGGAAAGCAGAAAAAGCAGAAGTCAACTTTAAATCACTAAGACAGAATAAGACTGTCAGCCTGTATGTCCAAGATGCACATTTTGGCCTATGAATCTGACCAGGGAATTATTCTACTTTTTAATTTTGGCTACACTCCTTTTGTCTGAGTATACAGAACTATGTACTTTGCTATATGATCTCATCCACAGGTATCTTCATTTTTTTTTTTCATCTGGGAATGTCAATTAGGACAATTGTACCATACATTTAAGGGACTGCAGAAATAAATGAGATGCAAAAATAAATAGAATTTAAGCACTTCAAGAAGCTTTACACTGGAAGAAGAGATAAAACTTGTACATAAATAAGCATAACACAAAGAGGTCACATGAGAAGTGCATAAGAAATAGAAATACAGCATAATGAGAGTTCAGAAAAACTGATCAATCATTCAACAAATATTAATTAAACACTTAATATGGGCCAGACACTACACAAGGCACCAGTGATTCTAAGATAAAAGTCAAACTATGCTGGCCTTGCCTTCTATTGGGAAGAAATGACAGGATGTCCCAAAAGACTTAGTACAATATTTGTTTAAAACATCTTCATTAAGACTTTTGGGATACACTAAGTCTATGGAAATACAAAGTAATTTGGGGGGAGTCACTAGCTGCTGGGAGGATCAAGAAAGACCCATTTTAGGACTTTGAAGAAAATGAGGGATCCTAAGAAGTGGAGAGAGGAGGGAGTGCATTCCAGCACTAAGGACAGTCTGTGCAAAGGGATCAATAGAGGAAATAGAATGTCATGCATGCGGCACAGAGAGGAGGTGAGTTTGCTGAACTGTAGAAGAGGATTACTCGTTCCCTATCCCCGTGAAATTTCAAGTTCAATTTCAAAGAAAGTACAGATACTGGAATCTAAGCTCAAGGATGACTTATCCTAGAGGGTCATTTACAATCCTTCCAGTGTCCAAAGAGGGATGAAGCAGAGGAAATTTAGCAGTCCTTTGGTGGAAAGTAGCCAACTCTAATCAAGTAAAATCATTACTCAATAGTAAAATACAAACATTGCAACTGATTCTGGTTTGCAAAAACATTCTAGCATTCAAAAGTGCAAAGTCATCCTAAATCAGCAGGCTTAGATTCATGTAATCTGGTGGAGGAAACATCTGGCCCAAGACCTGCAGATGTAGTGAAATATTAAAATACATCCTTAAGGTTGATGTTTCTGATAGATACTATCAATGTATTTGTCTCTTAACAATCAAATGAAGCTATTGCAGTGAGTGAGACCCTCGACAATCTAACCAAAATTTACCTTTTCTATCTTCCCCACTGCTGACCAAGTTTGGAGTTAGAAGCCCTGGGTTTGAATGTAGGCTTTGCTGTCAACTATCTTATGCAGCTTTTCCAAATCACTAGATTTCTCATTTAGTAAAATAAAGGAGTCAGACCAGACTAGTGGCATATTTCTTTTATCCTAAATCATAATACATAATATATGTTGTTTTTAATTCCTTTTAATCACATCTGACACTTTGTGATACCATTTTGGGTTTTCTTGGCAAAGATATTAGAGTGATTTTCCATGTCCTTCTCCATATAATATATAAAATTATAATATATGTTAAATTATAATATCATAATTAGATATACTGTAATATATACCAAGTATTATAATATATACTAAGCTATATATCTACTAAATATACAGTCAGACTGTATTTACAACATATGAGTACCTATATATGTATATACGTGTGTGTATACATATATATAATACAAGGTAATTTGAGGGGTGCTTATAATTGGGGGATCAGAAAAGGCCTCATGAATGAGAAAAGATAACAATAATAAAGAGAAAGGATGTAGTGGCAACAAAGAAATAAACAACCAAAATACAACCAAGCTAGTCCTAAACTCCCTTCTTCTCAAGTTTTCTGGAGACAAGGACAGCATTACACAATGACAATGTTGATTGGCCAGACCACAACTTGCCTCTTAGATTGATGAGTTAGATGTGAGTCATGCTTCTCAACTAAGAGAAGGTGTATAGAGGAGGAAACATCTAGAATTCAGGTTACATCATTTGAGAAGGAAGAAATGAATGAACCAAGAAATTTCAATCTTTTATTTTTTGCTTTTTGGAGGGGGAAAGGCAGGACAATTGGGGTTAAGTGACTTGCCCAACACTACTAAGTGTTAAGTGTCTGAGGCCAGATTTGAACTCAGGTCCTCCACGTCCTCTATTCACTGTGCCACCTAGCTGCCCTGAAATCTCAATCTTCTTAAGACAATCCTCAAGCCAAAGTCTGATTAATTGTGGTATAAAACCATTTCATTCTCAAGAAGCTCTGGGCTGGTGTTTAGTTAGTTCATGAAGGGACTTAATGGTTGAAGCCTAGACTCAGTTGTAGACAGGACCTAATCATCCTCCTCAAAATGAATATTTGGGAAACAGCAGTTGTATGTAGAACCTTAAAAAGCATCCTATTCAGAAGAAATGGTACTCTCCCTGAGACATGTTATCCCCTAAGTAATGGACCTCAAGCTTAGATATTAGTTTTTTTCCCATAGGAATTCTTCTTTAGAAGCTTTATGACCTTCATAGTTGTTATTGTTTGTCCTTTTTTTTTCTTTTTTTCTTTTTGGAGGGGGGAGGAAAGGGCAATTGGGCTTAAGTGACTTGCCCAAGGTCACAGGGCTAGAAAGTGTTAAAGTGTCTGAAGTGGGATTTGAACTCAGGTCCTCCTGACTCCAGGGCAAGTGCTTTATTCACTGTGCCACTTAGCCGCCCTGTTTGTCCTTCATTCTTGAAGAGGATCAGTGACATCAGGAGGGTGATGTCTTGACTTTCAAGTGAATTGGATTTAAGTGAGGCAGAGCCTTGCAAAGTCATCATCCTCTCTCTCTCCTCCAGAGTCATCAGAGTCCAGTAGCAAGACATAGGTCAAGACAACTGGCAATGGCTCTGGTTGTAGTGGGAGACCATGGCCTTTTTAAGCTCAGGTCTCTCCCAGGTCTCAGTTCATCTGAAGCAATGTCCATTCAATAATGAAAGGTTAGATAAGAATTAAGGCAAAAGATGGCCTAGTTTGCCTTCACAAAAGTGCCTAGATTGGAGACCAAATGCAAAAAAATCAATCTGATCAAGAAGGAGGTTATCTACATTCTGAATAAAAACAGAATCGTCCTGATAGAGTATCATTAAGGTCCTTCTTAAGTATCTGTGAAAATAGAGGAGAGTATTCTATAGAACCTTGTGTCTGCCTCATGAAAGTATATTACAGTCTCTGATGTGAGAGGGAAGAAGCACTGGGTGGAGATGGAAAAGAAAGCAGAACCTAGATCAACAACCACAAAATGATATACATTTGGGTGATGCAACTCAATATGGTGGTTGGGTTTGGGACAACTGGGAAGGCAAGACAAAATTATAGAAGTTCCATCTCTTAGGTCATAGACAAATAAATAGGGGCCCCTTCCAGGTTTCATGACAGGTAATATAGGAATATTAAAGATCTAGTGGCTGGAATAATAATACCTTATTTCATAAAGGCAGAAGTAATCAGCCTGGTACCTTCCTCTGCTGCTGGGCACAGTGGATACTGAGGAACTAGGGCAAATGTATCATAACTGGTACTGCTTTAAAATGTATCCTACTTCATTAACATGCTTGGGACCACAGACAGGGTGGGAACTTATTTAAAAGTTGACTCCTGTATATTAGAAGTTGCTGAAAGTGCATATCGCTTCTTCAGAGCTGCCAAAATGGCACATTAATTCTCTATCTGGAACATGAAGAAAAACTCCAACTTTAATGCAACAAAAAATGAGGTCATTTTTAAAAGGAGGTGTCTTCCTAACAAATTTATAGGAGTGGGTAGACTGAACAAAAAGCCATGTGTGCTGGTCAGAAATAGGTCCCAAAGTAACAGAAAGAAGTTCAGTAACCCAGTGGGGAGCTAGCTTATTAGTAATGCCATTGATAGCATATCAAGGAAGTCTTGGACATGGGTTACACATGTTCAATCAGTCATGTTGTGAAAAAGACAAAAAAAATACAAAGAGAATGAGGAAAGTAAAAAATAGTATTTTTTTGATCTGCATTCAGACCGCATCAGCTCTTTCTCTGGATGTGGATTATGTGTTCTGTCATGAGTCCTTTGGAATTGTCTTGGATCATTGTAATCAGATAATTGCTGAGTCATTTATGGTTACTTATTCATTATATAATATTGCTGTTACAGTGTGCAATGTTTTCTTGGCTCTGCTCTGTGAAAGAATTCTTGCAGACAACAGGGCATTAGTTGGGACTTGAAAGAAGCCTGGGAAGTCAGGAGATGATTATTGGGAGGCATAAGGTAGGGTTAGTGAAAATTCATGGAAATTCACAGCCAGGAGGTCAGTGTCCCTGGATTACAAGAGTACATGGAGGGGAATATTTGAGTGTAACTATATTTGAAAGGAAAGGGATAGATTTTAAGAGATTTAAAAGCCAAACAGAGAATTTTTTTTATTTGATCCTGAAAGTGATAAGGAGTCACTGGAGTATATTGAATTAAGGGGATGAAATAGTCAGACCCTAGATTTAGGAACATTGCCAATTTGCCACTTGAGTAGACTCAAGTGTAGAGAGAGTTGAGACAAGAACAACCAACAGGCTGTTGCAATAGTCCAGGGTAAGATAATGAGGGACTGAATCAGGGCATTGGCATATGAGAGATGTAATGAAGACAGCTAGGTGGTATAGTGAATAGATTGCTGACCCCGAAGTCAGGAGGACCTGAGTTCAAAGCCAACCTCAGACACTTACTAGTTGTGTGGCCCTGGGCAAGTCAGTTAATCCCTCAGTTTACTCACCTATAAAATGAGCATGAGAAGGAATCAGTATCTTTCCCAAGAAAACCCCAAACAGGGTCATGAAGAGTAGGGCATGACTAATTGACTAAACAACAATAATGAAGGCAGAATCGACAGGATTTGACAACTTATTGGATATGGGGAGGGGTGGGACTGAGAAGAAAGTGAGGCGTGACAAGGAGGACTGGTCTGTCACTGCTATAAATTACTGAAGACTATGAGTCTGCTACCCAATACAGAGATTGTACAATTGCTTCTGAATTTTGAGAGGAGACCTTGGACAGACAGGGCTGCCACCACTTCCTTGGCATTGTCAACTGGTTCATCAGTGAAATGGTGCTTTTCAAAAATTGTCCTAAAACGTTTCAAATAGTTTGTTGGCTGAAGTTGGCTTTGAACTCAGGTCTTCCTGACTTCAGGGTCAGCAATCTATTCACTATACCACCTAGCTGCCTTCATTACATTTCTCATTGGCTGGTCATTCTCTATTCTGCTTGAAGTTATTAATCTTTTCCCAGCCTGTTTACTTAGACCAGACCATTGATTGCATTGAGCAATTCCTGTTGAGCCTGTTCTGACTTTGTGTGATGGTAATGGAAGTTTGGACATCTTCCCTGTTCCTTAATAAGGCTAAGGGAATTTGAAGTCCTTCCTTCCTTTGAAAATATACTCTGCAGGGCAGCTAGGTGGTGCAGTGAATAGAGCACCAGTCCAAGAACCAGGAGGACCTGAGCTCAAATACAAGCTCGGACACTTAACATTTACTAGCCAAATGACCTTGGGCAAGTCACTTAACCCCAATTGCCCTGCCTTCCCCCCTCCAAAAAAGCAAAAAAAAAAAAAGAAAGAAAGAAAATGTACTCTGTCCCCTAATAGAGAGAATGTAGACACATGGAGCCTGTGGTGGGAGGAGTTTGCTGCAGGGTAGAGAGGAACCCACAGGAAACTGGGAGTCAGAACAGCTAGATGGTGGGAGGAGAGAGAATGGCAGGCAAGCAGACAGGCTTGTGACTAAATGTTGGTTTGTGGGAAGGCTAAAGGATGCTCTTTGCTGCTATGATGGATTTGGATTACTGGTGCTGATATTTGTTTTTCTGGTGTCAGAATAAATGTTTTGCTTCTATCTTCTATATGGAGAGTCTTATATTTTGTGATCAAGCACTATGCAGGTATATTTATTGTGACTGTGGGTGCTGTGAATATTGCTTTGGTGCTACACCTTGTCCAGCATCAATATTGGGGCACCATGCCTCTTCTGTTGGTCTTTTGCCTATCTCCATTGGACAACACGACATGGAAAATTTGTTTCATAGTTGCCAATATGGGATCATAGCAATTAATGGCAGTTGTTGATTCTTCCTCATTTCTTAGGTGCTTCCCTAATATTAGGAATATCTCTAACAACTTCACCTGGGCTCAAGGGACAGTGGCTATGATGGGGTTCCTCCTTACTCCAGGGAGTTGGGGAAGAGGACCATACTCACCACGTCATTCCTTTTATTCATTCATTTTCAAGGAGAAAATTCTTATGATTGCTACTGTAACTTGCAATGAGGGAAAACATCCAGGAAGAGAGTGGAGTAAAGAATAGTAATAGGCACCAAAGGAGCGATAAGAATTTTCCTCATTTCCTGGAGTTCTTTGTGAAGTTCCAAAAGATGGTTTCCTTCTCTCCAGCTGGCAGAGGAGAAACAGGAGTCCCAGATTGGCTAGAAGCACATTTTTGTTTTAACTCTTTTTGGGGAGAATCATTAAGACCTATAAACTTCCACTGTAGAAATCTCATGGCAGCTTCTACATGCTGGTCAAAATAGACTTCTGACTCATACATTTTCATCTTTGAGCTGCAGGATTCAAGGATATTTCTAAAATTTTCTATTTTGTCAAAATTAATGAAACCTTTTGGAAACTGCTTAGCAAGATCATTCCTAGTATAAAAACTCCATCTATAAAAGAATTTCTAAGTCTTAGACCAATAGTGAGTATACATGAAAAATGTGGCAGTCCTTTTTTCAGACACAAAAGCAGCATGTCTTTTTTATATGACTTGTTTCCCATTCTGGAGATTCTTTTTTTAGTAATGGAGACTACCCTCACTTCAAAAACAAAAGTGACTCACCTAAAGGAACTTGATTGGAGCCCTTCATCCCCATAGGAACCTGACTTTAGACCTCTCTAACAAGTAAGAAGATGCTCTAAACCTCACACTGAATATTTCTGTAGTTTACCATTGTTCCACGAGTTTGATAGTGTCTTTGCTCTACATTTTGCAGAAGCTTTCTAAGCTTTTCTGCCTGGACAAACATATATCCACTTTTGACTTTTATATCTAAATGCAAAACAAGCCCACAGTCATCAACTGTATCAACTTATATGCTAGTTGGGAGACCCTGGACTGAGAGCAAAGGTGTTTCATAGGATTTCTAGAGGAGCAGGGCATGGTTAAGCTCCATTGACTGGTGCCACTAGTTCCAGCCTTGGTCTGCTGCCCAAATGCTAAGGAAAACACCTGTATCACCAGATCATGGGTTTGGATCACAACCCATTTCCTAATGAGTTAGTATAGCTAAAATTGTTTTAGTTACAGACTGGGTAAATAGATGACTGACAGCAGAGTATAGCCTTAATCAGATTAAAATGTAATTGGGAAATGTTTAGCAAAATAAATAAAGATGCGATACAAAATAATGTTAATTTGTGATTTTCTAAGTGAATATGTTGCTGTCAGGCTTCTATTTCATGTTTGACACCACTGGCTTAGAGTGTTATACAAAGAACTGTCAGGCTTTAGGGCTTATCCTATGCAATACATAAGAAAACTACAGATACAAACATTGAAAGTGACATGCACAAATACTTATTGTGCTTAACAGACTTGACCTTTCTCTTTTAAAATGGTCAGATTTTGTGAGCCTTTATCAGGATCCAGCAAAAATGTTTACTCCGAAAAAAAAAAATCCTGTTTTTTTAAGGGACACTTTATCTCTTATTTATTATATATTTATTTGAAGGAGAAAAGTACAGAGGTGCTAAATGAACTTCAAAAAATACTATTCTTACAAGAATCCATCCTTCAGTCCATCAAGAAGTTGTCATTTTATTCTTCTGTGCATACTCTCTCCAATATGAATTGCAGCTCCTACTATAATCTAAATAGACAGTGTTTGAGAATTGATTTGATGTAGCTGAAAAAAAAATCATTACCATCCAACCAATCTAAGTATTAGCATTCCTGAGTGTAGTTAGGGGTTTCCTTGAACAATTGGCATGCAGTTCATTCCTGGGACAATATTTAAAGCCTTTGTCACTTAGTAGGAGCTGCCAGAACTTGAGATCCTTTATCATGGCCTTGGAGGATCCAAGATCAACTTCATACCTCATAGAGGTAGCAGAGGAATATTTTTGTGGAGGTGACTATGGGTCCTTAAAAAATCCATTTCAGAATTAAAAGAAAAGATCTGAAGCAATAGAACACATATTGAAAAACTGTGAAGTATAAAACCACAGGTCTGAACATAATTTATGTTAATTGTAACATGCTGTTTAGAACATAATAGAGTTTATTTAAGCCCCTCATTTTAACTCTAAGTAAATCTTTGTGTTTCAAGTGTATTTCTTTTAAACCACTTATTGTCAAATTCTTCTTTCTAATCCATGTTGCTATCTTATTCCATTTTGTGGGTTAGTTCAGCCCATTCATATTCTTAGTTATTGTTTCACATGTGTTTCTCTCTAGTTCTCTTGTACTTTTTTCTTTCTTTACTTTCACCTTCCTCTTTACAAATAAGAAAGTGGTAGAAGAGAGGGAGCTTCCTTCTTGTGATCTTATAAATGAAACAGCTCATTTTTTCTCTGTTGAAGTTCTTCTCTTCACCTTACTCCACTTTGATGCAGGAACTTTTACTATTTCTTCCTTTCTTTTTAATCCCCTACCCTTCAGTATTTGAGTTTGTTTTGATTATAACCTTTTGCCCTAGAAGCTAACTCCACCCCAGGACTTCTCACAAAGATTACCCCACTCCCAAACCTGGGGTCTCTGTCTCTCTATCTCTGTGGCTCTATATCTCTCTCCTTCTTTCTAACTGACTGATATCTCCCAGAACTTCCAAATTAAGGAAGATGGCCAGGCCATCCATGTCTTCATTCCTCTCCAGGATGCACTACAGACTCATCTCCACAGGACTTTTTCTACCACTCTCTTCCTTTTATAAGCTGGTTTCCCCTATTAGAATTTAAGCTCTTTGAGAGCAGGAACTGTTTTTTATTTCTGCTATATTTTTATTCCTAGCATTTAGCACAGTGCCTGTGCTAACAACATTTGTTGTTGTTCAGTATCATCCTTTTCATGACCCCATTTGGGGTTTTCTTGGCAAAGATACTGGAGTGGTTTGCCATTTCTTTCTCCAATTCATTTTACAGATGAGGAAGCTGAGGCAAACAGGGTTAAGTGATTAGCCCAGAGTCACACAAGTAGAAAGTATCTGAGACAAGATTTGACTCATTAAGATGAGTCTTTTGGACTCTAAGCCTAGTGCTCTATCCATCTAGTTACCCATACCTGGAGTATAGTGAGCAATGAATGGTGGTCTTGAGACCACCTTGACAGGCTCTTCTTAATGGAGGTTGCAGCTTATAGACTCTATTCATAGAAAAATACTAGCTGTAATAGTTAGGTAGATAGATAGATATGTAATATGTGTATATATATAATGTATACATATATATATATTGCAGTTCAACTTTTCATTTTAATAACATCAGAATATGCACAGCACATGCATAACTAATCCAGTAAGCAATGACTAAACCCATGGAGACTTGAAGGGCAGTCTTTACATCTAACAAGTTTAGATCCATTCTTTTTTTTTTTTTTTTAGCAATCGGGGTTAAGTAACTTGCTCAAGGTTACACGGCCAGTTATTTCTGGGTGTGGTGCTAAGTATCTCAGCCCGGATTTGATTCCCAGGTCATCCCGACATTGGAGCCAGTGCTCTTACTGTCTGTGCTACCTGGCTGCCCCTAGATCCATTCTTATATATGATCTTTGAATCCTTATTTATGAACTGACAATATTGATGGCTGATAAAACTTGCAAAGATGTTACTGCTGAATGTACAAGTCACTCATTATACCAATACTATACTTAGATGCAAAGATAACCCCCTGTTTGAGGATTGTATCAGACATTCATGGAGAGAAAAAAGAAAACACAACTAAACAAAACTCATGTAACAAACATATGAGAATCTAGACACTTTACATTAGTGTTTAGTAGTAACAAAAGCCCGGCATATTTTAATTCTAAGTTATCAATTTTATTTGACTAACATTAGAAAGTTATGGCTACGCTGCCAACTTTGGGTCTGCTTAATTGACTTCAGTGTTTAATATGACCTAACACTGAAAGCTCACACTATCCCAAAATATGTAATTTCACACATACACAGTGACATTCAACATTCAAGTGTTAGTGTTTTTGTACAATCTTTTTTTCAAGTTTCTCTAAACTTTCAAAGAATCACTTTTAGGCTTATGAAAAAAAATATTTGCTAAAAGGCTCAATAAGTATTATGCAAAACTAGCAGCAAGAAGTATCTAGAAATCTGTCATGAGCAAATACTTTTCTTTCCAACTATCATTCCCATGGTCCCAAATACATTTTAAAATCTAGTCCCTTATTGTGTTCAACAATCACAATAGACAAAGACTGGCAGTTTAAGGACATGCACACAAGACATATGTACAAGTCACTTATTATGGCAATGCAAGAAGGATAGCCACCTCTCTGAGAATTCCAACATATCAGACATTCATAGGAGAAAAAACCAAAGCACAACTAACCAAAAGCTCATGCAACAAACAGCTGAGAATCTGGACACTTCATATCAGTGTTTTGAAGTGTTTCATCAATATCATAAGACAAGTGTATCAAAACCTCGTCATGTTTTCACTTCCAGTTGCCAATTTTATTTGACTAATATCAGAAAGTTATGACTACACTGCCAACACTGGCTCTGCTTAACTGACTTAAGAGTTAAATATGACCTAACATTAAAAGCTCACACTATCTCAAAATATGTCATTTCACATACACAGTGACATTCAACATTCAAGCGCCAGTGTTTTTGTCTTGTCTTTTGGTCAAGTTTCTCTAAACTTTCAAATAATTACTTTTAGTAAATATTTGTTAAAAATAAATATTTGTTTAAAAGGCTCAATAAATATTATGCAAAACTAGCAGCAAAAAATATCTAGAGATCTGTCATGAGCAAATAGTTTTCTTGCCAACTGTCATTCCCATAGTCCCAATTACATTTTAGAATCTAGTCCCTTATTGTGTTCAACAATCTGCAATAGACAAAATAAGATTGACAGTTTAAGAACATGATCACAGACATATGTATGTATATGTAAGTATGCACATATATGTGTACATGCATATAGATAGTTTACTAAATGTACAATAAAAGAAGCATTTTGCAGAAAGTTATGAGCAAAATGTTTTTTGTTGTTCAGTCATGTCCAACTCATTGTGACCCCTTTTGGGGTTTTCCTGGCAAAAATACTAGAATGGTTTGCCATTTCCTTCACTAGCTCATTGTACAGAGAAGAACTGAGGCAAACAGGGTTAAGTGACTTGCCCAGGGTCACATAGATGTTAAATATCTGAGGTCACATTTGAACTCAGAAAGGTGAGTGCTCCTGACTCCAGACCCAGCACACTACCTTGCTGCCCCATCATGACTAGAATGGCTTATCAATAACTACCAAGTTTTAAGTACCTATCCAGGATAGAGGGAGTAAATCAGAAGTTTAACTTAGTACACTTTGCCACTAATTCCATTGATATGTTCCATGGTGTCTATTTTTGGATTTTGGTTTTGGTTTTCCAAATCTGCAAGTAAGTATCAAAAACCCTAATGCCGCCTACCACATAAGTTTTGTAATATTATTATATTTTGGATGAATCAACGATTCCTGTTTAACTTGTATCACACTCCTGCCCCAAATTTTGATTTTAGCCCAAGTTTAGGAAATTTATTTTGTCCACACAATCAATATTTTGAGCATTACTGAGCCAAGAGGACATCAAAATAAAAGTTGTCTAAAGTTAAAGGCACAGTGCATTAATAAACATGAACCTCAGTCACCAAATTGTGAATGCAGTTTGGGGGAGGAATGGGGGAGGGGGGAGAAGAGTTAATCCAAACTAAAGCAATAAAGTCTTCAAACCACCTTCTGAATAGGGCTGCTGATTATTCCTTTCATTTCTTCTTGTAACTTTGAGTTTCCTTTTTTTTTTTTGCCTTTTTTTTTGGAGGGCAATTGGGGTTAAATGACTTGCCCAAGGTCACATGGCTAGTTTTTGTGTTAAGTGTCTGAGGCCGAATTTGAACTCAGGTCGTCCTGACTCCAAGGCTGGTACTCTATTCACTGCGCCACCTTGCCGCCCAACTTTGAGTTTCCTTAAAGAGACATTTCAGTGGAGAATCACAGCTGGTAATACACTGCAAGTTCGTGAAATTACATAAGGTGTAGTCTGTTTGGTAGGGTGACCTGCTGTGAGCAGATTTAATTACCCCACCATTCAACCCCTTGGGAGTTATTTCCTCCATATCCATTACTGTCATAGATGCTTCCATAGTCACCTCCACCAAATCCTCTGCTGCTGCCATGACCACCATCTCCACCACCACGGTGACCACTGCTTGCTTGACCACTACTAGCTTGACTAGAACTGCTGGCATCACTACTTTGTCAATGGACTCTGGCACTAAATCCTCCACTGAATCTACTACTCTTAGAAGTCCACCTCTGCTATCTTTATAGTGATGTTCATCAGACATACTTTCTAGCTATGATGGCACTTGTTGTTTAGCTTCAACAAGAACATCCAGCAGGTCCTCGGTAATCTTGACATTCCTCTCATTGAAGAATGAAGTGGCAAGACCAAGGTTTGCAACACAATCTGTGTGATTAATTCAGGGTGCACATTCTTCCATACCATTTGTCAAATCAAAATTGATTGCATGTTTCATAGTTGAAATATTCAGTCCTCTTACTGCTGCTGCTGTAGCTACTCAAATTGGGCTTTTTCCTGAGCAAAACTGGTGAAGTGTTGCTTTGGGAAACTCATTAAGACCCAGAAGTTCAGATTACATATCACTTTCTTTTATTTCCAAAGCATAAGGGATAGATGTAACTGGGAACAGGAAAATTATTCTCGTATTGAAACCATATGGCAAAATGTTGCCTGAGTTGAATCACAGAAAATACCACTTAGAATCAGGGACAGCTGGAATATTACATGGCAGATGTCTCTTTGGATTTGAGGAAGGTAATCTACAAAGGATTTTCAGAAAGTGAATCCTATGGCAACTGTTGCACTTCACCAAGCTAAACATTGGGAGTAGGAATACTGTGAAGAGACACTGACATTTCATTTTAAGGATTTGTTGTTCATCCTTTGTTTTCTAAGAGGACCAATGACATCATGAAGGTGATGTTTTGATGTGTTTGTGAATTGGATTGAAGTGGGGCAGAGTTGCACTAAGTTGTCAGCTTCACTCTTTTCTTCCAGAGTCATTGAAGTGCAGTGACAGACAAAAGTCAGGATAACTGGTGATGGCTTAGAATACAATGGATGACTTTGGCACCTTCGATGCCTGACCCACTGTAAGTGCTCCACAATGCACGCTTCAGCTGTTTTCATGGCTGTTGGAATAAATTGTTCTTATCTGCCCCTTCTGCTGAAGGAGTCTTCAGATACTTGGGGTAAAAAACATCCCCATATCTAGAAGGGGGAAGGAGAAGGGGTGAAGGGAAGGATGGAAGGATGGGAAAAGGTTCCTGTGAATAAGTTTTATTACCTTTATAAGATAGTTTGTTGATTTAATATAACTGATTCCATTTGGTTTTAAGCCTCCATTTTGTGATTGAGTTGTTTTGAGAAAGTTGGTTTTCTATAAGTTGTTTTTTAACACTAAGATAGACATCAGCATGATATGATGTAATAAACAACACGTGTATTTTGCTTGCCTTTATAGTATATTTTATTTTATTTATTTTTAGTTTTCAACATTCACTTTTGTAAGATTTTGAGCTCTAATTTTCCCCTCTTATTCCCCCCTCCCAAGGTGGCATGCAATCTGACATAACCTATATATGTACAATCATATTAATCATATTTCCACATTAGTCATGTTGTGAAAGAAGAATCAGAACAAAAGGGGGAAACCATAAGAAAGAATAAAACAAAAAAAGGAGAGAAAAATATTATACTTCAATCTGTATTCAGACTCCATAGTTCTTTTTCTGGATGTGGATAACATTTTCCATCATGAGTCTTTTGGAAGTTACTCAGATCATTGCATTGCTGAAAATAGCTAAGTCTATCAAAGTTGATCACAACACAATATTGCTGTTACTGTGTACAATGTTCTCCTGCTTCTTCTCAATTCACTCAGTATCAGTTCATGCAAGTCTTTCCAGGTATTTCTGAAGTCTGCGTGCTCATTATTTGTTATAGAACAATAGCATTCCTTTCCATTCATATACCATTAATCATTTTCTTGTTTTGTCAAGTTAGCCAATCTGATGGGTGTGATGTGGTACTTCAAAGTTGTTTTAATTTGCATTTCTCTAATCAATAGTACATTGGAGCATTTTTTCATATGACTATAGATAAGTCTTAATTTCTTCATCTGACAACTACCTGTTCATACCCTTTGATCATTTATCAATTAGGGAATGATTTGTATTCTTATAAATTTGAATCAGTTCTCTCTATATTTACTAGAGATGAGGCCATTATCAGAGACACTGGCTGTAAAAATTGTTTCACAGCTTTCTGCTTCCCTTCTAATCTTGGTTGCACTGGGGGTTTTTTGTGTAGGAACTTTTTAATTTAGTGTTATCAAAAATAGTCATTTTGAATTTTGTAATGTTTGCTATCTCTTGTTTGGTCATAAATTCTTCCCTGATCTATAGATCTGACAAGTAAACTACTCTTTGCTCTCCTAATTTGCTTATAGCATCAACCTTTATCTCTAAACCATGTACTCATTTTGACCTTATGATATGATTTCTGACCTTATGGATATGATTTAAGACGTTGGTTGGTAAGCCTAGTTTCTGCCATACTGTTTTCCAATTTTCCCAGCAGATTTTGTCAAATAGTGAGTTCTTATCCCAGAAGCTGGAATCTTTAGGTTTATCAAACAGTAGATTACTATAGTCATTGACTACTGTATCTTGTGTACCAAACCTGTTCCACTGATTCACCACTCTATTTCTTAGCCAGTACTAAGTAGTTTCGATGATTGCTGCTTTATAATACAGTTTTAGATCTAATACACCTAGGCCACCCTCCTTTGCATCCGTTTTCATTAATTCCTTTTGTTCTTTTGTTCTTCCAGATGAATTTTGTTATCATTTTTTCTAGCTCTATAAAATAATTTTTAGTAGTTTGAGTGGTGTGGCACTAAGTAAATATAGGTAGAATTATCATTTTAGCTCAACCTATACATGAACAACTGATATTTTTCCAGTTGTTTAGATCTGACTTTTATTTGTGTGAAAAGCATTTTGCAATTATGTTCATATAGTTCCTGGGTTTGCCTTGGCAGGTAGACTCCCAAATATTTTATATTTTCTACAGTTACTTCAAATGGAATTTCTCTTTCAATCTCTTGCTGCAGAGCTTTGTTAGCAATATATAGAAATGCCAATGATTTATGTGGGTTTATTTTATATCCTGCAACTTTGCTAAAGTTGTCAATTATTTTGAGTAGTTTTTTTAATTGATTCTCTAAGTATGCCATCATATCATCTGCAGAAAGTGAAGCTTTGTTTCTTCACAGCCTATCCTAATTCTTTCAATTTCTTTTTCTTCTCTTATTGCTAAAGCTAATACTTCTAGTACAATACTGAATAATAGCGGTGATCATGGACATCCTTGTTGCACCTGTGATCTTACTAGCAACATTTTAGGGATATTATAGCTTGCTAACTAGGTGCTAAACTCAATTGTTCCTATATTACTGAAGGATCATAAACATTTCAATTTTGAAATTTCCAAGCCTTGAAACAAAGTCACAGCACCCTAGCTCTGCTACTGGTTATGGATAAAAATATAAAAGTTGATCCATCCATTCTAAGAAATGGACTTAAATGTCTATATCCTATATTTGTGGGTTGCCTCTACCAGTCATTTACTTTTTTTTCTCTTTAACAATTTTTTCCAATTACATGTAAAGACAATTTGCAACATTCATTTTTTGAAAGATTTTGAATTCCAAATATTTCTCCCTTCTTCCCTTCCCTCCCCTAAGATGTCATGCCATCTCATATAGGTTATACATATACAGTCATGTAAAACATATTTCCACATTAAGTCATGTTGTAAAGGAAGAAAAAAACAAAAGGAAAAAAAACATTAAAAAAAACAAAAAAAAGCAAAAATTAATTCCTTCAATTCAAATTTCATCAGTTCTTTCTCTAGATGTGGAAAGCATTTTCCATTGTGATCTTTTTGGAATTGTCTTCGATCACTGTATTGCTGAGAAGGGCTAAGTCATTCCCAGCTATTCATTCTACAATATTGCTGTACAATGTTCTCCTGGTTTTACTCAGTTCACTCAGCATCAGTTCAGGTAAGTTTGTCCAGGTTTTTCTGAAATCTGCCTGCTCTTCATTTCTTATAGCACAATAGTATTCCATTACATACATATACCACTATTTGTTCAATCATTCCTCAATTGATGGACATCCCCTCAATTTCCAATTCTTTGCCACTACAAAAAGAGCTTCCATAAATATTTGTACACATGTAAGGTTATTTTCTCTTTTTTATGATTTCTTTGGGATACAGACCTAGAAGTGATATTGCTGCATCAAAAGGCATAGGTATTTACCTTTTAGACTTTTGTCCCTAATTGCTGAAAGGCCTTTTCTGCTATTAAAGGAATTTCAGGTAACATTAATCAGATAGGGTGGTATGATATGATGGTCTGGGAAATTTTCCCATTGCTCCTGAAATATATTATTTATAAAGCTACCTATGACTACACCCATTTTATTCATTTTAGGGTACATGAAAAGGGCAGATGAAATGGGCATTGATCTCTCCCCAGCTAGATGTTCCAAATCTCCCTGGGGAAGTCTGCAAATCTGCCCAGCTGTAACTGCTGAAGGCCAACTAATGCCCAGGAGCTGGAGGAGGCAAGAGTAGATACATACAAATGTCTCAGCTTTTTCTGGCTTCAAATCTGGAACCTGAACATAGCTCTGCCTGAAGTCCATGTAATCAGCCCTATCCTCCCAGACCCTTTTGCTGACTCATCTCCTCCCTTCTAGCTGGGTAGTCTTGGGCACTTTTCAAGTGCCTGCTTCCTTGTCTATAAAATGAGGGGATTGGGTAGGTGATCCCTAAGGATCTCCTGGCTTTAAATCTTTTGACCCCATTATTTCATTAACGCTGCATAAAATTCACAGGCTAAATGTTGATTCAGCACCTTAAGATCTCTGAAATTCTAAGATGCTTGAAGATTATCATGGTGGTGAATAGCCTCACAACATCCCAATATTTGAGTATAGTCTTAGAGCTCAAAAGCCTCTGTGTATTATAATGCAAAGATAATGGTTTTGATTTATATGGCATGGTTCATGTTCTTGATAATCTTACCAAACCTACATGTTAGCAATGTTTTCTCTGTTTAATTTATCTACAATCATACTTAATGAGCAGTAAACTAGTCTGAACTTAAAATAACAGAACTTAGTGTTGTAATTAAGTAAAACCTACACAAAAATAACTTGTTATTATTTCTAACCTGTATCCTATTTGTTCATGCTTGTTTATGTGTTATCTCCCCAGTAGACTGAGATTTTTGTTTCTTTTTGAGACTGGGTCTTCCTATCTCAATCAAGTGAGATACCATCTGTAAAGTGTTTAACAATGTTCTTGGGACACAGTCAATGCTTAATAAATGCTTGATGCCTTCCCCTGTCCCCAACTGCCATCTCACTTTGGCTGGAAGTACAGCAGTCACTCATGAACTGAATCCTTCTGCTTATCAGTCTGTAGGCTTTGACCAGCAATGTTGCTGAACCCATCATTCCTTTACATTCTCCACCCCTACACAATACCAAAGTAATTGTTATTTTTGCCTTCTTAAAAATATTTGTTGTTGATATTTTTTGTTTTTGTACATCCTCATTACTTCCCACTTTCTCTGCCCATTATCAATAGACTTCTCTCTTTTATAACAAGTAAGTTTAGACAAGTGAAACAAATCCACACATTGGTAATGTTATATGTTCAACTTTAGAAGTAGGATGGAATGGGGTGGCTAGGTGGTACAGTGAGTCAGAGCGCCAGCGCCAGCCCCAGTGTCCGGAGACCTGGGATCAGTTCCGGCCTCAGACACTCGGCACCCACACAAAAAAATAACTGGCCGTGTAACCTTGAGCAAGTTACTTAACCCTGATTGCTTTAAAAAAAAAAAAAAGAATCCATGATTCCATTTCTTTCCTCAAGTCGGTGGGATAACTTTCATCGACAATTTTGTCAAATTCTGGTATTCAGGCATAGTTTTTTAGGGAGCATAAAATTTTTTTTACTCCATTCATGCTTACACATGTGGCAAAAAACCAAAAAACTGAGGGACAATGTAACAAGGCAAAAAAGAAATAGAGTAAAAGACAGACAGAAAGAAAAACAAAAGGAAAAGGAGGAAAAAATGTAATTCTTACAAAGTGTAAGGCACTGTGTATATATCATTAAAAAATCCAGGTTGAATATGATCTTTTTTTCACCTTAAAAAAGCCTCCCTCCTCCCATTTGGAGTAGTCTCCTAAGATCGTGATCTTAAACTTGAAGGGACATTAGATATCATTTAGTATATTTTATAGATGCTGAAACTGAAGCTCAGAGAAATCAAGTGACTTGACAAGCCAGTCATTTGGCATTTCTTTTCTTCTTCTGAGAGCCATCATGGGAGTCTTAAGTCTTTTTCTTTGGGTAGGGGAAAGTCTATTTGTCTTGCTTCATTTTAAGCATTTACTTTATTTATAAAAACCAAGGTTAACCAAAGGCCTTTTTTGTACATCTATTGGGATAAAAACCAAGGTTAACCAAAGGCCTGTTTTGTACAAAACCAAGGTTAACCAAAGGCCTTTTTTGTACATCTATTGGGATGAAAACCAAGGTTAACCAAAGGCCTTTTTTGTACATCTATTGGGATAAAAACCAAGATTAACCAAAGGCCTTTTTTGTATATCTGTTGGGATTGCAGCTGGAAGGAGGCAGTTGAGGAGTGTCCTAGGAAAGGAGGTAGAGAGAGAAATGAAATACTGAGGTGTTTGCCAAAATGCTGTTTCTGGGCTAGGGGCTCAGAGCTTAGAAGAAAATAGGTAAAGTATTATATCTTTTTTTTTAAAATAACTTCCAGAGCTGAGAGAGAAGGTTTATTTTGGCAACCATCCTCTCCAGTCATTATGTAAGCATTAAAGTGAGGTGAGATGATTAACTCACCATGTGTTTACCACACTACTTCACCACTGTTACTCCACTGATTCCTATACCTTCTAGTGTTAATAGGAATAGGTATTACATTTTGTCAAAAGCTTTTTCTTCATCTAATCATATAGTTTCTGTTAATTTTGTTATTGATATGGTCAATTGTGCTGATAGTTTTCCTAATATTGAACCAGTACTGCATTCCTGGTATAAATCTTGCCTGGTCATAGTGTATTATCCTCATGAAAAGTTGCTGTAATCTCTTTGCCAATATTTCATTTAAAATTTTTGCATTTATATTCATTAAGGAAATTGGTCTACAATTTTCTCTCTGTTATTGCCTCTTTCTAGTTTAGGTATCAGCACAATATTTGTATCATAAAAAGAATTTGGTAGGACTCCTTTGCCTATTTTTCAAAATAGTTTATATTATTGAAATTAATAGTTCTTTAAATGTTTGATGGCATTCACTTGTAAATTTATCTGGCCCTGAAGATTTTTTTCTTTTGGGGAGTTCATTGATAGTTTGTTCAATGCTATTATTATCCACATTTATACTTGACCTGAGTTTGAATCCCTGTTCGACACACTTAGTATTTTGTGGGACCTTGGAGTATGTCACTTATCTACTCTGGGTTTCAATTACTTACTGTTCAAGTAAAAGCACTGGGGGAAGGTGGGAAGGGAACTGGAAGGAGGGAATGACACTCTAAGGTCTCTTCTGGCTCTAAATTTAGCTATTTATTAAATTTTGAGTATAAATGAGAACATAACCTATGATTCTACAACTCTGAGTAAGGTAAAGTTCTAATTAAAGTTTTATAATAAGCAATGTAAAGATTAGGTTTTATTTACAATAAGCTCTATTGAGAGGAATCATATTTGCTAGCTATTGAACCAAGGAATGTCACAGGAGCACATCCAAGTATTTCTGTGGACATTACTACATATATAAACTAAAATATTAATCATGCTCTTCAGAACTCTTTATTTATGAATATTCAACTCATGTGTTGAAGAAACAAGTCTTCATCAGTCTTGAATATATTCTTTACAACTTCCACAGTTGCTTCATCCTCTGGTGGCTTTCTTGCACTACCAGGCTGAAGGAATTTCTGAATACTGGGGAGCTTGCTGACTCTAGCTTTGAACTCCTAAAAAAAAAAAAAAAACAACAAACCAATCATGACATCACCTGTAAATGAAGCAATTAGCCTTGCACATCGGAGTAGTGCTCCAGGGTTGTTATTGCCAAGAACCTTTCAAGCCATTTTATCCTAGGGGAAAACTGTGGCAAGCATTTTCACCCTGTGGGCAGTGACTTTTGAAAGTCCTCAGGAACTTCCTACTCTGCAAATGTATAAGGCCCTCTTTTCAAAATGTATATCACAAATACGTGTTTTTCTGTTAATTTTTTTTTTTTTTGCATACACTTGTTAAAAACAAAATTGGCAGTGGCAACTTGAGGTAAAGGGTGGAGGACCAATTAGCCTCCATACTCAAAGAAGAAATGGGTTCATGTCTTGCCTCTAACACATACTGGCTCTGTGACTTAGAGCAAATCACTTAACATTCCCAGACACTCTTCTATGAAGACTACAGGATTAGTGTGGATTTTCATTGACAGGTTGCATTTGCCCAGCAGGATTTCCCTACACCAATGAATGGTGGCCTCAGACTACCCCTGCCCACAATAAAAACAGCTACTTAGGAAATCAAAAAGGAAAGCTTTAGCAAAATCTGATAGATGGTAAGCCCATGGAGGGCAAAGATCATGACATTCACTTTTATATTTTCCTACCTCTGCTTCCAGAGATTAGCATAATATTTTGGTGATAAAGATATTTACTAACAATATTTATTAGTGAATAAATTGGTGAATGTATTCAATTTAGGGCCTTGTTCTAGCATGTCTTCCATTAAAATCCTCCTCTGTTTGCTCAAAGTGGTACAGAGGAGACCAATAATTTCCAAAAGCTATACTAGTAAAATGAAAATTTTAGGTGTCCCACCAAGCTGGAAAAACTTTGAGCTTCGGGCCTGGCCCTAGGGTGTCTGCCCACCATCTGAAAATATTTTCAGCTAAATTCATTAAGACACATCAACAGAAGAGTGCTCAACAGCTGATGACATTTTTGGGCCACAGCCCCTCACGAACACCATCTATGAAGGAGGCTTTGGGAGACAGAGTTAAGGTCAGAAGAGAAAGGACCCACACAAGGGAAATCTATCTTTTAAGTTAAAGAATTAGCAAGAATATATTAATCATTCATTGTGTTCTAAGCACTACATTAAACTCAAGAAAAAAAAAAACCACCCCTGCCCTCAAGAAGCTTATATGCAAAGAGGAACACAACATGTAAAGCAAAGGTATGTACAAGATAAATGGTCACCACTTTTGATGGAATTACCTGGAGCTTAGGGAATGCAGAGAGAATGCCAGACTTGAGTTCTTCAGTCATTAGGATGACTTCAAGCAGCTGTACATCTGCCCAGCTCAACTGGTTGCCAACAAGATAATTGTTCCCATGGTATTTTAGTGCCTATAGGACCAGTGACATAGAAGGGAAAGAAGGTATGGTAATATAGAGTACACTACTTGTATGATAATGGAAAGAGCCAAAATATACAGGAAAAAAAAAAACCGTAGAGCAGAAGGAGATAGAGAGCAATTTTATCTCTACCTTTTTAGTTATACAGGAAACAAGTATTTATTAAGCACCTTCTATGTACTGGGTTCCGTGCTAAGTGTTGGGAATATTAAGTTAGGCAGAAAAAAAGATTCTTCTCTCAAGGATGTTGGTCTAATGGAGGAGACAACCATACAAACAAGATATATATATATATATATATATATATATATATATATATATATATATATATATATATATATATATGTATGTATATATGTTATATGTATATATATTATATGTGTACATTATGTATGTAATATATATACATATACACACACAGAGCTATATACATGCATATTTATGTAGAGGATAACTTTAGAGTTGTCTCAGAAGGAAGGCACTAAAATGAAGAACTGGAAACAGTTGTTTGCAAAAGGGATTTTAGCTGAGACTTGGAGGAAGCCAGCAGGTAGAGGTGAGGGTGAAAGCAATTTTAGGCATGGGAGGCAGTCAGTGAAAATTCCCACGAGTCAGGAGATGGTGAGTCTCCTGTTCAGAACAGCAAGGAAGCCAATGTTGTTGAATTTCAGAGTAATTGTGGCAGAAGTGGGAGAGAAGCAAAGTATAAGAAGATAGGAAAGGTAGGAAGGGAGTAAGTTTATGAAAGGGAATTAAAAGCCAAATAGAAGATCTTATTTGATTTTTTTGAACAGGATAGAGATATGGTTAGACTAACACTTAAGGAAGATTATTTTTACAGCTAAGTGTAAGATGAATTGGAATGAAGGCAGGTAGACCACCAACCAAGTGGCTATTGCAGTTCAGGTATGAGGTTGCTTATAAAAGCTTACAGTTTCTTATATAATCTTCCTTTGTATATCCACATTTTTAGGTTGGTTGATGATTAAGTTTAAAGCAAAAATGTATAGCCTGGTACACTCTCTCTTGTAAGCAAAGTAATTCCTTTCCAGACAACAGAACCTTATTCTTCACTATGGATTACTCCAAATGAGAGACGGAGAGTGACAGTATAATACAAAAGAAAATTTTAAAAAGAAAAGGGATTTAGACCAAGAGTTAGGAAACCTGGATTCCTTTCTTGACTGTGGTACTTATTAGCTTTCCTGAGAAGACTTAGTCCTAGGGCACCCCTGTTGTGGGAGAAAGTCTAAACCTCTGAACTGGGGTGGGAACCTTTTCATGTTGGAAGGCCACATTAATATTCAGCTGTAATCAAATAAGGTCACATTCAAGAAAGTTCAATTAGATACACTTAAAGATGTACATTATTTTGTAAAAATCTAACTACTATGTACTTAATAATTTCAAAATATGAAAACTTTTTGTTCATTTTCAAGTTAACTAACCTTTTAAGGACTTTTAAAGGACTTTATTTGCTTTTTTTGTCCTGTTTTGTTTGAAATCATTTGAATATTTGGTTGCAGTATGGAAGTCCCCAGTTTCAGTTGATTGCCTAGATGGGTATGTCATCTATAACCATAAGGTCTTGATTTGGGTTAGGTAGCAGAATGTAGATTTGCAGGAATAAGTAGTTGAAAAACAAGAAAGCATTTTTCAGGCATATCGCCGAAGGCATGGGTATTCTACTGCATTTTTCTATATTTCAATTCGATTTTTCTTAGCATCAAACAATGACTTTATAATGTCATCTACTGAGAGTTCAATCAATTCCATCTTTAGCTCTTTAGGTACCTTGGTGATAACAACCAGCTAAGGTTGAAATGCTCATTTGAGTGTGACATCATGATTCTCAAAGTCAGTGAGCCTTTCATGGTATTCTCCAATTAATAGGTCTATAATAGCTGCATATTCTTCAAATGATTTGCATATATCATCCTGCTCATCAATGACCTTTGCTAAATTTATCTGAAATTTCCTTTTGAAGAAGTGTTTTTTAAAAGGATAGCTTTTTATGAAATGCTTGGATTTTTTTTTTTTGCCACATATCATATATAGACTTAGTTTTACCTTGCAAAGAAATATTCAAGTCATTCTGATTTGATATGATATAACACAGAAATGCAGTATTCCTATGGAAATCTTCTTTCAATAATTCACACTGCTGATTCTGTTCTTCATAAAATTTAAGTTTCTGTTCTTGCAAAGATAAAATTTTGGCTAACACTTGTCCCTGTGATAACTAACATACTTTAGAATGATATAAGCAAATCCACACTGAATACTTCACTGGTCAATTTTTAGCATGTTACAAAACTGATAGTGCCATGTTACATTTGCACAAGTATAGTTAACAACATTTATAACTTGCTGCAAAGTGTCACTAAAAATAGTAGCTTTTGCACAGAGGTGTTGCTAATACAATATACAAGGAAAAGAAATGAGGGCATCTGGATCTGTTAATACATTTTTTTATCTGTGCAATAAACCTTTCATGCTTTCCAGTCATGGAAGGTACACCAACTATAAAGACACTCACTAAATTTACCAAATTCAGCCCAACTTCACGAAATTTATCTTGAAAATTGCTGAAGATCTCTATTCACCACGCTCTGTTCACAAGAGCTCCCAAGGCAAGTACTTCTTCATAGCAAAGAAAATCTTTTGTTATGACCTGAATGAAGTATAAAACCTGTGCCGGGTCAGTAGATGATTCATCCAAAGCGAATGAATAATATGCATTTCCTTTTTGAAGTATTGCATGAAGTTGTTCTGTTAAGTTGAAAGCTAATTCATACTGCTGATCAGTCATTGAAAGAGGTAGTTGTTTGTACTTTGAAACGTTATGGGGAGCTGGGGGTGGGGCCTAAGCATCCTACAACTTCGACAATGCATTCTTTCACAATCACTGAATGGCTTTCCTTTTTTCCCCAGTATATAAGATACTTTGGAAATGGCTTCAGTGGCATTATTTCCAAGTCTTATTGGATTAGCTTAGCTTTTGCTTTTCATCTTTTAATTTCTGTAATGCAACCTTTCACATACCCCTCCCTATAATTTAAAAAATCTGTGGTCATTGTGTGTGTGTTATAATTCTGATGAGCACTGACTTTTGTTAATGTTGATATCACAGCACCACAAAGAAACAAATCATCTTCTCTTTAGCAGAAACAAAATAATATTGTAATTCCCAATCCTCATTTAAAAAAAAAAAAACCTGTTTTCTTCCTTCAGTATTCTCTTGGTCTTCTTTTGACATGATGGGCTATTAAGCATACAGATTTTAAAATACTGTTGGGGTGGCCAGGTGGTGCAGTGAATAGAGCACCGGCCCTGGAGTCAGGAGGTCCTGAGTTCAAATTTGGCCTCAGACACTTAACACTTACTAGCCCTATGACCTAGGGCAAGTCACTTAACCCCAATGGCCCTGCCTTCCCCCTCCAAAAAAAAGCAAAAAAAAAAAAAATACTGTCAAGCTGTGCAACTGTTCACAAATTGCACTTCAAAGAGAAACACAATGCATCATTGTCAAAAGTTGATAAAAAAAAAACAGGCAGATTTGACACCCCCATAAACTTTGGCCAATCAGCTTCATGTGGTAGTGGCACCAGTCAGGCAGGGGAAGTTAAAACTAAATAATTAGCATAGCAGCCGTCAATTTAGCCATTATGGCTTACTAATGTTCTAACAGTATCTGTCAATCTGGGGAGATTATTTTGTTGAAACCTATTTTTTTCTGTGGTATTCAAAATACATTCATTTTGAAAATAAAATAAAAACATGAAAGATGAACAAAATGTATTAATAAAAATAAAAGGATTTGTTCTGTAAAATTTGTATTCAGTCAAAAGGTTGCAGTTAAGGAACTCGAAGGCCACATATGGTCTTAAGACTGCAGGTTCCCCACCCCTGTTCTTGACTATAATATATTTTTCAAGCTTGATCAGACATTCAGTTTGTCTACTCACAAACCTCTACACGTTATATTTTCAGATTATCTAAGCAGGATTATTGGGAGGATCAAGTAAGATATTTGTAATGTCCTTAACGTAGTGCCTGGCATATACTAAGTGTTATATAAACATTAGCTATTATTATTGCTAGAAATAAAAAGCTTCAGTGAGTTTCTTATGGCATCACTGCACACCAAATGCCTAAAGCCTTGACTTTAAGTATTGGCTTAATTCTATTTTAAAATGTATTGAACAAAGCAAAAGCGCAAATGCAAGCAAAAAAAAAAATGTAGTCTTTTGGGGTAATGAAAACAAAGAAGCACAGATACACACACAAGCAAAAACATACAATAAGGCAAGCAATAGAAATGAATTCAAGGCCACAATCAATTCAAGAACTGTAATCAATAAGACAGAACTCTAAGCAGCATTATTTAACAGCAGTCAATATCCTTGTGGGTAATAACCCACAGGCAGTCAGGCTGCATAAGATATTTGGAATACTACAGGAGACAATAAGATAGCCAGAAAATGTAATTTCAGTGGAGGAAAAAGCCAACAAATCCTATAATGGGGGGAGGGGAGGGAGATATTTCAACCAAAAGGAAATATCCTTAAGCATAAAGAAAGTCACAAAAATTAAAAAATAAAATTTACAAATCCCAAGGACAAGCTAAGGTCTCTTCTAGCTATGACCACTAATGAAACACATGACATATTGTGATAGTAATGGCATTTAAAGATTCCCCTGTATTGGCTTGGTTTTTCAAATTGATTGTGTTAAAACCCAGAGCTTGTTAATCCCACCTGTGGGATGGACTTGTTGATGTGAAAAGAGAGTCCTGAACTGGGAGGAGCTGGTGACATAGATTTGGAGACACAAGAGAGAGGCAGAAGAACTTTTTGGAAGCAGCACCTCGTGGAAGAGAGAGAGACTGAGAAGGATTGCTGGGGCCACTTTGAATTGCCCTGGACTTTTGAGACCTGCCCCCTGAGCTGCCAAGGACTGAGGAGACATGGCTGTTTTGCTGGTACTTTGAGTGTCTGTTTTGATGTTGTTTTGCCAGATTTGTCCACTGGTGAAAGACAGTCCTGTTGAAGAAGTCCTGGAACCTGGCTGTTCGCTAAGAAGCCCTGAGACTGTCCTGCAGACAGAGAGTGAATACTGTCCACTGGTGAAGGACAGTGCTGTTGTTGCAGGGGTCTGGAGACTGTCCTGCAGACAGAATGAATACTGTCCACTGGTGAAGGACAGTGCTGTTGTTGCAGGGGTCTGGGAACCTTTCTGTTGGTTCAGAAGCCCTGAAGAAGGATTTTCTTGTTGTATGTTTACAGAAATTCTGGGAGAGGGCTTTGCTAATGTTTTCAGGGGTTCTAGGACTGTTCTACAGACAGAGGATGAATTAATGAAGGGACTGGCAACGTATCTTGTGGCCTTGCTAAGCCTTGTCTCCCCAGGAACTAAGATTGCTGAGAACTTGCCTCTTGTCAAGATGAAGAAAAGACCTCCATTTGGGTATTAAGTGCTGTGTTTAAACTTGATGTAACTCTGGGGTAGATTCAATTGAGATCCAGGGGTGGGGGACTTTTGACCTTTTTGTGCTCTGTGATTCACAAATAAAGTATAGCCTAGGGGTGGAGAAGTATTTAGACCAGGGACTTTGTAATTGATTGAATGATTGGAAGGTCCTGGGGTGGGGTAGTCCTTGGAGATTATTTAATCACATTTAGTAAATGCTGTATTTGGAATGATGTCATGTTTTGATCTTCTCTGTTCTTGGTTGGTCACTGAAAAAAATGGAGAACACCTATGCTGGTATTTTGAACCTTGGGAAGTTGCCTTTCCTTGATATTACATTACACATATCCACCAGGGGTGGGGAATCTGCAGCCTCAAAAGGGATTTGTTTTTTAAAACTTGGACTCAGTCAAAAAGCCACACTTGAGAACCTAGAGGGCCACATGTGGCCTCCAGGGCAGAGGTTCCCCACCCCCCAGACCTAGGTTATAGCAGAGATTCCCTTTTTTTGTCACTATCCTTTATCAGTCTTAGGAGCCCAATGGAATCATCTGTTGACCACATTCTCAGGCTGTATTGGCAATCTGCCTTCAAGAGTTAAAGGTTATGGACACAATACTGTTTCTAAAATTTTCTTAACACAACAGCTTCTTTTTTTTCACCAAGGACTAAAACATCAAGTATTTCTAAACAGATATTCTCCTATGATGGAGTTTCTCAATTATGTCACCACAAATTGAAGCTGACAGACCCATGGCTAAATTTCTTCTTCACTGTGACAAAGATCTAGGCAATTTGTGTAACAGCACAAGAATTTTTGTAACATGTCTTAGAACAGATTTTTCTGTTTCAGATATTATTCAACAAATCGACGCACATTCACTCAATACTTCCTACATGCATGGCATCTAGAGGACACAATGGACAGAGTGCCAGCCCTGGAGTGAAGAAGACTCATTTTCTGGAGTTCAAATATGACCTGAGACCTCTTCTAGCTGAGTGACCATGGGCAAGTCACTTAACACTGTTTGACTCAGTTTCCTCATCTGTAAAATTAGCTGAAGAAGAAAATGGTAAGACCACTCCAGTATCTCTGCCAAGAAAATCCCCAATGGGGTCATGAAGAATCAGACACAATTGAAAACTACCGAACAACAATGATGCACAGCACTGCGTAAGATGATGGGGATAAGAAAAGCAAAAAGTAATCTAATCTGTGACATTAAGGAGTTTGTGACATACCAGGAGGAGCATACTACAACATACATAGACAAACGTAATGCACGGTGTATATGCTTAAAGTACAATGAATAGCTGTGCAAAAAAAAGCACTTCATTGCCAGTCAGAATTATATATAGGAATGAGTTGTGCAAGGAACCCAGAGATCACCTAGTCCAACTCCCTTCTTTTTCATGTGAAGAAAAGAAGCCCACTGAGGGCTAACCATATAACGTTTCAACATTAAAAATGACTACTAAGTGCCCTTCACTGCATCCCCTGATGCTGAGTTCTGGTGGCTGCCTATCTTATTTTCCCCTATTATCACCTCTTTATGAATTCATGAGATCACAGATTATGAACTAGAAGTTACCTTAGGGGTCATTAAATCCAGGTACCTCATTTTACAGATGAAGAAACTGAAGGCCAGATACGACAAGTGACTGCCCCAGGGTCAAGTGTGGGATGTAGAATTTGAATCAAGGTATTCCTGATACCAAGTCCAGCACTCTGTCTTCTATATGTTGCTGCCTTACTTTGTAAAGTTTAGGAAACTGAAGTCCAGGGTTAGTAAATGATGTGCCACATTTCCACAAATAATAAGTGTTAGGGGAGGGGAGGCAGCTAGGTAGCGCAGTGAATAGAGTACCGGCCCTGGAATCAGGAGGACCCGAGTTCAAATACAGCCTCAGACACTTAACACTTACAAGCAGTGTGACCTTGGGCAAGTCACTTAACCCCAATTGCTCTGCAGTCCCTCCTCCAAAAAAGCAAAAACAAAACAAAAAATAAGTGTCAGAGGCAGGATCTGAACTCAGAGCATCTGTCTATAGAGCCAGTGGTCCTTCTTCTGTACCATAGGGCCTCTAATGCTTCTGCATTGTGCCATATTTGCTCAGAATGGAGTAGAGAAGGTGCTTGTAATTTCATTGACTATACAGACATCACCCACAGCCTCATTGTTCCATACCTTCTCATACACTGGGAAGAATCTTTGAGTGGCTCTCTCCAGGATGTAGTTGAAAATCTTTTGTTTTTCTTCAGGCAAAGAAAATGGGAAGGACATAATCATGTCATTCAGATCCCTCATCCCTTCCACATACATGTCAATACTGGAAAAGAAAAAAGGCATAAATAAAAACATGATGGAGTGGCCAGGTAGCACAGCGAGTAAGAGCACCGGCTCCAGTGTTGGGATGACATGGGGATTGAATCCTGGGCTCAGACACTTAGCACCCACCCAGAAACACCTGGCCGTGTAACCTTGAGCAAGTTACTTAACCCCAATTTCTTAGGGGTGGCCAGGTGGCTCAGCAAGTAAAGACCACCAGCTCCAGTGTCGGGATGACCTGGGGATCAAATCCAGGCTCAGATACTTAGCACCACACCCAGAAATAACTGGCCATGTAACCTTGAGCAAGTTACTTAACCCCGATGGCTTAAAAAAAAAAAAACATGATTACTAGGGGAAATGACTGAAGAAGCATTTAATAATAACTGACAGAGAGAAAAGGCTTTAAAATTTGTAAGGCATTCTGACGACATTATTTCGTTTGACCACATCTATAAAGCTCCACACTATAAGCTACATGCTACAGTAGTATTATCCCATTTTAGAGCTAAGAACACTGAGGTTCAGAGAATGACCCGCCCAGGATCACTCAGCTAGCATGCGTCAGGGACAAGGTTAGAACCTGGTGTTCCTATCGTTCTTGCTCAGTCATTTCAGTCATGTCCAACTCTTTGTGACTGCATTTGGGGTTTTCTTAGCTGGAGAGATACTGGAGTTCCCTTCTCTAGCTAATTGCACAAGTGAGGAAACTGAAGCAGAATTAAGTAACTTATCCAAGGTCACAGCTAGTAAGTGTCTGAGGTCAGATCTGAACTCAGGAAGATGAGTCTTCCTGACTCCAGGGCCAGCGCTCTATCCACTGTGCCACTTAGCCACCCCAACTCCGGGTCTAACATACATACTAGATACATCACTTGCAATTTGGGTGACTTTGGGTAAGTCACTTAAACTTTCTGTGCCTCAGTTTCCTCATCTATAAAAGGAAGAATTTGGACTAGAAGACTCCTAAGGTCTTTTCCTGCTCTAAATCTGATACCATCAACTATAATTTTCACAGTTCACTTTATTCTTTCCTAAAAGGCAGGCAGCTCAGTGTCCAACTACCTACAATCAAAGTTGTTGGGGTTTTTTCTTGAAAAGAATGCTTATTTCCCAGGCATGTTCAGAAATATAGACCTCAAAAGATGTAAATTTCAGCATTTAATAAATGTAAAGAACATAATTAATGTCCAAGAAATATGCAGTATTGGAATGAGCCAAGAATTGGTCAACTGGGCAAAGAAAAGTTAAAACTGACTCTACTAATTGAGTGGCAATAATGAAGTGGCCTCGAAAGTAAGGACAGTTCTTATAGCAGAAGAGGTTCAAGGTGGCCCCCACCATGCTACCAACTTTGTCAATTAGAGCAATGGCTCCAATTCACTCTAGCCAATGAACACTTATTAAGTTCCATTCATGTACATATAATAAGCATTTACTTATCACTTAAGATATTCCAGGAACTACACTAGGGAGATAAAGATAAAGGAACAGTCCTTTGGTTCAAAGAATTTATATCCTATTCTGGGAAAAAAGATGTGAACATATAGATAAATGCAAAATTTATATACAATAAACAGAAAATAATTGGGGGGGGAGTTTGGGAAATGAGGGAAGTTAAAAAAAAAAAGTCTCTTGTAGGAAGTGGCCCTTGAGTTGAGCTTTGAAGGGATCTCAGAATTCTAACAGGCAGAGGTAAAGGAGTACATTCCAGATCAGACATGGGGACGGGGTGTTTTTGCAAAGGCAGAGATTGGAGCCGTCATACTGTATTTGAAGCAGCAAGAAGGCAAATTAAGCTGGAAGGGAGATTGTGTAAAGGTGAATAATATGTGAGGAATCTAGAAAGACATAGCCTGGGGCTTAACTTCAGGTTTGAACCTGAATGAACCAGCTATGAATGTAAAACAACAAATTTTGCATTTTTATCTAGAGTTTGGGAACTACTGGAGGCTTTTGAGCAAGGTTCATTTTCCTTTGTCTTGTACTATTTGTAGAACTTGGTCATCTTTTGGAGATTAGTACTCATCCTTCCTTCTAATTTGCATGTCTTCTCCCTTGATTTATCTACTTGTGCTTTAGGGTTTCAAATTTTCATCTCCTTAAATTTTCAGTAGTTTTAGTTTTTTTCCCTTTAAAGCCTATTACTCACTTCTTTTTTTTTTTTTTTTTTTTTTTTGCTTTTTGGAGGACAATTGGGGTTAAGTGGCTAGTAATTGTGTCAAGTGTCTGAGGTCGCATTTGAACTCAGGTCCTCCAGATTTCAGGACTGGTGCTCTATTCACTGCGCCACCTAGCCGCCCCCATATTATTCTTAAACCGCTCCCTTTGGTGTATATTCTTAGGGCTGTACTGCAAATTTTCTCACATTGAAGGATATTCTTTTCCCAGGCTAGAGCCTGGGTCCCAAGCATAAGTAGCTTCTAGGTTTGGACAGAGCTGTATCAGCTGTATTTCAATCCCCTTTCCTTTAGACCTGGTGCAAAACAAACACCTTGGGACCTTGAACTAGTTTCTTCCATGGTACTTTCTCCTCTGACTGAACTGCATCAGCTTTTTGGGGGATTGGAGGAAGTGGAGTGTGTATGCTGCACAGCCTCTGTAGTGTTGAGCTTCCTTAGGGACTGCCCCAGGCAGAAGGAAGCCTGATTCCTTTCCCTAACCCACTTCTTCCTCACATAGCTAGGCAGAACCAAAACCTACTGCTTGTTTCAGTGGCAGCTGGAGGTGGGATGTATGCTCAGAGTGTCTGCAGCAGGAGGAGAGTCTTATTCAAGTCCAAGGCACAAGCCCATGGATTGCTTTGTATGCCCTATGATGGGTGCGTGTTGGCTTATTACTCATAAATAGGTGCTTACTAGCTGTTTTAAGTATTAGTGTTGCCCAGTGTTTATTCATAAGGTGGTTAACTTTTTTGGCATCTTACTTTTTTTCCTGTAGATTCAATGGTATTACTCAGCCTATGGCATATAGTTACTCTTTTGAGAGGGGACTTGAGAATTGGTGGGGACCACAGAAAATGTCTGATTGGCATCTTGTTGGTCACCATACATAAGTTTTTTAAAATTCTTTTTAACATATGGTCATACCTGTACTCTAAAAATACAGAATTATAGATTTGAAACAAGAGGGGATCTCAAAAGCCTCTTAGTATACTCCTCACTTTACAGATGAAAAAACTGAGACTCAGGAATGTTCAGTATCCAAAGTTATACAAACAGTAAGCCTCAGATGGGATTTTTGAACTTATGTCATAGGACCATAGAAACAGGGTTGAAAGGGACCTCAAAAGCCAATGAGTCCAACCTCATTTTAAAGATACATAAAGCTACATAAAAATAGACCTCATAAGATAAGGAAACCAAGGACCAGAGTAATTCAGAAAGGTCACATAAGTAGTATACATCAGAAGTGAAATTTGAACTCAAGTCATAAGGCAGCTAGGAGTGCCAGATCTGGAGTCAGGAACACCTGAGTTCAAATTCAGCCTCAGACATTTATTATCTGAGGGACCCTGGGTAAGTCACTTAACTCTGTCTGCCTCAGTTTCCTTATTTGTAAAATGAGCTAGAGAAGGATACAGGAAACCACTCCAGTGTCTTTGTCAAGGAGACCTTAAATGGGTCACAAACAGCAAGATACAACTAAAATGACTGAAAAACAACAATATAGGATCACAGATATAGATTTTGAAAGGATCTCAAAAACTAATTATTCCAAACTCCCCCCATTTTACAGATATGGAAGCAGAGAATCGGGATTATTACAAAAGGTCACACAGGTAGTATGCATCAGAGGTGAGATCTGAACTCAGATCTTCCAACTCCAGATACAGTTTCCTTTCTTTGGCAGCTATACGAAGTATATATAAGGTACTATGGTAGGCCTGAGGATGCAAAGACACAATTGAAACAGTCCCTCCCCTCAAGGAGCTTACAGTCTCCTTGGGGATATATAAGGATAATTTGACGGAGAGAGAAATACCAACTAAGGAAATTATGAAACACTTCCCATAGGAGATGGTCCACAAAGTGAGCCTTGAGAAGTTGGGAGTCTTAAGAAGTGGAAGTGAGAAGGAAATACATTCTTGGAATATGGGTTCTTTATTTTTTTCAGTCCCAGGACCCCTTTGTTGGGAGAAAAGACTTATTTCATCAATTCACCTTTGTACACCAATAATCCCTCTTCTCCAAAGTGAATGGGAAGAAAAATGTTGCTTTTCATGAGTCCAAATGGAACTATAGAAAGAACAGTGGCTCAGATTTTGGAAACGTAGATGATGAGATAATTGCTGACAGTTTGGCTCTAAAATTCTAGGATTCTCTGAAAACATGGGTTCTCATCTCAGTGTTAGCACAAAATAACTCAAAGACTTTGGGCCATTTCTTGGCATTTCTCCTCCCTGAGCCTTAGTGATCTCATACAATAGGAATCATAATTCTTGCAGAATTAATGCCAGGACAAAATGAAATCTTGTCCATGAACATACTTTTAAAAGTATAAAGTGTTGTTATGACATACCGATGAAACATGTCATACATAAGCTATTAGTTTGTCTTTTTGTATCATTGAAGGTAGCACATGCTTGACACATAGGAGAAGCTTAATAAATGTTTACTGATTAATTGATTGATAAGTAGTCTACAAAAGTCAATTATCATTCATTACTTTATGGTTAGCTGCCTACTAAGAAGTTAGAGACTTTTTTTTTCTCCTTTGACCTCCCACTACTTTGCTGCTCCCACCTGGTGGAGATGCCCACCACAAGGCCAGCCTCAGTTCAAGAGTATTTCGGATGGCGAAAGGAAGTTAGAAAGTTTTACATATGCATAACATGCTGATAAGAGCATGACTGCTTTTATACAGAAAAGAAGATAACTTTTCAACAATTTCATTGTGAGACAAAGGTTATAATGAATAAATAGCAAGCCTTGGAGTTAGGATTTCCTGGGTTCAAGTCTTGTCTCTGAACTCTACTGGCCCCATTGATGGGTACCTGGGGTCTAGATCAATTTGTGAAACCAACTTGTAAAACCAGTCTGAAATTGTAACTGCATTTGTCCTTTCCCACCCTAGAGCTCTGCCCCTACTCCCTATCCCACACTCCACCTAGGCAACACCCTGTGGCCCCTTTGTTCTTACTTAATCTCTTCATTTCTTCTGGGCCTGGCCCACACCCTCCTTTGTCCGTGCCTTTTGTCTCCTTCAACCTGGCTCAAATCTTATCTAAACTATCTATTCACGTTCTCCTCTTGGTCAGCTCTGACCTTTGTCTATTCATTGAGGCCCCCTCCGGTCTGGTCAGCCCTGACAATGGCAGCCCTACCCTTTAAAGGTAAAAGCACGTACCCCTCTCACTTGCAGGTCCCCTAAAGGACTCTTGCCCACTTCTCATAGAAGCGTAACAATAAACTTCTACAACTCTCACTCCAATTAAGCCTGAGACCTTGAATTCTTTCCAGACAATATTGCAGGTTTTCTGGTCTTAGATAAGATCAGAATTCCTGCTGAACCTATTGGGATCCTGTCCCCCATCAATATGATCTAGGATAAATCAATGGCAAATCTCAATCTTTAGGAAGAAATTTTCTAAAATGGAAAAGGTGACTTCTATGTTCTATTATAAGCATGCAATAGTTACAGTGCTCTCTCCTTCAGGTCCTTCCCATATAAGTTGTATTTTGCAGCTATATATTTCAGGATGGCTCTGGTCTGTACTAGGTGCATTCCATCTATTTCAACCATTGGCACTTGTTGATACATTAGGTTTCCACCTAAAAACAGAAAGAAAAGTCAAGTCAGTAGCTTACTCCCCTTCACTGGAGAACGGTCATGGAATCATATTGCTGGAACCAGAAGGGACCCTAGAGGTCATCTATTTCAATTCTCTCATTTTACAATGGAGGAAACTGAGGCCCAAGAAGGGAATAAGACCTGTTTAATACAGATTTATTCCCTTCCCTTGTATTTACTTCGAACTAGGAAGACCAGATTTAAGTTCCTATCTCAGACACTGGCTAAGTGGCCCTGGGCAAATTACTTAACCTATTAACATCAGCTGCCTCTTTTGTAAAATAGGGATCATTATAGCATGGAGTTTACAGATTGTTGTAAGGATTAGATTTATTAAGAGCTTTGCTGGCCTTACTGTGCTATATAAATAATTATAATTTATATATATTATATATTTGTCAGGGTCCTTTGGTTCTTTGTAATACTATAAGGACAAATAGATCGAGGGTTTGTGGGAATATTATTCTGGCATTTAGTTAGTATTACACTTGTCTCAAATTTGTTACAATTGGTTAATGTTAAAAGGAGGATAATCTTTGGACTACTTGGTAAAAATTTTAATTGTTTTAATTGTAAGCTTAATGTAAATCCCTTAGTGAAATCCCATCCTCCCGTGGAGGAATTAATAATGGATTAATGCAAAATATAGGAAACTGGTTTTAATGTGTGATCATGACAAATGACGAAGACTCCAGTTTTAATTTTGTAAGAATGATAAGGGTTCTGAAGTGGTCATTTAAATTGGTACCAGGGTTCCTTTTGTAGGTAAATGAATGAAAGAAGGTAGAAGAAAGAGGCTGGGATGCAGGACTGAAGATGGATGACCCTAAGCCACCAGAGGACTTCCTCAGATCCCAACAGCAGTGTGAAAAGAGACTTTTGGACTTTGAAAGGACAATTGTTTATTACTGTTTTCTTTTGAATCTCTGTATCTGCACTCATAAAGGGGACTGCCCCCTTGTATGTTGTCAATGCAACGATGGTAATTAGAATTAAGAAAAGTGGGGAAACTTCAAAAGGTATAAAAGAAGAGGGGGGATTTGTGAGGGATAACTTGCAGTGAAGTTTCCCCATTCTGAAAAATCAAATCTAGAGTGGCTTCAGCATCCACTAGGCCTAAGTTTAGAAGTCACCTGACCTTGCAGGAATCTGGGACTTAGAGCAATGGAGATCCTCCCCAGAGCCACCTCAGCACAAGATATGCCAAATAAGGACAGAAGTACTTTCTCAAACATACATGGGGTGATCTACTGTTTCCTTGTTCTGGTACTTGACATAGATTGCTGCACTTAGATTGTACACCTAACTTCCAGCCAAAGGAAGAAAAGGGTGAGAAGCAGGGTGAGGGAGAATTCTGACTTAGGGCTTTATAACTTCCCATTTCCTTTTGTAAATTGCTTCTCCTCCCTGATCATTTGTCAGGATGGTGGCCCTTTCTCAAGATCCTAATGAACCATTCTTTCCTGCTTCCTACCTTGAGAAACCTCTGAGTATTATTTGCGTAAAGATTTCTGTTGCACACAGTTTTGGGGGTACACACACTACTGTCTCCTAAATGAAGTTGAAACTACATCCTATCCCACACCCAGTCCAGATCCAATGGACTTTTCTAATCTCATTTCATATTTGTTGTTATTAAGTGATTTTTAATTCATGTTCAACTCTTTTTTACGGTATTCTTAGTAAAGATACTGGAGTAGGTTGCCATTACCTTCTCCATCTAATTTTAAAAATGAGTAAGGTGAGACAAACAGGGTTAACCCCGCAGGGTATGTACAATTTGGGGGTAAAATTAGGATTCTAGGATCATAGCTAGAGAGATCTTAGAGATTTTTGCCTCAATTAGATTCTAAAATTATTGAGGGCAGGATTGCTGTTTTGTTCATCCTTGTATTTTTCTGAGCTGCTTAGCTCAGAGCTCCTCAAATACTAATCATTTAATAAATGCTTATTTAATGAATGAAAGCTAATTCATATCCTGGTGTTAGCAAACATTATCCCAGTGCTTACATTTTACAAGAATATGCCTGAGCAGATTAATATTTAGCCCCAAAGAATTTCAAGTATGAGAGCTGCTCTACAACAGAAGCTAGATGGGAACTTCCTATTATATCATTGTCCCCATTTTACAGTCAAGGAAACAGCAAGAACACACAGCAATTATCAAGTTATTTCTACAAATAACCTTCCAATAACTCCCATTTGCCTGCTCTTTCCTCGAATGCATGGAAGGAATCACAGGACCCAACTGCAACCTAACCTTTCCAGTCTTTAAATCCTCTGTGGAAGGCAAGGGCCCTTTATTTCAGGAGGAAACAAGCCTTACTTTCTTCCCTGGTGTGGTTGTTTTGAAATTCAAACCCTACCTCTGAGGTACAGAGAAGCACACTTGTGCATTGTACCATGTAATTCCCCATCTGGCTATGATTTATGACGTGCTTTTTCACAACTATAGAATCAGAATTTTAGAGCTCTGAGGGATCTTAGAGATTTTCTGTGTATCGTTCCAGGCAAGGCAATGGTAGTTAATCTGGTCTTCATGGACAACACAACAGCAAGGCTTTGAACTCACCCTTAATTAAATTCTCAAACTCTTCAGCTGTCTTGAAAAGCACTTCTTCATACTAGAAGGAAAAGGACACACCAGGGTATCAGAGCAATGGAATCATAAATGTGGGCACTGGGAGGGACCTTAGAGATCACCTAAGATAACTCAATAGTATCATGTGTAGAGAGAGCATAAATTCAAATCCTGCCTTAGGTACATATTTATCAGCTGTGTGACCCTGGGCAAGTCATTTAACTTCTCTGCTCTTCAGTTTTCTCCTCTGCAAAAATGAGGCCCTGGGACTAAATGACCTCCAAGGTTCCTTCTGATGAGGGACAGAATCCCAATAGGTTCAGCAGGAATTATGATCTTATCTAAGACCAGAAAACCTGCAATAGCGTCTGGAAAGAATTCAAGGTCTCAGGCTTAAGTAGAGTGAGAGTTGTAGTTTATTGTTATGCTTCTATGACAAGCCGGCCAGAGTCCTTTAGGGGACCTGTGAGTGAGAGGGGTACATGCTTTTACCTTTGAAGGGTAAGGCTGCCATTGTCAGGGCTGACCAGACGGAAGGGACCTCAATGCATTTAGATAAGTTTTGGGCTAGGCCAGAGAAGACTTGAGGATTTGGGCCAGACCAGAGGAGACATGAGGGATTAAGTAAGAACAAAGGAGTCTTAAGGTGTTGCCTAGGCCTAGTTCGGATAGGGGAAGGGGCAGAGTCCGAGGCTGGGAAAGGAATTTTACAGATAACAATTCTACAATACAAATTGCAGTTACAATTTCACAGACTGGTTTTACCAGTTGGTTTCACAAATTGACCTAGACCCCAGGTACCCCATCACTTCCAGCTCTGCATCTATGATTCTATGATGTTCTCATCCAACAATTCTCCAACTTGTTTTCTCAAAATTACCCTTGAAATTCTTAATGTAACTTTTAATTTGTAATTTAATTAACCTTGATTTTTGAGGTCCTACCCAAAGAGCTTCTGTTTATGTGGGTTCTATTTGCATTGATATTTGCAACAGACGTTAAAACAGGTAAATTTCAATGTATTATAACTACAAATCTATTTTAAAATTTTTAATAACAATAATACACTCATTACATATTAACTTAATATATGTACCCACCCAAGTTCTTCTTACTCTGCAGACCTTTATGCCTACCCAAAGTTGTAGGTACAATAGAAAGAACTTTTCAATATTTAAAAAGAAGTTTGTTCAAGTTTGAAGTAACCACATTATACATCTGTCCACAAAATAGTTATATTTTCAATCATGTGACAGAGCAGGTATAGTGATTAGAAGAAATGAAGGCCCTCGATCCTAGGAGGCAGGCAGAGCTGGAAGGGTATTGGAGATTATCCCCTCCAATCTCCTCGTCCCAGGAGAGGAAACTGAACCCCATAGAGGGAAAGTGATTTACCAGTATAAGAGAGGAGGCAGAAAAATCATTCATTACCCCCTGAAAGATTATTACGAATTTTTTTCTACCATATCAATCTTTAGATTATTATTAACGTTTAAAAGTTTAGAAACTTCTTAAAGACTTTAGAAAGACCTGGTATATAATGAATCTAAACCTGACTGAATCTTAAAAAAAAAAAAAAGTCCACAAAAATGAAGATTGTTTAAATCTCTTTAAAAACTAACACAGCCTCTGTTTCTTGATATTTTTCAACTCTCCAAGATGTTGGGCAATAATAGTGAAATAAGTCAGAAGTAGTATCATTTTTTGTGTTAAAGCACAGAAAACTTTTTTAAGTTATTACAGAATCGGCAAAGATCACAGAATGTTAAAACTCAGAGAGAATCTAAACCAACTCCTCTATTTTACAAATAATGAAACTGAGTCTCAGAGATGCAAGGAGGTTTGCCTAAAGGTTTCTAGCTAGCGGGTGGTATCACCAGCACTTGAATGCACATCTGCTGAATTCAAGTGCATCTCTTTTCCACTTGTAGGAGAACTCAATCAACACTTAATTAGCAAGATAAACGTGACTTTCAACCTGCTCTGGAGACTAAGGATCAAGGTTAAAGAGAAACAGAAAGATGCGGATCACGGTGATTAGACACTTTTCGGGAGGGAGTCGCTCAGGAAGCTCCCCTAGTAAACATCCCCTCCCACTTAAAGAAAAGAAGGAACTTGTAAGACGCGAAAGCTCTACCTCCACACCGGCAGCTGCCAGCAGCCAGCGCACCGATTCCATTCTGCCTCTGCCATCGAAGTAATAAAGTTTGGGCTTCGCAGCCATGATGTTCAAGTCCTGGTTTCCTGAAAAACAAGAGAGAGCAAACAATCTGACCAGGACCTAAGTGGACGAGCCGCCCTTTTTGTAATCTGCGCTCCCAGGGAGACAGGAGAGGAAAGTCCAAAAACGAACAGCCCGGGGCGGCTAGGTGGCGCAGTGAGTAGAGGACCCGCCCTGGAGTTAATTATGTTTTTAGCTCTTTTAGCTTAACAATGTTCAACATCCTCCTTCAAAGGAATTCTCCAAGTCTCCCTCACGTTTTAGGTAAGGAGGATGAAAATTCCTTTTAGTTCTCATCAAGAATTTTGCAGATAAAAGTCATGCTCCTGTAAAATACATTGTTTTCATTTTCACCTGAAATCCCCAATATCAAGCAGAGTACCCTGCACACAAGAGAAACAATAAATATTTGTTAAAACGAAAAAAAAAAGTTTTGCAGATAGTGTCTGGGGCACTTTAAATTGTATCAAAACTTTAATAACTTTAAGAAATATTGTGTGATTCCAGGACAGAGCTAACAACCTCCTTTCCACATTCCTGTCATTGCAGCCAAGAACATGACCCTTTTAGTTGTTGTCGAACCTTTGCAGCTGTGTCTGATTCTCCAGGATGCTATTTTGGGTTTTCCTGGCAGAGATACTGTAGTACTGGTTTGCCATTTCCATCTCCAGCTCATTTGAGCAACTTGGCAAACAGGTTTCAGTGAGGTGCCCAGGGTCACAAAGCTAGTAAGTGTCTGAGGCCACATTTATACTCAGGACCTCCTAACTCCAGGCCCTGCACTGTATCCACTTCACCACCTACCTGCCTCCTTACCCTCCTTAACATAACTTAATTATATTAGTCAGTATCTTTGAGTAAGCAGAAGAGTGGAGTCCCTTATATGCATACTGAATATCTGCCTTAACTCTGAAATTCCTTTATCTCTCCTCACTCTAGTGTGACTGGTTTCTGTCTTTCATATAAAACTTTGAGAACTTATGCTGAAAAAACCTAATAAAGGAACCTTACGTCATTTCAAAGGAGAAAGGCATCACAGAAGAGAGGAGAAGGTATGAAAAGGAACGTTGAAAAATACAGAGGAAACTTCTTGTCAATGCATTAGCTCCAAAGAAAGTATACTTCCCAAATTTGAGGAAGAGTTTAGTAAATACCAATGGCTGAAGTTGGAACTAATAATAATCATAGCTAGGGTTTATATGGTTTGCCATTTCTGTCTCCAACTCATTTTGCCAATGAGGAAAGTGAGGCAAACAGGGTGAAGTGACTTGATCAGGGTCACACAGCTAGAAATTGTGTGAGGCTGGATTTGAACTCAGGTCATCCTGACTCCAGACCCAGCACTCTATCTACTGTGCCACCTTGCTGCCCACCTTTCTTGGTAGTGCTTAGTACTATATCTGGCACCTGGCACTTAATAAATGCTTATTAACTAACTGAATGGCCTTCTAACTTATATCCAGGCCTCCAGTCTCTCTTCCTTCCAGTCCACATCCAGCTATCATAATGACTTTTCTAAGTATAAATCTAACCAGCAAGTATCAGAGGCAGGATTTGAATCTGGGTCTTCCTATTATCAAGGCCCAGCCCTCCCACCATTATGCTACATTGCCTCTTGCTTGATTTATACTAGTCCATTATAATCCATTACAGTACTACCTGTTTTACACATTAAACCATCATGATTTTTTTTTTAATTCTAGGATAAAATAATTTATTCTACCTATGGAAATCTACAAGCTATTTCCGATTCTTAACGTTAGGATAATTTGATAATACTAGGTTCCAAGTGTGTGCTGGTAAATAGTTAACCACATCTTGGGGAAGGGAGGAAGATGTACGAATAGCACACTTTTTATATTTAATCTGCATTATTAACATTTAACATTTTTGATGTTTTCTCCATTACTTTCCTAATTCCATAGGATCAACAGTTTCCAAGGTGCAAACATTCACACTGAAAATTTAACAGTTGGCTCTGGGGAAGGCTTAGAACTGACTCCAGCACATCCCTGACTTAGGTTAGAGAGTTCATTCAGAAATTAGTTGGCTCAGTGGAGAGTGTCATAGGACTGGAGTGGGAAAGACCTGGGCTCAAATCCAGCTTCAGATAATTACTAGCTGTGTGAACCTGGGCAAGTCATTTAACCTCTATCTGCCTCACTTCACTCCTCTGTAAATTGGAGATAATAATAGCATTTACTTCCCAGGGCTATTGTGAGGATCAAATGAGATTGTTAAGTGCCTAGGAGAGTACCTGGGAAATAGTAGGTGCTAAGTAAATGTTAGCTGTTATTATTTAATCCCAGGTTTTCCTATTTAACTCAGAATATACTTTCAGATGGTCAGAATGTGAAGTTATGCATCCTAAAAAATCTCCCAGGTAAGTCATATAAGGAGAAGAGGCATATTTTTCAGAAAAGGTGAAATAGAAAGAATGCTAGATTAAAGTAAAAGAAATTTGGCCTTTATTCTCATTTCATCCACTAATTATCTGTGTTACTCAATATAAGTCACAGTTTCTTTCTAATCCTCAATTTTCTCACCTTTTAAATGACTAGGGGGGTTGGAATTTAGGATTCCTTCCAGCTCTATCAGTCAATTCTCAGTACCTAGTGACATAATTTTAGAACTGGAAAGGACATCAGAGATCATTGAGTCCAACACCTTCATTTTACAAATAAGGAAACTGAGGTTCAGAGAGGGGAAGTAGCTTGCCCAGGGTCACACAGGTACTAAATATCTGAGGCAGGTTTTCCTCACTCCAAGTGCAATGTCCTAACCCTTTGGCCACTAATAAATGTTTATTGACTGATTGGCAACAGGTATCTATTGCAATATAAAATGCTCTTCATATGAATGGTGGTTTGGGGCTGAAGATACTTCATCTATAAAGATGTGGAAAACAGTATTTGCATCCAAATTTCCATTTCATCACTGACATTCCAGCTCTATCAGTCAGTGCCCATTACCTGGCACACAGTAACATGATTCTAGAACTAGAAGGGGCTACACTGACCAGCCTTCAATAGTTTTCTCCCTTACTTTTTACATGAGAACTTCTCATAGAGCATTTGTTCCAGTTTATAAGCATCACACGTTTGTGAACCTCACCCACTGTGGAAGCTCCTTGCTTTTGGATTCCACATCTCATCCTGATCATTTTTCCACACAATCAGGTTATATAAAAGGCAATACCTGAACCCAGGTCTACCTAGCTTCAAGAAAACCAAACCTTTTTTTATTCTTTCTTGGGAGTTTGATCTCACTCCAAGTCATACCACCAAGTAAAATATAGTACTGGACAAGGGTGTTCTGGAGTCAGCTCTAACCCCAGATGAGCTTTAAACCTCCATCAGCACTTATTAATAATCTGGGCTTGATTTATTGTCAGGTTGATTGTCTAGGCTTGAGAAAGTATTAATAATGCAGATGAAACTTAAAAGTGTATGTTTCCTGAAGTTATTAAACATTTACTGGCACACCCATGCTACCAGATAGTGATAGTGCTGCATTAGACCTTTGATCACTCTCTGTCTCTGATTCCTTCTCATGACATGGAGGTGACACAGGTCTCTTGAACACCATGCCACTCAAGCACAAATTCTGGAAGGTTCTACAGAACTTAAACAGTGTGGAATACTGGTACGGGGATGGACCTTGTGTCTATTTTCCATAGACTAGCCAAGCTAAATTGAAGGTGTTCATTAGCAAGGTGGCTACATGGTGATGGGTTTTTTAGCCACATCAACTCTCAAGGACCATCAGTCAACCAAGAAGCATTTACTCAGCAGTAAATATGAACCAGACACTGTGCCAAGTGCTGGAGACCCAAAGACAAAGTGAAAACAGTCTCTGCCCTCAAAAAACTTACATCCTAATGGAGAAATAACCTATAAATAGAGCAGATGATTGACAGGTGATCTTTGAAGGGATGGAACTAGCAGCTGGATAAGACCAGGACAGGCGTCCTGGAAGACAGAGCTTGAGCTGAGACTTAAAGGAAGCCAGGGATTCCAGGAGTCAGAGGGTGGGAAGAAATCCATTTGAAGTTTGGTGAACAGCCAGTACAAAGGCCTGGAGATGGAGTGTCATGTGTAAGAAGAGGAATAGGCCTCTATGACTGAATCATATGGAACGTGGAGGGGAACAGAATGCAGGAATACTGGAAAGGTAGGAAGGATGTAGGTTATGAAAAGCTTTCAGTGTCAAAGCACTTTCTATTAGACCTTAAAGATTCTAGGAAGCCCTTGGAGTTAATTGAATAGGGATGTGATATGAGTAGACCAAAGATTTAGGAAAAATCACTTTGGCAACTGAGTTGAGGAAAGAGTAGAATGGGGAGAGAATAGAGTCAAAAAGACCGATTACAAAGCTGTTGCATTAGTCCAAGTAAGGAGAGAAAAGGACCTAATTGGAGTTCTGGCTGGGAATATCTGCAAGAGATTTTGTAGATGTTATAGGTTTTATCAAATTTGGAAACTGATTAGATATGTAGAGTGAATGGCAGGAGTTGAGGATGATAGTAAAATTTTAAAGCTAGATGACAAGTGGGGAGAGTTTGGGGAGGAAAATAATGAGTTCTTTTGAGGGTATTTGAGTTTGAGATTCCCACAGGACACCCAGTCCAAATGTCTAAGAGGCATTTAAATGGAACTGGAGCTCAGGAAAAAAAGTAGGAGAGCTGGATATATATAGACAAATAGATAAATATAAATATGTGTGCATTTCATAGAATCACCTTAGTGGAGATGATAATTGTACCCAAGGGAGTTGATGAGATCATTGAGAGCACAGAAAGAAAAGGGCCCAGGATAGAACCTTGGGGGTCACTGCCAGTTAGTGGCAGTCACCTGGAAGATGATCCAGTAAAAGAGACTGAGGAGCAGTCTAACAGGTAGAGGGAGAACCAAGAGATAGTAGAGTCCTGAAAAACCCAAAATGAGAGAGAATCCAAAAGAATGTTATCCTAAGTGTTAAATGTTGCATAGAGATCAAGAACACTTACTAGCTATGTGACCCTGGGCAAGTCACTTAACCACGTTTGCCTCAAGTTTCCTCATTTGTAAAGTTAGCTGGAGAAGGAAATGGCAAACTGTTCTAGTATCTTTACCAAGAAAAGCCCAAATGAGGTCACAAAGAGTCAGATATAACTGAAAAAAAGGATGTGTGTATATGTATATATCCTATATTATATACAACCCATATATAACATATACTATGCAAACATTATATATAACACATAGATAACTAGCATTTACATGGTACTTTAAGATTTGCAAAACTCTTTTCAAATATTATCTTCTATTTCATGTCTGGCACCCTATCCACTGTGCCCCCTGGCTGCCTCTGGACTGACTTTTTTGTCTTCAATTATTTGCCCTTATGCTGGATTTCTTTTATTTTAAAACAGCCTCTTGATGATTTTGAGACTTATCTTGATGCTCACATGAGAATCTCTAGCTACCAGGGACATAATTCCCATCCTTCAACCATAGCAGACTAAATTTGTTCTTCGTACTTGAAAGATAAGTTTCAACAAGAGATATCAAGCATCTGTAAGGAAAAATACTGACACTTCTCATATTAATATTAGTTTGCAAGTTTCTTTTAAAACCAAAAAATTTTTTTCAACCGTTTCCTAGTTGATAATCATTGTTTTCCACAGGGTACTTAATAAACCATATCTCATTGACCCTCATTTCCCCTTCTTTTATATATCACTATAGAATTTTAAAAGTATTTTATATTTGTTTACTCAAAACTCCAAATACTGATGTCAAAAAACAAAAGCTTACATGACCATAAAACTTGTCAGATAATAGGATGCCTTATGTGTGGTTTCACTAAAATACTAACAGATTGTCCTAGTCTCTGTTTGCCTTACAAGTTGCAAAGGAAATACTTTTGTCCTGAATCTAAATTGTATTCCATCCTCTACAGACACTGGATGTAGTAGCATAGTGTAACTGGTATTCAAATAAAAGTTCTTCTATTTTAAATCTGTTCCTTATGTCATAATTTTGTGGGATATAAATTTTAATTTAATTTATGAGAATTTAGTTCAACAAGAGAAAAAATTATAATTGTGCCTTAAATACAATAATGAGCAGCTGGGTACTGAAGTGGATAGAGTGCTGGGCCTGAAGTCAGGAAGATTCATCTTCTTGAGTTCAAATCTGGCCTCAGTCACATACTGACTGTGTGACCCTAGGCAAGTCACTTAACCCTCTTTGCCTCAATTTCCTCATCTATAAAATTATCTGGAGAAGGAAATGGCTAACAACTCCAGTATCTTTTCTAAGAAAGTCCCTAATGGTATCAGGAAGGGTCAGACACCACCACATACACTATAATATTTGTATGGGGGAAGGCGTATTATCATTTCCACTTTGCAGAGGAGAAAAATGAGGTTGAGAGGGCCTAAGAAACCAGACTAGTGTCATAGAACTATTAAGTGTCAGAGACAGAAATTAAACCCCAAAAATTTAAATCCAGTGTTCTTTCTATCAAGCCATGCTGAATATTTAAGCCAAAAGTTTCTTCATTTCTTAAGAAGCCATTTTCCCGGGAAACAGTAAAGATGGAGAAGAGACTTTTCTTTAATTTCTACATTATCATGGGATATAGATTCCCTTAAATGTCATATGCTGCTTTGTAAGTGTACTTGACCATTAGTCAGGAAAGTTTGGGTCTACTCCTGGTTTTGCTACTAAGCATCTGTGAGACCTTGGGGCAGTTTTATTTCCTAATCTGTAAGATGAAAGGCGTTGGGACTAGGTCATTTTTAAGACCCTTGTCATCTCTTGATATTCTTTCATACTATGCAAGTCTTTTGCAAAAGAAGAAAAGTTTTTTGTTCGTTTTAATATAGATGATGGGGTACTCAGGCCCTAGCCCTAAGATCATATCTCCAGAAGTCTTCTCATTTCTCAGTAGGCCCCTCTCCTTTAAGAAAATTTTCTCTCATTGCAGAACATACTCTCTTATTAGAACAGACAGAGGGGTACCTGGCCTAAGGATTTTTTGTCCTTGGCTGGCCCAAGGATTCTTCCTCCTCACAGATCCCCAAGGTTCATGCCTCTGACAATTTCCTCAATGTCTGGCATACTCCATACACTTTCCCATCCATAGCTCCCAAAGACACCTGGACTCTTAGATTACCTAGTTCGCATCCCTGGCATTCCTTTCCCATGCCCCCTTTCCATATAAGTCCTCACTCTCTAGTAGGTTCCATTAGGACCCTTGCCTACTTTTGCTAAAGCACGACAATAAATGTTTTACTGATTGACTAAGAGAAGATTTAAGAGAATGAATTCCAGGCAACTCTGCCTTGTCATTCCCAAGGTCCCAGTACCCTAAAACCTCATCATCAAAAAAGATGTCTTCTCTTTTCACTTTTGAGATGCCTTTGATTCTGTTGTACATTACAGAGACCTTATCTTATCTGCTTCTTTAATGACTTTATGTTTTTGGCAAGAGAACATTCAAGGTTGTTTGGCAAAATTCAATTTAAATTGATAAAAGCTTGGGAGGAATTATTTAAATAGCATGTTACCAAAGAAGTACTATGGTCACATGAAAAGAGTGCTGAATTAGGAGTCAGAAGTCCTGCAATAGAGTGCTGGGCCTGTAGTCAGGAAGGCCTGAATTCAGGTGTAACCTCAGACATTAGCTGTGTGATCCTGGACAAATTGCTTAACCCTGATTGCATCAGTTTCCTCATCTGTAAAATGAGCTGGAGGAGAAAATGGCAAACTACTCAATTATTTTTGCCAAGAAAACTCCCAATGCAGTCATGAAGAGTCAGACACAACTGAAATGACTGAATAACAATTGCAAAATTTTTATGTAAACTGTATTTCTTACCTTAGGAGCACAATTGATTGTAAGGTGGTAGGTAGGTATTCTGTCAGTGGTTAAGTGTAATATATAATTGAAAGAGATCAGGTCTTGGAATAAGGATTTAAATCCCTAGTTCTGATACTTGATTGAACTTTATTTTCCTCCTCAGTAAAGTCAGGAAATTGGCTAAGATGATCCCTAAGGCCTCTTCCAAGTCAAGTCAAGGAAACAGGCATTTACTAAGTGCCTACTATGTGCCAGGCGTTGTACTAAGCCTCCATATCTAAAGGGATTTTTTACCTTTTGCTGTGTTCTGGACCCTTTTGGTGTCTTGTGAAGCCAACAGATTCCATCTCAGAATGATTTTTTTTTTAAATTCATAATTGAAGGAATGCTGAATTACAGTTAAAAGTTAGTGGACATAAAAGATATGTTTTTTTCCCCATCCAAATTCATGAGCCCCCTATGAATTCTATCTACAAACGCCTTGGGGGTCCATGGATGCCAGCTTAAGAACCTGTGATCTAGAACCTAAAAAGGTTTTTGGTTTGAATAAAAAGTTGCTGCAAATCTGCAACTTTAATGACAATGTTTTTGGCAAGAGAACATTCAAGGTTGTTTGGCAAAATTCAATTTAAGTTGATAAAAGCTAGGGAAGAATTATATAAACAGCATGTTATCAAAGAAGTACTATGGTCAAGTGAAAAGAATGCTGAATTAGGAGTTAGAAGTCCTGGATCCGAATTACTATTCTGCCACTAATTATCTATGTAGTTTTGGGTAAGTCACTCGGGAGACTGTTTCTTCATCAGCAAAATGAGGGGGTTGGACTAAATGACCTCAAAGGTCTCTTCTTCATCAATGCTCATGAACTAAATGCAGGAGTTTTCAGCAGCAAAGAGTGAGAGTTGGAGATATTTTCATAGGACTGTGTTGAGATGTCAAAAAATTGGACTTATGGCACCCAAAATCACCAAACTGGGCTTCCCCATTTTGTGTTATAGAGATTTAAGTAATATGTGAAAGGCTGTAGCAATCCCATTCCTGCTAGGCTGTTTCCATACCAGATGACAAAGAATATGATGGAAAAGCTCATTGGATCCGTTGTCAGAGGGTTTAAATCCCATTTACTACCAGTATGACCCTGCTCAAATAATTTAACCCTTCTGGGTCTCAGTTTCCTCATTTGTAAAATAAGAGAGTTGGATTAGATGGCCTTGAAGATCCCTTCTAGCTACATGATGCAGTGGATAGAGAGCTGAACCCAAGTTCAAATTCAGCCTCAGAGTCTTATCAGACCCTGAACAAGTCACTTAAACTGTTTGCCTCAATTTCCTCATTTGGAAAATGGGAGTAATAATAGTATTTATTTCTCAGGATTGTTGTAGGGGCTAAGTGAGATAATATTTGTAAAGTGCTTAGCATGTTGTTGTTTAGACATTTTCGTCGTGTCCAACTCTTCATGACTCCTTTTGGGGTTTTCTTGGCAAAGATACTGCAATGGTTTGCCATATCCTTCTCTAACTCATTTTAGAGGTTAGGAAACTGAGGTGAACAGAGTTAAGTGACTTTCCCAGGGTCACACAGCTAGCGTCAGAGATGAGATTTGAAATCAGGATTTTCTAACCCTAGGACTAGCTTTCTATCCACTGCCACATCTCCACCTATGCTTAATTTTCTGGATAATTACATATCAATAAGAATGAGTTTCAATTTGTGAGAAGCTTCCATCAGGCATTTATATTTTAGACTACAGTCCCTAATTGTTGAAAGACCTTTTTTCTGTTATGAAAGGAATTCTAGGCATCCTAATTAGACAGGGAGGTGTGATCATTAGGGAAATTTTCCCACTTCCAGTAAATCACATAATTCATCAAGGTAGTTATGGAGGTTAACCCCTTTAGTCCTTTAAGGGTACCTGAAAAGGGTAGGACTGGATACAATGGGCACTGATTTCTCCCTAGTCAGATCTTTCTCATCTTCACTGGGGAAGTTTAGAAAATTGCCCAACTGCCCAGTTGCTGTTGGTCAATTAATTCCCAAAAGCTCTAGAAGCTAAAAAGGATGTACATCATTTTCTCAACTTTTTCTAGCTTCAAATTTGGAACCTGGACTAAGCCCTGCCTGAAGTCCACTTGACCAGCTGTAGCGGCAAGCACCCTGATATTCCCAGGCTGGCTGCCAACACAGGTTCTTAGATCTGCTTTTCTAAAGGAAAGCAACTCAAAATGGGTTAACAATCTTGCTTTAATCAATCAAACATACCATTTACCTAGTTCAGGGGAAAAAATCAGCACTCCGAACTTCAGAGTATACAGAGGTTACAAGCAGAAGTTAAAGACAAACACTTCAGCAGACAAGCCTCTACTGTCCAACCATTACATCCATACCTAGTCAATTACCAGAGAGGGAAGCATCAACATCTGGGTTTTCAAAGCTGGGGGGCTCTTAACAGCTGCCCAGAGTCTCATCTGGTCAAATCACACAACACTTCTCAAAGTGAGCCGCAAAACAAAGCCTTACATCAAGGTTTATATAGCCTTCTCCTGGCTCAGAGAATGTAACAACCCTCTTGACCCCACTGCCCAATCACAAAATATCTCCTGAAAAACAAGCCTCCCATCACAGAGTTCAGGTGCACTTAACCTAGGGGCAGGGAAGATCTTACACAATACAGTCTTAGAAAGATGGCAACAACATAAATTTACATTCCCATTACACCAGCCATCTCCTTCTAGGCCCTTCTCCAGACTCATCTCCTCCCTTCCAGATGGTTTTGTTGTTGAGTTGTTTTTCAGTCATGTCTAATTCTTCTTGACCCCTTTTGGGGTTTTCTTGGCAAAGATACAGGAGTGGTTTGCCATTTCCTTCTCCAACTCATTTTACATATAAGAAAACTGAGGCAAACAAGGTTAAGTGACTAGCCCAGAGTCACATATAGTGTCTGAAGTGGAATTTGAACTCGGGTCTTTCTGACCCTAGGTCCTGTGGTCTATTCACAAGCTGCTTCATAGTAAGCAGCTTAATAAATAGTAGGCACTTAATAAATATTTGTAGATTATAAGCTATTTGATAGCTGGGACTTTTGCCTCCTTTTATATCCCAAGTTTAACATAGTGCCTAGCACACACTAGGCACTTAATAAATGCTTATGACCTTTCTTTTCCCCTCCCTACCCCCCTCACATCTAGGCTAGATGTGCAGCAGCTCCCCAGGAACCAAATCCTCCTGCTGAACAGCCCTAAAGCTTTTGACCTACAATGTTCTTAAACCCATTCACTCTTTCATACAGGGCCCCACCCTACCCAATCCCAAGGCAGTAATATTTTTTTCTTTAAAATATGCTTTATTTATGGTTGATATTTTCCTTTTTACATCGCCATCACTTCCCACTTTCTTTGTCCACTACCACTACAATCCCCACTCAGAACAAATATGTGTACTCAAGTGAAGCTGATGGAACCACATTGGTTATATGTTAAACTTTAGAGGCAGTGTGGAATATTGGATACAGCCCTCAGCCCAGAGTCAGGAATTCCTGTTTAAATTCTACCTCTGACCCTGGGCAAGTCACCTAAGCTTTTTAGCAATTCCACTGGGTTTTCCCCAATCCTCCCCTTCCCCTGCCCGCCCCCCCCTCCCCCAGCCGCAAGGGTTATAGATTGAGAACTGTGCTGATGGAGTGAATCACCACACTGAAGAAATCACAAGACTTGTTTTTAATTTTAAAATTTTATTTATTTTAGTTTTCAACATTCATTTCCACAAGATTTTGAGTTACAAATTTTCTTCCTGTCTCTACCTACCCCCACCCCAAGATAGTGAGCCTACTGAACACCCCTTCTCCCAATCAGAAATCACAGAACTTTTGTGTTTTCAAAGATTTGAAAATTAAAGAGAAAAATGAAAATAATTTCTTGAAACTGGCCTCCATTAAACTGGCTAACTCAAACTTGCCCCTAAGATTTGAGTGAAGGGACCAAATATTTAAGAATCTATGATTCCATTATCTTTCTCATTCCATAGGTCTGTGGGATAATTTGTAGTCTGCCAATTCTGGTCATTGGATTTTTATTTTTTCAGAAGCACAAAAGACTTTTGTTGGGATCTATTCTTTGCCTATAAATGTGGCCAGAAAAACCAAGGAACAATATTACGTAGTAATAAAAATTATTTTGAGATCCTCCAATATGTAAGACACTGTGTATGTAGCAGGGGAAATACAGGTTGAATATGTACTTTTTTCCCCCATAATGACTCTTTTTAAAATTTGAAATTATTTTTCATTTTATTTTCATTTTTTCAATTTTCACTCAGAATAACTTATTTCCAAAAAAAATGAATTCCACTCTTTTTTTTTCATCACTTTTTGTCAAGGCAATCAGGGTTAAATGACTTGCCCAGGGTCATACTGCTAGTACCAAGTGTCTGAGGCAGGATTTGAACTCAGGTCCTCCTGATTCCAAGGGAAGCTTTCTACCCATGGTGTCACTTAGCTGCCCCCCCCCCTTTTTTTCCATTTCAATCTATGATCTCATAAGATCACAGACTTAGAGCTGAAACAGCCTGTAGGAGTTAGCTACTATAACCCTTTTATTTTAGAGATGTTGAGTAGTCAAGTGACTTGACAAATCAATAATTCTATATTTCCTTTGTCCTTTTTGGCTCCTATGATAATTGCCCAATGCCTTTTTCTTTAGGTATGGGGACAATCTGTTTGCCTTTCTTTGTTTTAAATATTTACTTTGTCTATAAAAATGGGGTTAACCCCAGGCATTTGCTAGTTTATGTGTATCTTTTGGGACTGAATTTGAGAGGAGACAATTGAGAGGGAGTAGCCCAGGAGAGAAAGAGATAAAACTCAGACTCTGATTTTATTCTAAACAATATTAATCAGCTTAATATAATTCTACAGGGGTAGTGATTATAAGGCCTCAAACTTTAATCCAAAGTTCACCATGTTTACAGTTATGAACAAGAATGATTACAAAGACAGCTCCATTCTGTTTTGCTCAAATTCCATGCCCAAGCCTAACATGGGTAGCTTGATATGAAAAGTTCCCCAATTTGTTTTTCTACTTCCACCCTCTCTTGTCCAACATGAGCAGGTGACCATCTTATGGCCACTTAGTTAGCAGAAATGACCCTTGCCTTGCCTATCTTGTGAATACCCATCCTGATGCATCATTTCTGGCAAATGATGCAGTGATGCATCATTTCTGGCTCTCCTGGAGAGTCAAAATCAGAGTCTGCCAACCAACAAGACTGAGAAATTTACCATGCCTCTTCTGCATGTTTGGGTATCAAACCCCCAAAAAGTAAGGCCCTGGGGAAAGAAGGCACCTCAGATTGTGAGGAAGATCTCAGGTCCACTGCATCGGAGGGAGTCATGAACCAGTTTGTAAAGTGCTATTGGCTTGGAGATCTGCCTCAGTGTTTTTTCTTGAAGACTGGACAATTTTGGACCCCATACAAAAGTCAGGATGACTGGCACCTTGTTGTCTTTGATGTCTGACCAAGCTTTAAGTGCTGTCATCTTCATGACCATTGGAACAAACTGTTCTCCTCTGCCCATTCCACCTGGGGAAGTCGTCACATCCTTGGGGCAGACACCCCCCTAACTCACCAAGGCCTGTCAGGATTTATACTGGGAACTTACTCCTCACTCCTTCCCCTTTCATTAAGTCAGTAGTAGAGTGGACTAGGAAAATGAAATAAGACTAAACAACTCTGCTTACCACTCCACCTGCCACTTTTAAACTTACTTTGGGTTTATAAGATTGAACTTTAATTAGTGACACTCAAACTTTAAGCCTCCTTTGACTCTGCCTTCAAGTGTGGATAAGTCTCTTCTTAGCTTACTTTACAATGAGATCTGACAAAATAGTACCAACAGATTATCTGCTTGGAGAAATATAAACACTGATTTTCTCCTGAAAATGCATCTTTAAATCAAAGGCTGTTTTAGAAGGGGAAATTTTCAAAGTTACCCTTCAGGTTTTTTTTTTCCTTGATTGTAGTAAAACTAATCATTCTTTTTTTCAAAAAAGTAGAATAAAACCATGATTAAATAGTGTCCTGAGGAAAAAGGAATAGGGTATTTTGTTTAACTGAAATTTCTCATTAACTAGGAACTAAAAAAACCTTTTTTTCGGGGAGGGGAGGGGAGCCGGGGGGCCTGCAGTTTCAATGAAAATCTTTCTAAAATAGTGGCAGATTGATTTCTGGCCTAAATCCTGTAAAGTGAACATTACTTCTTTTGTTGAGGATCCTGAAGACTATCAGGACAGGTGTTAAAAGGTCTGCATCTAAAAGGAACCTAATGCATCATCTAATATGACTGTTTGCTTTTTTAAAGAAACCTGTAGTATCATCTTGTTTTCACATGATTTTCAGTTTTATTCCAAATATTCCTACATTCCTGAAAAACTTAGATTAATTAAAAGGAGATTGTGTAACAGCTGAAAAAGGATGGAATTTGGAAACAGGAGACCCAAGTCTGAATTCTGAGTCTACCATATGTTGCCTGTGTGACCTCTGGTAAGTCATTTAACCTCTCTTCCTCAGCTTCCACATTAGTAAAATGAAGAGGTTATACAGACTCAATGCCCTCTAAGTCTATTTTGCTCTAAATTTGGCTCTAAACATGTATAGCGCCAATGCAATATTTACAGCACCCAGGATCACAATAATGACTGTGACTATAAGTATTGCATGATGTTTGATCGTAAAATATACCAAACTCTCCAGATAGAGGATAGAAGTGAAGCATTTATTTTAGACACCAGAAAACCCAATCCCAAAACCAGTGAGCCGATTCCATCATAGTACCAAAGATATTCAGAAGCTATAATAACAGAGAGCCACAGCATCCTTTAGCCTCCCCACAAACCAATACAAGATCAATATTTACTCACAAAACTATCTCCTTGCCTGAGGTCCTCCTCTGTCCCCCACCACCTAGCTTGCTCTGAACCAGCTTCCTGTGGGCTCTGCTTCCCTTCAGCAAACTCTTCCCACCACAGGCTCCATGTGACTACATTCAGCCTTTTAGGGGGCAGAGTTTATCTTTTTAGCAGGGAAGCTTCCTGTGGGCTTTGCTCCACTCTTCAGCAAACTCCTCCTACCACAGGCTTCATGTGATTACATTCAGTCTATCAGCAGGCAGAGTTTACTTTCAAAGCACAGGAAATCCTCAAGGTCTATTAAGGGGCAGGGAAGATCTTCAAATTCCCATTCCCAATATGTAATAAAAAAAAAATTTTAATCTATGATTCTATAACCCTAATTAAGGCAAAGTTCCCATAAGACTTAAGTTTTATGACAAGCAATGTGAAGATTAGGTTTTTTTGATTACGAGATCTACAGGGAGGCATCGTATTTACTAGTTATTGAACCTAGAAATTATGCCATGACTAAAAGTAAGCTAATACCATACTAGAGTGTTTAAAAAGCAAGCCTTTTTGCAAATTGAATATCTTCTTTATAGCTTCAAGACCTGCATCATCCATCGGCGGCTTTCTTTGACTACCAGGCTGAAGGAATTTCTGAATCCTGGGAATTTTGCTGACTCTAGCTTTAAACTCCTAAAATGGGGGAAAAAAAAGACACCACCTATAAATAAACCAATTAGCCTTGCATATCGGAGCAGAACCCCAGGAATGCTCTTGCCAAGACCCTTTGGAAGCTCTGTCAGCCTCGGGGAAAGCCGTGACAAGCATTTTGACTCTATGGGCAGTGACATTTGAAAGTCTTCCAGAACTCTCTGCTCCGCAAACGTGTAAGGCCACTGTTTTTCAGATATTATATCAAGTAATATCATATCATATACCATAATATAATAAATATATGAAGAAACATCCTTCTCTTTTCAAAATGTATAAAGGTTTACTTGCTTAATTGCTGGAAAGGCAAGTTCTAGGCTTGCCAGTGGGCTCCATACCTACCATCTGAAAGACATCCGGCCAGCTAAGATCAGAAAGCCTCATCATCTGAAGAGTGGACAACAGATTTTTGGTTTGGGCCACAGCAATTCATGACCACTATCTAAGGATTTGTTTCCTTGGCGGACAGGTACACAGAGGAAATTCCTGATCTTTTAAACAAGCATGTATTGATTATGTGTTCAGCATTGTGCTAAGCTCTGGAAATACAAAGAAAAAGCAAAAACTACACCTGCCCACAGGGAGCTTACATTCTGATGGAGAAGAGGACATGTAAGTCAACAGATATTTACAATATATATAGTGAATGCTTTTGATGCAATTACCTGAAGTTTAGGGAATGCTGAGAGAACACCAGACTTGCATTCTTCAACCATTAAGATGAGTTCAAGCAGATGTACATCTGCCCAGCTCAGCTGGTTGCCAACAAGGTAATTTTTCCCAGGGTCTTTTAATGCCTATAGGAACAATGACAAGGAGAAAAGGGAGGGAATTAGGGCACATTATGTGAAGACAGTGTATTATTTGAAGACAGGACATTTTCTCTGGTGTCTCCATGCCTGGAACACCCTCCCTCATCTGTTCTGACAACTGACCTCCCTAGCTTCCTTCAAGTCCCAACTAAAATTCCATATTCTACAGAAAGCCTTCCCCAACCCCTCTTAATTGCAGTCCTTTCTCTATTAATTAATTTATTTATCCTGTGAGCAGCTAGGTGGAGCAGTGGTAGATAGAGAGCCAGGCCTAGAATCAGGGAAACTTGAGTTTTCTCTGGAAATACAAAGTAGGTATCTGGCCTCAGATACCTACTAGTTGTGACCCTGGGCAAGCCACTTCACCCTGTTTGCCTCAGTTTCCCCATCTGTCAAATGATCTAAAGAAAAGAAAATCCCAAGTGGGACAAGACTAAACAATAAAATTTATCCTGAACATAGCTTGATTTGTATATTTGTTTGTATGTTGTCTCCTTCTTTAGACTGGAAACTCTTTGAGGTCAGGGACTATCTTTTGCCTCTTCTTGTATCCCCAGTGGTTAGCATATGGCAGGCGGTTAATAAATATTTTCTGACTAACAGGGTAGTAATAATTTCTCTATTTGTTTGTATCCTCTTTGTGTATTTTTGCTGTTTTCATTATATTTTTCATTTATTCATTTAATAAAATTTATTCAGCACCTACCATATACATGACAGGCACTGTGCTAAGGGCTAGGGGTACAAAGAAAGGCAAAATACAGTCCCTGCTCTCAAGATCCTCCCACACTAATGGGGCAAGCAACACATAAACAACTACGTAGAAATGATATATACCTAATGAACTGGAAATACTCTCAGATGAAAGAAGGGCCAGGAAAGGCTTCTTGCAGAATACAGGACTTTACCTGAGACTTGACGGGAATCCAGAGAAGTCAGGAGGCACAAATGAGGAGGGAGAAGGTTCCAGGCATGGGAGACACCAGGGAAAATGCCTGCAGGGCCATGTAATGTTTGTTCCAGGATCTCTAAGGAGGCCAGTGTGAGGGGGCTAAGCTTTAAGAAGGCTGGAAAGGTAGGAAGGGGTTAGGACCTAGCCTATCTTGAAGGGATTTAAAAGTCAAATACAGTCTTTATATGTGTTAATGGAGGGAAAAGAGAGCCACTGGAGTTTGCTGAGTTGGATTGGCTGGGGGAGATGACATGGTCAGTTCAGAGCTTAAGGAAATTCAATTTGACAGCTAAGTAGAAGATGCCCTGTGCTGGGGAGTGACTGAAGGCAGAAAGATCAACCAGCCAGCTACTGCCATAGTCCAGGCATGGAATACATTACAAGCTCTGCCAATTATTTCCTATTTATCCTGGATATAGCTAGCCTTGTAGATATTTGTTTGCATGTTGTCTTCCCCATTCGATTGGAAGCTCTTTGAGGGCAGGGGCTGCCTTTTGCCTCTTTTTGTATCACCAGCACTCAGCAGACTTCCTGGTACATAACAGTCACTTAATAAATCACTTACAAACATCAAAAAGTTCATGTTTGTTGAATATTGTTGAGTTCGTAATAAAAAAATATAAGCTGGTATACTCTTACAAGTGAAAAAATTATATTCCCCCATTATGGGGGAGAGACAGAGGGAGAAAGAGAAAGAGGGGTGGAGGGGAGGGAGAGAGAGGGAGAGGGAGAGGGAGAGGGAGAGAGAGAGAGAGAGAGAGAGAGAGAGAGAGAGAGAGAAGAGGGGAGGGGGGGAGGGAGGGAGAGAGAGAGTGTGTTTGTGTGTATATGTATGTATGTGTGTGTGTGTGTGTGTGTGTTATGTAACCTAGTGTCACATAAGAAAAAGTTTTTAAAAACAAGAGTATTGGGTCAGGAGTTAGGGAACCTGCATTCTTTTTCTGACTCTACTAGGCCCTAGCTCTGTGATCTTCAAAAATTCTCAAGTCCTGAGCTTCCTCATATGTAAATGGAGCTGGCTGAACTATCCTTTTTCCTATGTCAGCTGCTTCACAGTGCTGTAGTACCTAGCACATATGGCCAATCCATGCTTCAAGTGGTTCTTCCCCAATGGGCCTTGGAGTCTTTTCCTGAGAAGACCTTAACTTGGGCCTGTGGTATCTCTGTTATGGGGGAAGGTCTAACCCCCTTGACCACAGTATCTTTTTCAACCTTGATCAGACACTTCAGTTCCTCCACTCTAAAACCTCTCAGACTATCTAAGCACCAAGTCTAAGCCACCTAAGGCTGTTAGAAAAGTGGAGAGAAGACTACATCTGAAGTAAAGAAAACCAGAGTTCAAACTCTCTGACACTAAGAGTTGTGACCTTGGGCAATTCACTTTACCTCTGTCTGCCTCAGTTTCTTCAGCTGAAAACTTCAGCTGAAAAAATAGTATCTACCTTCCAAGGTTATTTTATCAAATCAGAAAATATTTGTAAATTATGTAACACAGTGCCTGGCACATAGGTTATGCTTAATAAATGTTTATTTCAGGGGTGGCCAGGTGGCTCAGCAAGTAAGAGCACCAGCCCCAGTGTTGGGAGGATCTGGGATCAAATCCGGGCTCAGATACTTAGCACCACACCCAGAAATAACTGGCCGTGTAACCTTGAGCAAGTTACTTAACCCCGATTGCTTCAAAAAAAAAATAAATAAATAAATTTTTATTTCCTTCCTTTCTTCCTTTATTCCTCAGTGTGTATTACTCCATGTAAGGGAGAGAAATACAAGGTCACAAAAGAAAATTTGTTTAAAAACAAAAGGTTTTTTCTTCCTCCCTTCCTCTCTCCTTCATCCTTTTCTTCCTTCTTTCTTCCCTTCCTCCCTCTTTTCTTTCCTTCTTTCTTCTTTCCTTCCCTCCCTTCCTGAGAGAGATATTTAGGAATTGGTATCTAAGTAATCTCAATTTCTGATCACATCAGAATTATTGAATGAGTAATTATTTTTCACAAATAACAGAAAACAGATAGGGTATTTATTTCTCTAGTCATAACTCTCAGTAATCACCTCATATTTATCCTAAATCCTTTATAATACTATTCAAAACTTTTACAGTGGCCTTATTTTTATGGTCAAATTCTATGACTATAATGAAAAATTCTTTTGGAGTTTTTCCTTGGTATCACTGCACACTAAATTATCTAAAGTCCTGACCTCCATTTTGCTCAAATTCTATTTAAAAGCGTATTCAGGAAAGCACTAGAGCCAATGTAAACAAAAAACATATAGTAGTATGTAGTAATGAAAACTAAAAAATATACACACACAAAACAATAAAAACAGCAGACATTGTTTAACAATATCTCTATTTTTATGTATGTGTATGTACACTTTCAGGCATAAATGTTGTATCCCAGTATAGAATGTAAGCTCCTTGAGGGCAGGCTCTATTTCATTTTGCCTTTCTGTCCTCAGCGCTGAGCACCGACTCTGGTATATAGCTGGTTCTTTAATAAACACCTGCGGACAGGTTGAGATTCTTGGTCATTCTATATACCGTGTTTCCCCAATAATAAGACACTGTCTTATTAATTTTTTTGGACAGAAAAACACCAGAGGGCTTATTTTCAGGGGAGGGCTTATTTTAATGAACATTGACAGCAATTTTAATAAACAGGTAAATGTGAACAAAAAAATGTACCTTTATTCAATAAGCAAATCACTGGGGAAGAACAGGATGACGCGCTCACTGCTGCAGCTCTGATTGGATGCAGCTCGGAGAGCGGCGTGCGTTTCACGGAGGGGGGAATGGTGCATACAGAGGGTACTGTAATGTAGCGTGTAGTGCAGGGGATCACCTTCACTACAGTAGCAATCTCAATAGGGCTTATTTTCGGGGGAGGGCTTATTTTAGAGAAATCTTACACAGTAAGGGGAGGGCTTATTTTCGGGATAGGTCTTATTATCGGGGAAACATGGTACATAATGGGTGTGTATTAAATGATTTAAATCTGTCCCAGAAGGGCTGGATCATACCAACTTTATATGTAGGTACAAAAAATGTCATCAAACCTTTCCATTTTGATCCTCACAGAGCACTGCTCCCAGCCCTTCCCACAATTACCAGTCTAAAAATGTGCACAAGTACTTAAGAGGACAGAACCAGGACTAGCCATATAATTTTTAAGTGTAATGAAGGAATATTACCAAAGGTCTCTCTTGCGACACCCTGCACATTGTGTTTTAAGTGGCTACTTATCATATCTAGCTCTAGCTCTTTATGAATTCATACAATTATAGATCATAGAGCTGAAGTGACCTTAGGAGTCATTAAGTCCAACTCCCTTATTTTACAGATGAAGAAATTGAGGCCCAGATAGGACAAGGGTCACATAGCTGGCTTTATTCACTACAGGTTGCTGTCTTACTTTGTAAAGTTTAGGAAACTGAGGTCCAGGGTTAGTAAGTGATGTGCCCACATTTCCACAAGTAATAAGTATCAGAGGGAGGATCTGAATTCAGAACCTCTTGTCTCCTCTGTCTTTCTTCTGTATCAGGGGGCCTCCAATGTTTCTGCTTGGTCAGGTATTTGCTCAGATTGGAGTAGAGAAAGAGTTTGAAATTTCAGTGAATATGCAGATAGTTCCCACTCTGCCTCATTGTTCCATACCTTCTCATACACTGGGAAGAATCTTTGAGTGGCTCTCTCAGCGATGATGCCAAGATTCTTCTCCTGATCTTCAGGCAAAGCAAGTGGGAGTAACATAATCATGTCGTACAGATCTCTCATTCCTTCCACATACATGTCAATACTGAAAAAGGAAAGAGACACCAAGAAAAATATGATTACTAGCTCAGGGTAGTAATTATAATAATAATCATAAAATATAAATATAATGAAAATAAAAACAAACAGTAAGACTGTTATTGAGAAACTGCAGTCAAATAATGTATATAAAATGCTTTGCAAACTTTAAAGTTCTTTTTATATATGTCATTATTATTTATGCAGGAGCAAATAAAATATTTGAAAATATCTGAAAATGCGTTTTTAAAAGTATAAAGTTGTTGTTGTTCAGTCATTTCAGTTGGGTCTGAATCTTCGTGACCCCATTTAAGGTCTTCTTGGCAAAGATACTGGAATGACTTGTCATTTGCTTCTTCAGCTTATTTTACATTTGAGGAAACTGAGGCAAACAGGGTTAAGTGACTTTCCCCCAGGGTTACACAGCTGGTAAGTGCCTGAGCCCCAGTTTGAACTCAGGAAGATAAGTCTTCCTGACTCCAGATCCAGCAGTCTATCCACTATACCACCTAGCTACCCCCCAGCATATAGTAGCCACTTTATAAATACTTACTGATAGATTGATTCATCTAATATAGGTGGCATGGCCTCTCCATAATGAGTTAAGAAACATAGAAGTTAATTTTTTAAACATCCCCACTTTCCTTAAGTTAATAGTGAATTTATGTATTGTTTTTGAACTCATGCATTTATAAATCATTTAAAAAAATTGGTTTTAAAATTATAGTTATTCTAGTTTGAGACCCAAAGCCAGTATTTCTTCTCTTCTGAACAAATCGTCTGTGAGTGTGCCAGTTTATTAAATATGAGCCTTAACAAATTAGTAGAAAAGTATTCCCAGCATGCCAGTAAAATTGAGTTCCATAAAAATTCCATTAGACTATAGGCTGTCTGGAAATGTCTTTTGTCCCTTTTTGTATCTTCAGAACTTAGCACAGTTCCTGGCAAATAGTAAGTACTTGATAGATATTGACTGATTGATAAGCAGCCTACAGAAGCCAGTATCATTACTTTTAATACCATTCTACTAAGCAGTTATGGGATTTAATTTCCTCCTTTGACTGGCCACACTTTGATTAAACCATCTACTAGAGATATATCAATATCAGGGTATTTTGGACTTAGATCATTTGGGAAAAGGAAAACCTCAAAAAATTTTATATGTTTACTTTCATAACATGCTGATAAGAACATTCTTGTTTTGTCCATTATTTAAAAGGAGATAATTTCTTAACAATTTCAGTGAGAAGCAAGAAAAATAATAAAGAGCTAGGCTTAAAATCAGGAAGACCTAACGTCAAGTTTTGTCTTTAACCTCTACTTGGCGGTGCGACCCTGGGCTAATCATTTATCAGAATTCAGTTAGGTAGAAATTTCCTAAATAAAAAAGGGTAGCAAATATGTTATATTATAAACATGCAACGATTACTGTACAGGAGTTGCTCTTTCAGGTCCTTCCCATACAAGTTGTATTTTGCAGCTATATATCTTAGGATGGCTCTGGTTTGTACCATCTTCATTCCATCAATTTCCACCATTGGCACTTGTTCATACATTAATTTCCCACCTAAAAAAAAAAAGAGAAGTCAAGTCAGTGGCTTACTCCCTCCCCCTCGTTAAGAGTATGGTCATGGAAGCATAGTTCTGGAACCAGAAAGGATCTAAGTGGTTGTCTAGTTTAACACTTTTGTTCTACAGAAGGGGAAACTGAGGCCCAAGAAGGGAGAGGGACTTTCTCAAGGTCACATGACTAAATATGAGAAGCAGGATTGGAATCCATGAGCTCTGATTTTAGAACCAATGCTCTTTCCAACTGTATCACACCACACTGTGGTCCATGGGGGGTGCTTTTCATTCTAGAGACACTGCCTCCCATGCTGCAAATGGGATTGTGCTTGCTAACAAATAAAGTCACTATGAGTGACTGACTTCCTTCATGTGTTGAGAGACACTGACCTCTTTATTGTTCCTCAAAGAAAACCCTTCAATGACTGATGGCATTCTGACTGTGTCCCCCAGGCCTAGAAGGCTCTGCCTCCTCTTCTCTGCCTCTAGTCTCTCCTGGTTTCCCTCAAGTCCCAGCCCAAATCCTACCTTCCACAAGAAGTGATTCCTGATCTCCAGCTTCATGCTAGTGTCTGCCGCACGTGGGTTATCTGCAGTTTACCCTGGATATGTCTTGTCTGTTCATATTTGTGTGTTTGTTGTCTCTACCACATTAGACTGTGAGCTCCTCAGGATCAGGAGCTGTTCGCTTTTTTCCCCCAATGCATCTACTCTTATTTTTACTTTTTAATTTATATTTCTGAACTTAAGAAATAAAACAAGCATTTCCATAACATAGTAGAACAGAAAAAAATCACTGGGGATAGAAAAAAAAAAGGCAAAAACATCTTTTTTTACAGTTAAAAAAAAGATGCTTTTGCCTTTCTTCCTGTCCCCAGTGAGTAGTGCCATACCTGGCACATAGTAGGTGCTTCATAAATGTTTCTTGACTGATGGAAAGCTCCTGCTGGCATGCCATTAATTAACAACAGTAGTTTTGAGAACCTACTATGTGCACTTCAGTATGTTAGGCACTTTGGGTGTTATACATGAACCCAGGAAGGATCCCTAAGGCTTTATCTATGATCTTGTCCAACCCGGGAACTCCCTGTGTGGGATCTTCCACCACCAACCCAAATAACAACTCTGTCTATGACTTGGTCTATATAGTGTCTGCTGGATAATCTATGATTCTTGACTTAAAGGAGTCTGCCTTCAAATCTTCTCTCACAAAGTGACATCTACTCCCTCCTGCCTTTAGCCTCAAATATGAACTCTTCTTTTTGCATCCTAAACCCTTCATGGTCTGGTTCTAGCCTGTCCTTCTAGACTTATTACACATGACTCTTCTTCAGACACCCTGCCTCCCAGAAAAATTGGCTTACTTACTTTTCTGCGCACAAAACATTACACCTTCAGTCTCCTTGCTTTTATATGGGCTGATTTCCATCCCTAGAATTCCCTCTCTCTTCCACTTTTATGGATCCCACTAGTTGCCAGCACCCACCTTCCCCTGAAAGTTCCTTTTCTCCTGAAGTGCCATTATATTTGAATATACTCTATATTTACTTATATAGGCAGCTAGGTGGCTCTTTGAATAGTACTAGATTTAGAGTTCCAACCTTGTCTCAGACATCTACTAGCTGTGTGGCCCTGAGCAAGTCACTAAAGCTCTCAGCCTCAGTTTGCTCATCCATGAAATGGGGATGATGACAGCACCTACCTCCTGAAGTTGTGAGGATCAAAGGAGGTTATATTTTATTTGTAAAATAGTTTGGAAATATATAACCGGTATGATGATAACAAAGGTGGTGGTGGGGGTGTTTATGCATGATGTTTCCCTCTAAAGAATATAAGCTCATTGAGGGAAGGGACTATTTCATTTTTCTATCTTTGTATCTAGCACAGTAAGTACTTCACAAATGCTTGCTGATCAATTAATTGATCCACCCTTACTCCCTTTCTTTAGCTTCCAGTGCCATACCTTAGGCCAGGGTCTTTCCCACCTAGATTCTTTCAGTGTTTCTCATGGGTCTCCATACCTCCAGTCTCTGTCTATTCCAAATCAGACCTTCATAACTAGTCTTCCTGAAATACAGCAATTATCTAGATACTTCTTTGTCCACACACAAAAAACCCTCCCATAATTACTGTCTACTCTTTCCTCACATTCAAGCTCCTCTAAGACCTAACTCCAAATTAATCTTTCCAGTCTTAAGTCCCATCACTTTTTACTTCCACCAAGATTCCTGGCAAGGATCTTTTGTTTGAGGGGGCAAAAAAAGCCTTATTTTCTTCCCTGGTGTGGTTGTTTTGAAATTCAAACCCTACCCTGAGGTACAGAGGAACACCCTTGTGTACTATTCTGTATAATTCCCCATCCATGCTATGCTTTGCAACATACTTTTTCAGAATCAGAGAACCGTAGGGCTCCAAGGGATCTTAGAGACTTTCTGTGGGACTTTACAGGGAAGGCAACAGTAGTTAAATCTGATGTTCATGGAGCAGAACAGCACAACAGCAAGGCTTTGAACTTACCCTTAATTAAATTCTGAAATTCTTCAGCTGTTTTGAAAAGCACTTCTTCATACTAGAAAGGAGGACACATGAGGGTATCAGAGCAACAGAATCATAGCACTGAGGACCCTATAGATCACCTATGGCGACTTGGTGGTGGAGTACAGGAATAGGAGTCACAAAGACCTGAGTTCAAACCCTACCTTGGGTATTTACTAGCTGGGAGACCCTGGGCAAGTCACTCAACTTCTCTGTGCCTCAGTTTCCACATCTGCAAAAAATGAAGACCTTGGACTAAATTATCTCTAAGGTTTCTTCCAGTTCTACATCAGTGATTCTGAGGTTCTCGTGCAACATTTCTCAAACGTTATGGTCTCAGAATACCATTACATTCTTAAATGTAATATTATTGAGGACCTAACCAAGAAGCTTCCATTTATGTGGCTTCTATCAATATTTGCCATATTAGAAAATAAAAATTTGAATTTTAAATATGTTAATTCGTTAAAAACAGACCCATTACATACTAATATATATAACATACTTTAATGGAAAAGGGCTATGTTTTTCAAAACAAAAAATTAGTGAGAAGACTGGCATTGTTTTACCATATTTTCACAAATCTCTTTAATGTCTAATCTAATAGAAGTTAACTGGATTCTTATATTTGCTTCTGGATTCAGTTTGTTGCAATGTTGTTCTGGGTGGAATAGATGTATATAAATACACACTTATACATACATGCACATACAGACACACATAATATATATATTTTATATATTTATACACACGTGTATGTATTATTATACATGTGATGTATGTGTATATGTGTATGTATGTATCCTGCTCCACACAGATATGTAATTCGAAAAGGGAAAAGTATTTTATCTTAGCATTATTATGAAAATACTTTTGATCTCAAGGACCCCCTAAGAGGATCCTGGGCAACTTCAGACTACGTATTGAGAACCACTGTTCTAGTCTACCCTCACTCCCCCAACTTTTTTTTTTTAATTAAAAGCTGAGTCTTAGAGAAATGCTTAATAGATTTCCTAGAGGGTAACAATTTGTAGTTTTTCATTTTTTGTATCTACCCAGTGCCTTCAGAGTTGTAAGTCAATTGTAATTGTAAGTCAATACAAAGGATTTGTGATGCTGGAAATCATTATGACTTCTTACATAAGTGCTGCTGTCTGAGGCACATAGAAAAAGAGACTTACCCAGGGTCATACTACTAATAAGTGTCAGGAGTAAGATTAGACTTCAGTTGTTCCCAACTCTAGGCCCAGCATTCTGTCACTACAATCACTACAGGCTACCTCTCTATGCCTCTGGGGGACAGAAAGGAGAGAGGTGCCTGGATGGGTGATTTCACAGACATAGGACAGAGGTGACAAACAGGCTGTCTGCAATAGTCCTGAGTGCATCCCCAACCAGATTAAAATGCAATGGGGAAGGGTTCATAAACAAAATTAGATGCATATGATGTAGTGATCCCCATTTCTATGTGAGTTTGACACTGCTGACGGAGGGAACTCTTGCTGAGGAAATCCTATTTACCAGGGTAAATCAGTAACTGCTCTACAATGTATAGTCTTAGAATCAAAAGACCTGGGTTCAAAACCTACCTCTGTAACTTACTGCTTGAGTGACCTTAGGCAAGTCACTTAACTTTTCTATGCCTCAGATTCCTTATCCATAAAATTGGAAGAGGCACAAACTAGATGGCCTCAATATCCCTTCTAGCTCTCTATTTATTATCCCATGATCCTATGACTTACCCAAGGTCACAAAGCTAGTGAAAGAGCCATGACTACAATGTGAGTCTCCTGACCCCCAGACCAGTGTTTTTCACTATGCCACACTGCCTAATTAATATTGTGACGATTATTAATCATATGCTATGGGGTGGCCAGGTAGCACAGCAAGTAAGAGCACCAGGCTCCAGTGTTGGGATGACCTGGGGGATCAAATCCGGGCTCAGATACTTAGCACCACACCCAGAAATAACTGGCCATGTAACCTTGAGCAAGTTACTTATCCCAGATTGCTTTAAAAAAAAATCATAGGCTCATAGATTGAGACTCTTAGTCTATCTACAAGGCAACTAAATAGTGTGGTGGATAGAGTACATGGAATAGTCTTATTTTCAATCCTGTGACAGAGTGGGTCCTATGATTAGCAAAGCAAAAGTCCCTAGGATTCTAGGATGCAGGCAGGAAAGGATATTAGAGGTTATCTCCTCCAATCCCCTCAACTGGCAGGAGAGGAAACTAAGACCCAGAGAGGTGAAGTGACTTACTAATATCTGTTAGGCCTTGGGGGAAATCATTCCTCAGCAGCTGAAAGATTATTACACATTTTTCTAGCATATCAACCTCAACTATTAATGTTTAAAAGTTTAGAAATTTCATGAAGACTTTATGAAAGCCTTGTACACAGAGAATCCGAATCATCCCACTCTCTACCCAAGAAAAAAGAAATCCAACAAAAATAAAGATTGCTAAAAATCTCTTTAGAAACCAACTCAACCTCTGTTTCTTGGCATTTTTTTCAATTTTCCAAAATGGTGAGCTTTTAGATGAATAACAACACTAAGCAATAATAGCCAGGCAGTTAATGAAATAAATGGCAACCACAATCATTCTTTGTGTTATGGCATAGAAAAAAAAAAATTTTAAGTGTCGTTGAAGGCAAAGATCACAGAACATTGACGCTAGAAGGGGATCTCAGAAATAATCTAATGCCAGCTCCTCTTCAACAAGTGATGAAGCTGAGACTCAGAGATGCAAGCTGGTTTGCCTAAGGACGTGGAGCTAGGAGGCAGAAGGGCCACGACTTGGACCCAAGGCTGCCGAGTCCAGGCTCTGCTGGCACTTGCAGAAGAAGAACTCAATCAACACTTAATTATCAAGATAAACGTGACTTTCAACCTGCTGGGGAGACTCAGTTCACGGTTAAAGAGAAACAGAAAGATGCGGATCACGATGATTAGACACCTTTCGGGAGGGAGTCGCTCAGGAAGCTCCCCTAGTAAACATCCCCTCCCACTTAAAGAAAAGAAGGAACTTGTAAGACGCGAAAGCTCTACCTCCACACCGGCAGCTGCCAGCAGCCAGCGCACCGATTCCATTCTGCCTCTGCCATCGAAGTAATAAAGTTTGGGCTTCGCAGCCATGATGTTCAAGTCCTGGTTTTCTGCAAAACAAGAGAGAGCAAACAATCTGACCAGGACCTAAGGGGGCAAGCCGCCCTTTTTGTAATCTGCACTCCCTGGGAGACAGGAGAGGAATGTCCAAAACCTAACAGCCAGCAACTAACCCGGGGGGGGCGGGGCAGGGGGGAGGGAGGGGAAGAGGAGGGAGGGTCACGTGATCGGCAGGACTCAGACCTCCCATTTCCCCAACTAGTTGCTGCAGGCAGCTGGGAAGGTATCTATTTTACTGGTTGAGGCTCGGGTCTTGTTTGACTGTTTGAAATGCCTTTGGGACTTCGGCGAGCTAGACACTGATCAGCTTAACCTGGTCCCTATAGGATATTTGAAATGTAAAGATGGAGTTTCCTTCTTTGAGTAAGCTATGTCTCCTAGAATAATTTTTATCAGTATAGTAAAGTTAGTCACCTAGATCTCAGTGTCATGGATCCCAAATAACTCCGTGTTTTACTCCAGGTCTTGTTGGGGCGTGAGCCTAGCTATGCAGCTGTGGAATTCACTATCAGAACCCAGGAACCACAAATCAAATGGAGAAGTTTTCATTTAGGACGAATAGCAAAATAAATCCTGCAGAGTCCAGTGCTGATTTCTGTAGTGAGCTCCCTGGAGAGGAAGTTCCCTCTACCAAGGGCGCATCTGCCACTGTCCTGGGGATTTTGATCTGAGAGTTGTCTAGACACAGAGGTTAAGCAATTTGTCCAGGGTCATACAGCCAGTAGGAGTCAGAGGCAGGATTAGAACCCAGGTGTTCCTGAGGCTGAAATGGTTTGTCTATCTACATAGAAGATCTCTTTTCCTCTCCACTGTAGAAATCCATTCCAATAAAATATTGTTACCTTGCCATAAGGGCTCATTTCAAATTGACAAGGGAAATAATTCAATACTTAAAGAAATACCAGTGGATTTCCATGCTGCCAGTTACGTATAACATCCCAGGATTATTACTCAGCTGGAATCATTTTAAGGGTTCTCTTACCAGACAATTGTGTATCTCCCACTGATGTTCTATTCTGTTTTCTCAAGTTTCTGGAGTTTTCATCTACTGTGTTTCCCCGATAATAAGACCTATCCCGAAAATAAGCCCTCCCCTTACTGTGTAAGATTCCTCTAAAATAAGCCCTCCCCCGAAAATAAGCCCTATTGAGATTGCTACTGTAGTGAAGGTGATCCCTTGCGCTACACGCCCCCCCCCATGAAACGCAGGCAGCGCACCGAGCTGCATCCAATCAGAGCTGCAGCAGTGAGCGCATCATCCTGTTCTTTATTGAATTCATCATTGAATAAAGCTACATTTTTTTGTTCACATTTACCTGTTTATTAAAATTGCTGTCAATGTTCATTAAAATAAGCCCTCCCCTGAAAATAAGCCCTCTGGTGTTTTTCTGTCCAAAAAAATTAATAAGACAGTGTCTTATTATCGGGGAAACACGGTAGGGCTGGGGTTGGGTCTCCTTCAGAGGAAGTGTTAGCCACTCTTTTGTGAGACTGTCCAGCCAACATACCTGGAGTTAATTGTGTTTTTAGCTCTTTTAGCTTAACGATATTCAACATCCTCCTTCAAAGGAATTCTCCAAGCCTCCCTGATATTTTGGGTGGGAAGAGTAAATTCCTTTTAGTTCCCATCAATAATTTTGCAGATAAATGTCAAGTGTTCCCATAGTAGAATTTATTTCTAAATTCTAAAACAGTTTTTCATTTTTCCCTTAAATCCCCAGTATCAAGCAGAGTACCTTGCACACAAGAGAAACAATAAATATTTGTTGATAACTCTAAGGAACATTGTGTGATTCCAGGACAGAGCTAGCAACCTCCTTTCTGCATTACTGTCAATTGCAGCCAAGAACATGACCCTCTTAGTTGCTGTCAAATCTTTTCAACTGTGTCTGATTCTCCAGGACCCCATTTTGGGTTTTCCTGGAAGAGATATTGTACTAGTGGTTTGGCCTCCATTACATAACTTAATTATATATTAGTCTCTTTGAGTAAGCAAAAGAGTCCAGTCCCAGAGCATTGTCTTTACCAAAGTCCCTCATATGCATCCCAGACATTATACTTAACTCTGAAATTCCCTTATCTTATCTCAATCTAGTGTGACTGGTTTCTGTTTTTCATATAAAACTTTGAGAACTTGGACAGAAAAAGCTAATAAAGGAAACGTTATTTCAAATGACAAAGGCATCCTGGGAGAGAGGAGAAGCTATGAAAAGGGAGGTTGGAGGATATGGAAGATGCATCTTGCCAATGCATTAGCTCCAAAGAAGTATACTGCCCAAATTTGAGGAAGAGTTTAGGAAATACCAATGGCTGAAGTTGGAGCTAATAATAATAGCTAGGATTTACATGGTGTTTTAAGGTTTGCAGAGTGCTTTACAACTATTGCTGAGGTGAGGCCTATGCCCACCCAAAAACCAATGGGGTTTCATGATGTGTTGTGGTGGAACTCAAAGAATTCAGTCAGACCACCTCTAATCCAAGTATAGGCATTTATTTTCATGAAGCAGGCTAAATTCCAAGAGGAACCAGTAGCTTCAGAGAGAACAAGATGATTTTTTATAGGGTAAAGATGCTGATTACACAATCAAAATTTACCTAGAATATAGGAATATGATTAATATCAAAAAGGCAGGACAAGTTTGTTAAAGGATTAGGCAATGGAGGAAAGGTCCCATCTAGGGTTCTGTGATTAAACATTCTGATCATGCTGCCCTCCAATTGACTAGCTATTGTGGTCCTGTCTGGTCAAGATAGATAGTTAGGTATTGTGGTCCTTTCTTGGGCTAGATGGATGATGTGACTGTGATTGAATATAAGAACACACCTGTTTCTGTGGGAATGGTCTGAGGGTAGTGACTAGGTAGAGGCAGTAGCTGGGTTACTATCACATGGACACACCTGCTGCTTCTGTGGGAATTAAAAGTTCAGGGACACACCTGTTGTTCCAGTGAGCAGTGAGGTATATATGAAGAAGTTAGGGCATTGGGGGGGAAGGTTGGCGGGGTAGGTAGGTACAGTGAGTCTTCTGTTCAGTGGGGCCAGGCCTATAATGAAGTTAGAATATTGGGAGGGGGCAGCTTTATTAGGATTCCATCACTAATACCTCATCTGAGCCTTACAACTCTGGGAAGTAGGTACTATTAATATTCCCATTTTATAGATGAAAAAAACTGAGGCACACAGTAAGTGATTTTCAATAGCTAGTGTCTGAGATCCAACTTTTATTCAAGTTATCCTGACTCCTCCAGTGCTTAGCACATTTCTTGGGTGTAATGGAAATGCAAATTTAAAGATCTTCCCTGCCCCTAGGCTAAAGTGCACCTGGATCCTGGGGTGGGAGGCTTGTTTTTCATAGATACTTCTTGATTGGCCAGTGAGTCTATAAGGTCATTACATTCTCTGAGCCAGGAGAAGGCTATATAAGCCCTGATGTGTAGCTTTGTTTTGGGGCTCACTTTGAGAAGTGTTCTGTGATTTGATCTGGATTCTGGGAAGCCGTTGTTGAGAGCCCCCCCTCGGCTTTGAAAAACCCAGATGTTGATTTGGTATGGATGTAATGGTTGGACAGTTTGGAAAGCTGTCTACTTGATCTGTCTCTGTCTTGATAATTCTGTCTGTATATTCTGAAGTTTGGGGTGCTGACCTTTTTCCCCTGAACTAGGTAAACGATACATATTTGACTGATTAAAGTAAGTTTGTTAACCCATTTTGAGTTGCTTTCCTTTAACAAAGCAGATCTAAGAACCTGTGTTGGTAGCAACCCTGAGGACACTTGGGGTGCTTGCTGCTACACTGGGTCAGAGTGTTGCTTAGTATTTTCAGTTGTGCCTAACTCTATCTGACCCTATTTGGGGTTTTCTTTACAAAGATATGGAAGTGATTTGCCATTTCCTTCTCTAGCTCATTTTACCTATGAGGAAACTGAGGCAAATAGGGTGAAGTGACTTGCCCAGGGTCACATAGGAAATATGGTGGCCAGATTTGAACTAAGAAAGATGAATCCTACTAACTCCACGCTTGGCACTGTAGTCACTATGCCACCTAGCTGCCCTCACTTGCTCATAATAGCCACTCAATAAATGTTTATTGATTGATTGACTCAAAATCCAGTGTATCCTCCAGAGGAAACTGTTCAACCTTTACTCATGCCAGGAATTCTCTGAAACTAAAGCACAGGGCAGTTTAAATTCAGTCTAAAGTCCCTATGTTTCCTATACCAGTAAAACCACAAATAAAACCCTGACACCTGTCCCCTTTTAAAGGTTTCCCTCTCCCTAACATTTCCATCAATTTGCCCAGTGCCTGGAATATAGTAAGACTTCAATACATGCTTGGTTTTTTTTTTCTTTTTGGAGGGGGAAGGTAGGGCAATTGGGATTAAGTGACTTTTGCAAGGTCGCATGGCTAGTTTTGTGTTGTATCTGAGGCTGGATTTGAACTCAGGTCTCCCTGACCCCAGGGTCGGTGCTCTATTCACTGAGCCACCTAGCGGTACCTACATGCTTGTTGAATTGTATTAGAACTTCACTTTATGAATTCCACTTTCTTATCTTTGGAAGCACCAGTGAAAGTAGTAACTATTGATAGTTCTCAATCAATAAGTATTTATTAAGCACTTCCTCTTGGTTTATACTACCTGGAAGCCTTCAAAAGTTAATGAGTAACCCTTCGGCTAGTCATTAAAAATACCTAATTTTAAGCCTCAGGAAGTATAGATGGCATACTAGAATTTTTCATGTTCATTTTCTTAGTTCTTCTAGAGGTTTTGATCAGCGACAACAAGGGCAGGTCTCTAACATCAGAAATTGATATTATTTGTTGCTTCAGTACAATTTTCAACAGTAAGAGTTGAACATTTGGTGAGGGGATTTCCTGACTTCTATTCATTAAGCAAAAAGAATAGGTGTAAAACAAAAGAGGTCAGAAAATCAAAGCCAAGGGTAGCTGAAGCAGCCAGTTTAAACAAAGCTTGAGATAGAAATAAACATGGATATAACATGCTTGCATAAGGGACCCTGGAGAGCACCAGAACTCAAATAAGCCTTTCATTTGTACAAAAGAGCTTTTTTCAACTGATATTTTTCAAATGGAATGGCCCATTCACTGACATCCAAATCCTCTGAAGAAATAAAACTGGGTTTATAGTACATATACATTAAGTATGATAGAGTGACCAATCAAACAATAGTTCTAAGGAAATAAGAGAAAATGAAGCATGGAATTTTTGCTATACACTAAATGTGTTGTACATCAAATTCCAACATTCCACCCAGCATAGGATTCCCCTTTGTTTGAAAACTTCCAGTGATGGGTAAATTACTGTCTTAGAAAACAGCCTAATTTACTGTTGGACAGATAAAATTGCTAGATTGTTCTTTCTTACATTGAGTCAAAATCACCTCCAAATAACTTCCAGGTATGGTACACGTTTTGCCCCACAGAGCTACACAGAATTTATTTTTCCTCTCCCATGTAATGGCTCTTCAAAAATTTGGAGACAGTTCTCATGTTCACACTGGTTTCTCTTCTCCAAACAAACGTAGTATAGTGACAGGACTCAGCAGTTGCCCAAGATGAACAATTTATGACTGTCACAATTGGTAATATGGGTTTTGCCTCATTGATATGGCAGCATGGCTCAGGGGAAAGAATGCTGAATTTGGAGCCAAAGGACCTCATTCAAACCTTGCCTTTGCCACATGTGTGGCATGGGGCAAGTCATTGAACCTCATTGGTTTTCAATTTCCTCATCTGAAAAAGGATGTTACGGGAATAAATTAACCCCATTAATTAATATCTGTTGGATGTAAGAACTTCCTACAAGAACAACAGGGCATGGAGGTTCTCTTGCAGCAAGTAATATTGTTTTCAGTCATATCCACCCAAATATATAATAGTTTCATGACCCCATTTGGGGTTTACTTGGCAAAGATACTGGAGTGGTTTTCCATTTCTTTCATTTCATTGAATAGATGAGAAAACTGAGACAAAGAGGGTTAAGTGACTTTCCCAGGGTCACACAGCTAGTAAGTGTCTGAGGTCAGTTTTGAACTCAGATCATCTTGACTCCAGGCTTAGCCCTCTATCTACTGTGCCACCTTGCTGCCCACCTTTCTTGGAAGTGCTTAGCTCTGTATCTGGCACCTGGTACTTAATAAATGCTTATTAACTAATTGAATAGCCTTCTAACTGGTCTCTAGGCCTTCAGTTTCTACTTCCTTCCAATCCACAACCAACTATCACAATGAGTTTTCTAAAGTATAAATCTAACCAGTAAATATCAGAGGCAAAATTTGAATCCAGGTCTTCCTATCTTCAAGGCCCTGCCCTCCCACCATTATGCTACATTGGCTCTTCCTTTCAGCTCACTTTTATATGTTGATTTCCCCTATTAGAATGTAAGCTCTTTGAGAGCAGGGACTATTTTTATTTCTACCTATATTTTTATTCCTACCACGTAGCACAATGCCAGGAACATTTGTTCTTATTTAGTCACATCCTCTTCATGACCCCATTTGGGGATTTCTGGGCAAAGATACTGGAGTAGTTTGCCATTTCCTTCTCCAGCTCTTTTGACAGATGAGGAAACTGAGGCAAACATGAATAAATGATTAGCCCTGGGTCACACAGCTAGGAAGTGTTTGACACTGGGTTTGACTCATGAAAGATGAATCTTCTGAACTCTAAACCCAGTGCTTTATCCACAGTATTATTTAACTGACCCTGCCTGGAGTATTGTGAGCAATGAATAAATGCTTCTTGGCTTTATTTGACTTTGAAAGTCCTTAAAGGCTAGTATCATAAAATTAGGCCCAATGGTCTTGAGACCACCATGACAAATCTCCCTTTAATATAAGTTGCAGATTATAGACTATTCATGGAAACATATGAACAATAATTATATATATATATATATGTGTGTGTGTGTGTGTGTGTATACATGTATATGGCAGTTCAACTTTTTATTTTATTAACACCAGAATATGAACAGCACATACATAACTAATCAAGTAAGCAATAACTAAACTTACAGTGACTTGAAGGCCAATCTTTACATTTAGCAGGATTGAATCCATTCTTATATATGATCTTTGAATCCTTATTTATGAACTGACAACATTGCTGACTGATAAAACTTGCTAAGGTGTTACTGCTGACTGCAGAAGTCACTGATTATGCCAATGCAACAAAGATAACCACCTGTTGGAGGATTTCAATATATTAGACATCCATGGGGGGAAAAAAGAAAACATAAACAAAACTCATACAACAAACATCTGAGAATCTGGACACTTCACATCAGTGTTTAGAAGTGTTTCACTGGGGGGAGAAGTGGGGCTAGGTGGCACAGTGAGTAAAGCGCTGGCCCCAGAGTCAGGAGAACCCGAGTTCCATTCCGGCCTCAGACACTTAGTGCTCACACACACACACACACACACACACACACACACACACACACACACACAAAACACTAGGCGTGTAACCTTGGGCAAGTTACTTAACCCCAATTGTCCTCCAAAAGGAAAAAAAAAAAGTGTTTCATTAATGTCTGAAGGGTATCAAAACCTTGGCATGTTTTAATTTCAAGTTGTCAATTTTATTTGACTAACATCAGAAAGTTATGGCTACACTGCCAACACTGGGTCTGCTTAATTGGCTTCAGAGTTTACTATGACCTAACATTAAAAGCTCACTCTATCCCAAAGTATGTAATTTCACACACACACATGTGTGGGCTTTTATACAGTCAAGTGTCATTGTTTTTGTACAGTCTTTTGTTCCAGTTTCTCTAAATTTTCAAAAAATCACTTTTAGACTTATAAAAATAAATATTTTTTTAAAAGGCTCAGTAAATATTATGCAAAACAAGCAGCAAAAAGTATTTAGAAATCTGTCATGGGCAAATACTTTTCTTTCCAGTTCTCATTCCCATAGTCCCAAATATGTTTTAGAATCTAGTCCCTTATTGCATATAACCATTTCCAACAGACAAGATCAGCAGTTCAAGGACATGCACACAAGACATATGTGCAAGTCACAGATTATGCCAGTATAACAAAGACAACCACCTGTTTGAGGATTGCAAGGTAACAGACATTCATAGGAGAAAAAAAGAAAACACAAATAAACAAAATTAATGCAACAAACATCTGAGAATCTGGACAATTCACATCAGTGTTTTGAAGTGTTTCATTAATATCGTAAGACAAGTATATCAAAACCTTGGCATGTTTTCATTTCCAGTTGCCAATTTTATTTGATTATTATCTTGTTCATGCCCTCTTCTTTTTAAAAAATTATTTATTTAATTTTGAACTTAAGAAATAAAACAAGCATTTCCATAACATAGTAGAATAGAAAAAAAGGATGATTGTACATGAAACTGCACATCTATTAGGTATATACTTTCTATTCCTTTTAAATATATACCAAAGTTATCATGTAACTTCCTTTTTTAACTTTAGCATGTGTTATTAGACCAAAATCAACCAGACCCTTTCAGAGTTCCTTGCTGTGGTCTGCCATTCTACCATTCGATTTTCACTTATGGCAGGCATTTAAAAAATCTAAATGGACAAATTCTCCTAAAAATCATTTCAAGTTATTATACCTCTAAACTTTCCCTGTAATATTCTGTCCACATTTGGCTAGCTCACATTAATGACTGGTCTAAACATTGAAAGAGGAATTGTTGTGTTTACTTGCATTAAGTTCAAAAACAGTGCTTTTAATGTATGCATGTATTCATATGGAACCTCATCATGACAGGTTGTTGTTATTCAGTCTTTTCAGACTCTTTGTGAACCCATTTGGGGTTCTTCTGGCAGAGATACTGGAATGATTTACCATTTCCTTCTCCAGCTCATTTTAGAGATGAGGAAACTGAGGCTTGTGAAGTGAAGTGACTTGCCCGAGGTCACACAGCTAGTAAGTGTCTGAGGCCATATTTGAACTCAGAAAGATGAGCTTTCATGACTCCAGGTCCAGCACTTAACGTACTATGTGCCACTTAGCTTCCCCATCATGACTAGAATGACTTTTCAATGACTACCAAGTACCTGTCCAGTTTAAAGTGCATAAATTAGAACTTTAACTTAGTACAATTTGCCACATTAGAAAATAATTGCATTGATGTGCTTCAAGGTGTGTCTTTTTGATTTTTGGTTTTGGTTTTCCAAATCTACAAGTATCAAAAGCCCTAATGCTGGTTACTGCATAAGTTTTCCTTTGTAATATTTTTGGATGACTCAGTGATTCCTGTTTAACTCATATCATACCTCTGTGCCAAGGTTTGATTTTAGCTCAAGTTCAGGAAATTTATTTTGTCCAAACAATGGATATTTTGAGCATCCCTGAGCCAAGAGGACATCAAAATAAAAGTTGTCTAAAGTTAAAGGCACGGTGCATTAATAAACATGATCCTCAGTCACAAAATTATAAATGTGGTTTGGATAAGGGATTGGGGGAAGGGGAGTTAATCCAAAATACAGCAATGAAGTCTTCAAACCACCTCCTGAATAGGGCTGTTGATTGTTCCTTTCATTTCTTCTTGTGATTTTGAACTTCCTGAAATAAATATTTCAATGGAGAATCATAGCTGGTAATATACTGCATACCCTTGAAACAACATGAGGTGTAGTCTGTTTGGTAGGGTGACCTGCTGTGAGCAGATTTAATTACCCCACCAGTCAACCCCTTGGGAGTTATTATTTCCTCCATATTCATCGCTGTTTTTGATGCCTCCAGTCACCTCCACCAAATCCTCTGCTGCTGCCATGACTACCGCCATTGTGATCACTGCTTGCTTGACTAGAACTGCTGGCATCACTACTTTGTCAATGGACTCTGGCACCAAAACTTCTGCTGAATCTACTTCTCTTAGAAGTCCACCTCTGCTTCCCTTATAGTGATGTTCATCAGCCATACTTTCTACAACATACTTTCAACAAGAAGATCCACCAAATCCTTGGTAATCTTGACATTCCTCTCACTGAAGAATTAATTGGCAAGATTAAGGTTACCAACACAACCTGTACAATTAATGCAATGTGCACACTTTTCGATATCACTTAGCAAATCAAAGTTGATGACATTTTCACAGTTGAAATATCCAGCCCTCTTATTGGTACTGCTGTAGCTACTCGCAGAACTGGTGAAGTACTGCTTAGGGAAATTCATTAAGACCCAGAAGTTCAGATTAGAGGTCCTTTTTTTTTAATTTCTAAAACATAAGGTATAGGTGAAACCTGGATCAGTACAGTTTCTTTTTGAGACTGTGTCTTCCTACTTCAATCAAATGAGGTTTTACTATCTGTAAAGTGTTTAACATTGTGCTTGGGACACAGTCAGTGCTTAATAAATGCTTGTTGCCTTTCGTTGTCCCCAACTCTCATCTCATTTTGGCTGGAAGTGCAGCGGTCACTCGTGAACCAAATCTTCCTGCGCATCAGCTTATAGACTTTGACCTGCAATGTTGCTGAACCCACCACTTCTTTACAGTTTCACCTCCTCAAAATAACCAAGTAATTATATCTTTCTTAAAAATATTTATTGTTAATATTTTCCTTTTTTTTCTTTTTTGTACATCACCATTACTTTCCACTTTCTCTGCCCATTACCAATAGAATACTGTCTCATAACAAGTAAATTTAGTCAAGTGAAACAAATCCATACATTGGTTATGTTATATGTTCAACTTTAGAGGTGAGGTAGAACAGTGGACAGAGTGCTGGACCCATAATCAAGAAGACCTGGGTTTAAATCCAACTTCTGACATTTACTAGCTTTGTGACCCTGGGCAAATCACCTAAGTGTTTAAATTTCCTTTAGCAATTCTGTAGGTCATTCTTAAAAAATACACACACACACACACACACACACACACACAACTAAGTAATAGATTAATTGAAAACTGTAATGGAGGGAATCACCATGCAGAAGAAATCACAGATCTTTTGCATGTTCATGGATTTGAAACTTATATAGAAAAATGAAAAATTTGTGTGTGGGGGGAACTGGTTCTACTTTATTGCCTCACTCAAATTGCTTCCCCTGAAGTTTGAGTGAATAGACTAAATATTTAAGAATCCATGATTCCATTTTCTTCCTCAAGTCAGTGGAATAACTTTCACTAATTTCTAGTTTGCCGAATTCTGGTCTTCAGGCTTATTTTCTTAGGGATCAAAAAAGGTTTATTCCATTTGATGAGGTGCTGAGACCTGGACCCCAAAAAGTCCTAAGAACCTCAAGAAAGAGGCAATACAGTAGGCCCCTGCCTGTGAGAAAATTTACTCTCGTTGCAGAACACATGCAGGCCTGACTCTGCAATTCCCTTATCAGAACAGATACAGGTAAACTGACCCAAAGACTCTCTTTGGCACCAGATCCCCCAGGTCCATGCCTATGGCAACTGAACAAAAATTATCTTTTCTCCCTCAGTATCTGGTATCTACAAAGGTATTTCTGCAGACTCCCTGTATTTTCCTATCCATAGATCACTGATGCCTGCTTCCAAAGGCACCTGGACCCCTTGCACATTTCTTCTAAGTCCCTAGATTACCTAATTAGCATCCTTGGAATTAATTCCCTTTGTCCCTTTTTCACATAAGCCCCAGCACCATCCTTACAAGTTTTCAAGTTCCCAGGGAACTTCACCTCCTTTCCTAAAGCATTAAAATAAACTTTGCCACTTTGAAAGGGAAGGCTTGAGTACATGAATTCGTCCCAGGCAATAATGCCCTGGCATTCTTGGGGTTCCTATCACCCTTACTTTCATCATATTGGTAGCCTGGTACTGGGACCTGCCTGACTCTCAGGCCCTCCTCCATTCAAAATTAGAAGCCACATAAGTCTCCTCTCTCTCAGCGGTTGGGGGTTGCTCTCCAAACACCTAGGCAGACTGGGAGGGCATTGTAGCCTGACACCTTTCAGGTTCCAGTAGGGTCAGACTGTTCAGTCCATCTTGGACCTGGGCACACTTTCCAAGGAAAAAAGGTAGAGAATTATAGATTCCTTTTTTTTTTTTTAACAACTTCCAGAGTTAAGAGAGAATTTTTATATTGGGAACCATCCTTCTCTAGTCATTATTTAAGCAATAAAATGAGGCAGGAAGATTAACTCAACAACTGTTTACCACTCTAAGCCACCACTGTTACACTTACTTTAGGTTTACAAGATTACACTTTAATAAGTAACACTGAAAGGATAGAAGAGACACACAAAAACTAGGTAACCCAAATAAAAACTTAAGACTTCCCTTGACCCTACCTCTAAGTGCTAGTAAGTTTCTTCTTAACTTGCTTTACAATAAATTCTAACAAAAAGGTGCACAGGTGAATCATTTCCTTGGAAAAATGAAACCACTGGTTCTCTCCTGAAACTGTTGCTTGAATTTACAAGGCAATGGCTATTTCAAAGGCAGAAATTTTCAAAGTTAATCTTCAGTTGTTTTTCTTGATAGCATTAAAAGTATTTTTTTACACAAATAAAAAACCATAATAAAGCAATGTTACACAGAGAGAGAAAAGGCATTTTCTTTAATCAAAATTTCTAGTTAACTGAGTGTTAACCATTTTTTGAAACTGAAAATCTCTCGAAGATATTATCAGACTATGTTCCTGCCTAAATCCTGTGGAATGAATATGACTGAATATTTCTTCTTTTGTTGAGGATCCTTAAGAGCATGAGGATAGGTATAAAAGGTTCGGATCTACACTAAAACTTTCTTATTTACTCATGATTTATAACTTTCTCCCAAAGGCAGAATGCAGAAAAACTTCAGATTAATTGGAGGGGAGGTAGCATAAGAGTGGAACTAGTGTTCAATCTGTAATGGGGGGTGCCAGGGAAGGGAACAGGCATTTCTTGAGCACCTACTATGTGCCTGGCATTATACTAAGCACTTTACAAATATTATCTCACTTGGTCCCCACAGCAATCCTTGGAAGTAAGTGCTATTATCATCCATATTTTATAGTTGACCTGAACTTGAATCCTGCTCCATCACTTACTGTATGTGTGTGACCTTGTGATACTTCACTTACTGTTCCAATAAAAAACACTGGGGAGGGGCTTGGAGGTGGGGGCAGAATTATACTCAACAAGCTCTAAGGTGTCTTCTGGCTCTAAATTTAGCTGTTTATCAAATTTGGAATAAAAATGAGAACATAATCTATGATTCTACAACCCTGAGTAAGGTGAAGTTCTAACTGAATGAAGTTTTATATTAAGCAATGTAAAGATTAGGTTTTCTGGTTTACAATAAGCTCTATAGAAAGGAATCATGTTTGCTAGTTATAGAACCCAGGAATGCTGTGAGAGCACATCCTATTTTTTCTGTAGGCATGACTAGAGAGGCAAACTAAAATATTCATTTTGCTCTTTTAACTCTTTGTGAATATTCAGCTCATGGGTTTAAGAAATGAGTTTTTAGCAATCTTGAATGCCTTCTTTGCGGCTTCCAGACTGGCATCATCCGTTAGTGGCTTTCTTGGACTGCCGGGCTGAAGGAATTTCTGAATTCTGGGGAACTTGCTGACTCTAGCTTTGAACTCCTAAAATTAAAAAGAAAAAAATGACCACCAGCAAATGAAACAATAAGCCTTGCACACTGGAGCAGGAATCCAGGGTTGCTCTTGCCAAGACCCTTTGGAAACTATTTCATCCTGGGAGAAAGCTGTGGAAAGCATTTTCACCCTATGGGCAGTGACTTTTGAAAGTCTGAAGGCACTCCCAGCTCTGTAAATGTGTAAGGCCCACTTTTCCGTTATATAAAATACGAAGAAACAGGCTTCTCTTTTCAAAATGTATATCACAAGTACATGTTTTTCCATTAATTTTTTTTTTTGTATACGCTTGTTAAAAACCAAATTGGTAGAGGCAACTTGAGGTAGTGGATGGAGCACCAATTAGCCTCCATACTCAAAGAAGACATGGGTTCATGTCTTGCCTCTAACACATACTGGCTCTGTGACTCAGAGCAACTAACTTACCTCTTATCACTCCCAGACACTCTTCTATGACTTTAAGCTACAAAGTTAGTGTTGATTTTCATTGATGGGTTGCGTTTGCCCAACAGGATTTCCCTACACTAGATCACTCTTGCCCACAATAAAAATAGCTACATGGGAAATTAAAAAAGGAAAGTTTTAGCAAAATCTGATAGATTGTTAGCCCACAGAGGGCAAAGATCATGACATTCATTTATATATATATTTCCCTAACTCCACTCCCAGAGACTAGTTCAGTATTTTGTGCATAATAGATGCTGTCCTGATTTATTAGTGAATAAATTGATGAATTTATCAAATTTAGGGCCTAGTTCTAGCATGTCTTCCATTAAAATTCTCTTCTGTTTGCTCAAACTGGTGCAGAAGAGACCACTAATTCTCAAAATCTGTACTAGTAAAATGAAAGTTTTAGGGGTCCCACCAAGCTGGAAAGACTTTGAGTTTTGGACCTGGCCCTAGGCTGTCTGCCCACCACCTGAAAATATTTTCAGCTAAATTCATTAAGATTCATCAACAGAAGAGTCCTCAACAGTTGTTGACTGTTTTGGGCCACAGCACCTCATTCATTATGTTCTAGACACTACAATAAATTCTGGAGATAAAAAGAAAAAAACAAACACCATCTCTGCCCTCAAGGAACTTATATCTAAAGGGCAAGACAACATGTAAAGCAATGAATATGTACAAGATAAATGGTGACCACTTTTGATGGAATTACCTGAAGTTTAGGGAATGCAGAGAGAATGCCAGACTTGAGTTCTTCAGTCATTAGGATGACTTCAAGCAGCTGTACATCTGCCCAGCTCAACTGGTTGCCAACAAGGTAATTTTTCCCATGTTCTTTTAATCCCTGTAGGATTAGCGACAAGGAGAGAAAGGAAAGAAGTTATGACAATGTTGTATTATAATGGAAAGAGCCAAAATACACAGAAGAAAACATAGGGTAAAAGAAGATAGAGAGCAATTTTATTTCTACCTTGTTAGTTATTCAGGAAACAGGTATTTATTAAACATGTTCTGTGTACTGGGGTCTGTGCTAAGTGGTAAACCTGTAAAGTAAAGCCCAAAAAAGGTACCCCTCTCAAGGATGTTGGTCTAATGGAGGAGACAACATGTAAACAACTACATACAAACAAGTAAGACAGGATAATTTCAGAGTTGTCTCAAAAAGAAGATAAAATACTTTTTTTTTTCCACCAAGGACCAAAACCCCAAACAGTTTGAAATAGATTTTTTTCCTTTGACAGAGTCTGTGAATTATCTGTCAATACAAAATGAAACTGACAGAACCGTGGATAAATTTCTTCTCCACTATGACAAAGATCTAGGTATAACACAACAATTGTGTTGTGTAACAACACAACAATTGTGTTGTGTAACAACACAACAATTGTGTTGTGTAACAACACAACAATTTGTGTAACAAGTCTGGTATAACATATTTTTCTGTTTCAGACATTTGTCAACAAATCACACAGTCATTAAATACTTTCTCCATGCATGGCACCTAGGTCTCACAATGGATAGAGTGCCATGTCTAGAGTAAAGAAAACTCATCTTCCAGAGTTCAAATCAGCCTCAGACCTCTACTAGCTGGGTGACCCTGGGCAAATCACTTAACCCTGTTTGATTCAGTTTTCTCATCTGTAAAATGAAATGAAGACGAAATGAAGCAGTAAAATGAGTTGTAAAATGAGCCAAAGAAGAAAATGACAAAACCACTCCAGTATCTCTGCAAAGAAAATCCCAAATGGAGCAGCAAAGAGTCAGATGCAACTGAAAACTACTGAATAACCATAACAATGCTATGCATTGGGTAAGGTGATAAAAGCAAAAAACCAATCTCTGTCATCAAGGAGCTTGTAATACACTAGGAAGAGAATATACATAGACAGTATATATGGTGAAAAGCACGATGAAGGGCTGTGTAAAGCATTCACTTTGTTGTCACTGAAAATAATATATAGGATTGAGTTTTGCAAGGAACCTAGAACCTGGTGCAACTCCCTTCATTTTCAGGTGAAGAAAAGGTGCCCACTGAGGTTAAAGGGATTTCCCCAAGGTACACAGGTAGAAAATGGCAGAACTGGAATTGGAACCTAGATTTTAGATCTCAAACCTAGTGTTATATTTTGTTGCCTTCCATATTCCAGTAAAACTATGATCTGGAAACTCACAGTCTAGTAATTTACTGAGGATGTCTTATGGATGAAATTCTCAAGTTGGAAACAGAAGGACTTGATTCTCCTTCTAGCTTTGCCACTTACTGTGTAACCGTGGATAAGTCACTGCACTTCTCTGAGATTCCATTTCATTATCCACAAAATGGGGGTAAGACTTGCATTGCTTACCTAACAGGGTTATTGTGAGGATCAAGCAAAATGGTGCTTATAAACTACTTCATAAACATAAAGCACTTGATAAGTGTAAGATGCTGTTATTATAGGATTTAAAACTTTTACCACCTTGACACAAACCTACCTTTTCAGTCTTCATTTTACAATACTCCTATTCACACAGTCTAAAGTCCAGACAAACCAGCCTTTTTTCTATTCCCCACACATTGCATCCCATGTCCAGACTACATATCTTTGCACAGTTTGACCCCATGCCTAGAATATACTCACTTTTTACCTCAGCCTTCACAGAGTCTCCTTAAAAAGCTCATCTCAAAAATCACATCCTACAACATGACCTCCCTGACTGGCCCTCCCCCCTATTTAGTAATATCTTCCCCCCAAATGGAGGGCAGGGCCTATTTGATTTTGCCTTTGTGTCCTCAGGGATAAGCACAGTCCCTGATATACAGTTGGCTCTTTAATAAATGCTTGTGCATAGGTTGATACTACTGGGTCTTCTGATTAAAAAATGTGTAATTAATGTGTGTGTATTAAATAATTTAGTAAGTCTGAGTCCCAAAAGGATTAGATTGTACTAACTTTGTAGAGAGATTCAGAAACATTCCATTTTTATGGAAAGAACACACGGAGCTTTGCCACCAGCATTTCTCTCATTTACCAGTCTAAAAAGGTGCATACAAACCCAAGAAGATTGGCGTCAAGATTAGCCAGATCGTTTTTCAACATTGAAAATGAACATTAAATGCCCTTCATCACATCCCCTGATGCTGAGTTCTAGGTGACTGCCTATCTTATTTCCCCCTGTTTCTAGTTCTCTATGAATTCACAGGATCATAGATTATGAGCTAGAAGAGACCTTAGGGGTCGTGAAGTCCAGATTCCTCATTTTACAGATGAAGAAACTAAGGCCCAGAGAGGAAAAGTTATTTGTCCAGGGTCACACAACTGGTATCTCATATAGGATTTGAACCAAGGTCTTCCTGACGCCAAGTCCAGCACTCTATCCTCTATATATTGCTGCCTTATTTGTAAAGTTTAGGAAACTTAAGTCCAGGGTTAATAAGTGATGGGCCCACATTTCCCCAACTAAAAAGTGGTCAGAGGCAGGATATGAATTCAGATCCTCCATCTACAAAGCCTTCCTTCTGTACTACAGTCTTCCCTCTGTACAATGGGGCATCCAATGCTTCCCATATTTGCTCAGAATGGGGTAGACAAGATGCATGTAATTTCAGTGACTATACAGGCAGATCACCCACAGCCTCATTGTTCCATACCTTCTCATACACTGGGAAGAATCTTTGAGTGGCTCTCTCCAGGATGTAGTTGAAATTCTTTTGTTTTTCTTCAGGTAAAGAAAATGGGAAGAACATAATCATGTCATTCAGATCCCTCATCCCTTCCACATACATGTCAATACTGGAAAAGAAAAATGGCATAAATAAAAACATGATTACTAGGGGACATGACTGAAGAGGCATTTAATAATAACTGACAGAGAGAAAAGGCTTTAAAATTTGTAAAGCATTTTGCCGACATTATTTCATTTAAGCTTCTCAACACTATAAGCTACATGCTGCAGTAGTATTATCCCCATTTTAGAGCTAAGAACACTGAGGTTCAGAGAATGACTTGCCCAAGGTTCACTCAGCTAGGATGAGTCAGGGACAAGGTTAGAACCTGGTGTTCCTGTTATTGTTCTTGCTCAGTCATTTCAGTCATGCCTGACTCTTTGTGACTGCATTTGGGGTTTTCTTGGCAGAGGTACTGGAGTGTGTTTGTCATTTCCTTCTCCAGCTTATTTTGCAGATGAAGAAGCGGCAAACAGGATTAAGTGACTTATCCAAGGTCACAGCTAGTAAGTGTCTGAGATCAGTACCACCTAGCCATTCTGGCTCCATGTCTAATGTATATATCCTAGATATGCCACTTACTATCTGTGTGACCTTGGGCAAGTCACTTGAACTCTCTGTGCCTCCATTTCCTCATCTGTAAAAGGAAGTGTTTGGACTAGAAGACTCCTAAGGTCTCTTCCTGCTCTAAATCTCAGATCCTGACATCTATTCACTTTATTCCTTCCCAAAAGGCAGTTGACTCAGGGTCCCACTACCTAAAATCAAAGTTATTGGAATTTTTTCCTGAAAAGAATGTTTATTCCCCAGGAATGTTCAGAAATGTAGACCTCAAAAGATATAAATTTCAGCACTTAATAAATGTAGGGAATATAATTGATGCCCCAAAATATACAGTATTTGAATGAGTCAGGAAATGGTCAGCTGGGCAAAGAAAGATTAAAATTGACTCTATTGAGTGGCCTCAAATAATACTGAAGTGGCCTCAAAAGTAGGGACAGTTCCTATAGGAGAAGAGATTCAAGGTGGCCCCTGCAGCCTCTCTTTGTCACTTAGAACAATGGTTCCAGTTCACTGTAGGCAACAAACACTTCTTGAGTCCCTTTTATGTAGTATCAATCAATAAGCATTTACTAATCACCTACTATGTTCCAGGCACTATGCTAGGGAGATAAAGCTAAAAAAGAAACAATAGTATTGTTCAAAGAATTTATATCGTATTGAGAGAAATAAGATGTGAACATATAGGTAAATGAAAAGTTTATGTATAATAAACACAAAATAATTGGGGGAGATGGGTAATGAGGGAAGTAAAAAAAGGTCTCTTGTAGGCCCTTGAGCTGAGGTTTGAAAGGATTTCAGAATTCTAAGAGGCAGAAGTGAAGAGGGAGTGCATTCCAGACATACGGACCAGAAGGCTTTTACAAAGGCAGAGACTGGAGCCTTCATACTGTGCCTGAAGCAGCAAGAAGGAAAATAGGCCAGAAGGTAGAGTGTGTCAAAGTGAGTAACATGTGAGAAATCTAGAAAGACATAGCCTGGGGCTTAACCTAAGTTTTGAATGGCTATGAATGTAAAACAGAAAAGTTTGTATTTTATCTGGAATTGGGAAACCCCTGGAGACTTTTGAGCAAGGTCCAATTTCCTTTGTCTTGTACTATTTGTAGAACTTGATCATCTTTTGGAGACTTTAGTACTCAGGCTTCCTTCTAATTTGTATGTCTGCTTGTGCTTTAGGGTTTCAAATTTTCATCTCTTTAAAATTATCTGTAGTTTTAGCCTTTTTTCCCTTTAAAAGTGTATTACTCACTTCTTAAAACTCTCCCTTTGTTGGTAGGTATATTCCCAGGGCTGTATTGCAAATCTGCCTCAATCTCTTCTCCTGTTGAAGGAGGCTTTTCCCAGGCTAGGGCCTTGTCTCTGGCCTAAGTACCTTAGAGGTTGGACAGAGCTGTTTCAGTTGTATTTCAATTCCCTTTCCTTTAGATGGGGTGCAAACACCTTGAGATCTTAACCAAGTTCCTTCCATGATTCTTTCTCCTCTAACTGGAATGCATCAGCTTCTACTGCTTTTGGAGATTTGAGGGAGATGAAGTGTATCTTCTGCACGGTCTCTATAGTCTTGAGGTTCCTTAGGGACTGCCCCAGGCAGAAGGAAGCCAGATTTCCTTCCCCAATCCACTTCCTCCTCACATAGCTAGGCAGAACCAAAGCCTACTGCTTGTTTCAGTGGCAGCTAGAGGTGGGATGTGTGCTCAGTGTCTGCAGCAGGAGGAGAGTACTTATGCAGATCCAAGGCACCAGCCCACAGATTGCTTTGTATGCCCTATGGGGCATGATGACATTGTTCATAGGAGGATGATAGGTGAATATTTTAAGGATTAGTGTTGCCCAGTGTTCATTCATAAGGCTGTTACCTTTTTTGGCATCTTACGTTCTTTTCCTATAGATTCAATGGTATTATTCAACATCTGGCACAGTTACTCTTTTGAGAGGGGGCTTGAGAATTAGTGAGGACCAGAGAAAATGTCTGATTGGCATCTTATTGGTCACCACACAGAAACTTTCATACCTGCACTCTAAAAATATAGGATTATAGATTTGGAACAAGAGGAACCTCAAAACCAGTATACCCCTCACTTTATAGATGAGAAAATTGAGACTCAGGGACGTTTGATGATTTTTCCAGGGTCGTACAAATAGTAAGCCTCAATGTGAGTTTTGAACTTAAGTCATAGGATCATAGAAATAGAGTTCGAAGGGACCTCAAAAGCCAATCAGTCCAACCACCTCATTTTAAAGATAAGGAAACTAAGGACCAGAGTAATTAAAAAAGTTTACATAAGTAGTATAACATCAGAGGTGAGATTTGAACTCAAGTCATAGGGCAGCTACCGTGTTTCCCCGATAATAAGACACTGTCTTTTTTTTTTTTTTTTAAGAAAAACACCAGAGGGCTTATTTTCAGGGGAGGGCTTATGTTGTCCTGCCTCAGCTCTCCTCCACGGCACTGCTCTCAATGGCACCAGCAAGCAAATCACTGGGAAAGAACAGGATGACGCGCTCACTGCTGCAGCTCTGATTGGATGCATCACGGAGCGCGGCGTGTGTTTCACCCCGGGGGGGGGGGACAGTGCATACAGAGGGTACCGTAATGTAGTGTGTAGCGCAGTGGATCACCTTCACTACAGTAGCAATCTCAATAGGGCTTATTTTCGGGGGAGGGCTTATTTTAGAGGAATCTTACACAGTAAGGGGAGGGCTTATTTTCGGGATAGGTCTTATTATCGGGGAAACACAGTAGGTGTCTCAGTGGATAGAGTGCCAGACCTAGAGTCAGGAACATCTGGGTTCAAATTCAGCCTCAGACACTTATTATATGTGTGATCCTAGGCAAGTCACTTGATTCCGATTGCCTCAGTTTCCTCATCTGTAAAATGAGCTAGAGAAGGAAATGGCAAACCACTCTAGTATCTTGGCCAAGGAAACCTCAAATGGAGTCACAAACAGTTGGACACAAGTGAAATGACTGAACAACAATACAGTATCATAGATGTAGATATAAAAAAAGGATCTCAAAAGCCAACTAGTCCAACCCCTCCCCCAACACTTTATATTTAAGAGAACCAGGGTAATTACAAAAGGTCACACAAGTCGTGTGTATCAGAGGTAAGATTTGAACTCCAGTCTTCCAACTCAAGATAGTGTTCTTTTTCTGGTAGCTATGTGAAGTGTGTACTATAATGTACTATAGTAGGCCTGAGGATATAAAGACATAAATGAAACAGTTCCTCCCCTCAAGGAGCTTACAGTCTCCTTGGGGTATATATAAGGATAATTTGATAAAGGAGAGAGAAATACCAACTAAGGAAATTATGAAACACTTCCCATAGGACGTGGTCCATGAACTAAGCCTTGGGAAGTTGGGAGTCTTAAGAAGTGGAAGTGAGAAGGAAATACATTCTAAGCATATGGTGTTTTGTTTTTTAATTATTTTCAGTCCCAGGACCCCTTTGCTGGGAAAAAAGACTTATTTCATCAATTCACCTTTGCCAACACCAATAATCCCTCCTCTCCAGAATGAATGGGAAGAAACATGTTGATGAGCCCAAATGGAACTATAGAAAGAACAGTGGCTCAGATTTTGAAAACCTAGATGGATGAGATGATTTCTAACACAGAGTTTGGCTCTAAAATTCTGGGATTCTCTGAAAACATGGGTTCTAATCCCAGTGTTAGCACAAAATAACCCAAAGACTTTAGGGCATTTCTTGGCCATTTCTCCTCCCTGGACCTTAGTGATCTCATACAATGGGAATCATAATTCACTCTACCTTGCAGAATTAATGTCAGGATAAAATGAAATCTTGTCCATGACCATACTTTTAAAAGTATAAAGTGTTGTTATGACATACCAGTGAAAGATGTCATACATAAGCTATTACTCCATCATTATAGTGTAGGCTTTAAGATTCATCATGGAGAAGTAAAGAGCAGGGAACATTTTATGTGTCATAAGGCATTTTAGGATCCTTTCTGGTTAAGCCTATAGACCCTTTCTCAGAATAATGTTTTGAATGTATAAATAAAACACATAGAATTATAAAGGAAACCAATTATGTTGAACGACAGTTATCAAATTGTAAAAAACCAAACAAACCAGGTTCATGGACTCCAGGTTAAGAACCCTTCATTATGGAGTCAGTCTTGGAATTAGGTGACTCGTGTTCAGGTTCCCGTGTTCAGGTCCCATCTCTGACACATACTGGCTGCATGACTCAAGACAGGTGACTGAAAGCAATTCTCATAGACCCTAAGTCATAGCTATTGCTGACTTGTATTGTTAGAAAGGGTTGCCTTCCTGGAATTCTTTACCAATGAAATCCTAAGTCAGGCCAAAATTGTACTACCAGGGGCTGGACCAAAGACTTCTTGGAGAAACTTTGAATACCTGACCTACCTTGAAGAATAGATCGACCAACAGAAAAGGTATTAGTTTGAAATTGTTGTCTCTCTCTTGAAACAGACGCATTCATTTCAAGAGCAGGCAGCAGATGCAATTCAAATTGAATAGGATAATTAACTCCTTTGAACCTTAGTTTCCTCATCTGTAAAATAAGGGGGCTGGACTAGATGATTTCTAAGGTCACTTTCAGCTCTACATCTATGGTCCTATTGTGTTGAACACTTCCCACTTTTCTTCTATTCCAGAGATTTTTAACCTTTTGTTACTGAGTCCACAAACTTCATTAGCAATCTAGTTAAGCCTGTGTATCCTTTCTCAGAATAATATTTTTAAATGCATAAAACAAAATACATAAGATTATAAGGGAAAAAAATAAATAAAATATAGTTATCAAAGTATTTAAATTTAAATTAATTAAATTAAATTAAAGTCACAAACCCCAGGAGAAGAACACTGTCTAATCAAACACAGATATGTTAGGGCCCAGATAGAGAATATAGTCCAATTACAGACTGGCCACCAGAAATCTTCTTTAGAATGGAAAAAAGCTTGATTTGGGACTTTTAAAACATGAACCTCTGCTTTTAAGGACATTTTCACTTGGTTTAGACAAATATGCAAAACTAATCAACAAATCAACATTTATTAAGCACCTACTATGTGCCAGGGACTATGTTAAATGCTGGGAATACAGAGACAAAAGACACCCCTGATTTCAAGGAGCTCACAGTTCTATGATCACCATTGTCAAGCAGAATTCACCATGAGTTGTTTTGGTTTTGTGTTGTTGTCTGCACTTATGATTTCATCAGTATGGGCTTCTCCTTTAAATACACAAACTGACAAATCACCTGTCACATCACTTCAAGGGGCACTGAGAAGTTAAAAAACCTTTCCAGGGTGAAACAGGTAATGTCCAAGCCCAGGCTTGAACTCAGTTCTTTCTTACTCCAGAGTATAAAAAATTCCTTGAGAATAAAAATTGTTTCAATATTTCCATTCTTTGTTTTTATATCCCCATACCCTAGAACAGCACTTAACATACAGTAGGTGCTTAATAAGTGCTTGTTGATGATTCATCCATTATGGGTTGCTTTTCATTTATACAACATCCTCCCTATGATGAGCAAATAAACATAGACACTAATTTTTAATACACCTCCAATTTCACTTAGTTAATAAGTAGTAAAGATATTTAATGGTTTTATTTCATGCTTTTTCAAATCAGTAAAAATTGTTTTTAAATTGTTGTCATTGTTTTGTTTTGTTTTTGAGACCCAAAGCCATTATTTTTTCTCTCTTGAGCAAGTTATTTAGGTATTTGTGGGTAGGCCAGCCCATTGCAAATGGGCCTTAAAATGTTAATGGGATGTTAAATGTTAAATGTTAAAATGTTAATGTTAATAAGCAATCCATTAGAATATAAGCTCTTTGAGGGCAGAGATTTTTTTTTTTTTGCCTTTTTCATTATTAAGTGTAGCACATGTCTGGCACATAGTAGATGATTAATAAATATTTATTGATTGATCGATAAGTAGCCTACAAAAGCCAATATATATTATACAAAGTCTGAGATTTTGTTTTCTCCTTTGACCTCCCATTATTTTGCTGCTCCCACCTGGTAGAGATACCCACTACAAAGCTAAACCCAGTCCAAGAACATCTCAGATGAGGAAAGGAAGTTAGAAAGTTTTACATATGCATAACATGCTGATAAAAACATTACTGCTTTTATACAGTAAAGAAGATAACTGTTCAACACAATTTCATTGGGAGATAGGTTGTAATAAATAAATAGCAAGCTGTGGAGGCAGGATTTCCTGGGTTTAAGTCTTGCCTTTGAACTCTACTGACCATATGATCCAGGACAAATCAATGGTCAATCTCAATTATTAAGAAGAAATTTCCTAAAATGGAAAAAGGTGACTTCTATGTTCTGTTATAAGCATGCAATGGTTACTGTACAGTGCTCTCTCCTTCAGGTCCTTCCCATACAAGTCGTATTTTGCAGCTATATATTTCAGGATGGCTCTGGTTTGTACCATGTACATTCCATCCATTTCAACCATTGGCACTTGTTGATACATTAGGTTTCCACCTAATAACAGAAAGAAAAGTCAAGTCAGTAGCTTACTCCCTTTCATTGGAGTATGGTCATGGAATCATTTCTGAATAAATATTCATTAATATCTGGAATTAGGAAGACCAGATTTCAATTCCTATCTCAGACACTTGTTAGTTATGTGGCTCTGGGCAAATCATTTAACCTATTAATATTAGCATCCTGTAAAACAGGGATCATAATAGCACCAAATTTATAGGATTGTTGTAAGGATTAGATTTATTAAGAGCTTTGCTGGCCTTAAAGTGCCATATAAATTATTATATTTTTATGTATTGCTTCCTTTTAAAGAATATAATCTCACTGAGAGAAAAGACTTTCATTTTTTTATCTTTGACATGCCTCAGATAGCAGCTGGTACACAGTAGTTGCTTAATAAATTCTTGTTGATAGACTGATCCATCCTCCCTCCAGCTCCCACTGCCATACCCTAGTTCTCATTAACTCCCATCTAGATTGTTTCAATATGTTTCTCATTGATCTCCATACCTCCAGTCTCTGTCTCTTCCAATCTATCCTTCCTAGTCTTTTGGAACAATTACAGTTTTCAAGTTACTTCTTTGCACAAAAAAAACCCCTCTCATAACTCCCTCTTTGTAAAGCAGCTTTTGTGTATAACACATTAATACTCCTCTGTTTAAATGTGATAAATGATAAGTAAACTGCCTGTTGGAAATTCTTCAGGTTGTTTTTTTTTTGAGCAGTTAGCCTCAGATTGTTTAACAAGATGGCCAAAACTTTTCACTATCAACTCTTTATTTTTGCATAAGTAGCTACCCTGAAGGCAGGAGCTATATTTGTGATTTTATAGAGACAAACTAGTACCACAGAATAGCATATTTCTGCTTTGGGTAGTAATGATTAAATCTTTAATCAGTTTTTCAATTACATTTTCTCCCTTTTATAAATAATTAATCAGACATTTATAGCTTTGCCGACTTGTGTTCATTTTGTATTTGTACTGACTTACTATTTAAACCTGTGGACTTAATGACTAAGAAGCAGAAGGAAATACCTGAAAAACAATTTGGGGGCTCATATGAAACAAACTTCCCCATACCGCTACTTCACTGGAAGCTTATTTTGTGAGTAAATAAAAGATTTAATCTGATTATTTTCTTTTTAAGTTTTATAAGTAAGATGTGTAGAAATGGATGGTTTTCCTTAAGCTAAAATTTATTTGCTGAATTTAAATCTTAGTCCTTTTGGTACCATAAGAAGGCAATGCTGTGCTTGTATAGGAACAAATAAGATTTATTTCTCTAGAGACTTTCATCAGATCATTTAATAACATTTGTCAAAGTATCAGCTTTATTGTTTATCATTTAAAAATCTATTAAAGAATTATCATAAGACTAAAAAAATATTCAAATTCTTTCATGACCTCCATAATCTTTCTGCTCTTATCCCATCACTATTACTTCTCATCCCTCTTCCGGCCAGATCGACTGCCTTTGTTCACCGGTCCAGAGGAGATGCCTGGTAGACTTAACCCTTTCAACTCCAGAACTCCTGATCTGGGCCTCTCTTGATTGGATTGGTGAGTGCCCCAAGAGTCTCCTATAGCAGACTGGCCCCATCAGTGCTTCACTTCTTTCCCTAGACGTCTCTTGGCCAGTAGCTACTTCGCCCCAGTTCATACTCTTAGTGGCCTCTATCGCCATTTTCTGTCATGTCCAATTTTTTGTGACCCCTTTTAGGGTTTTCTTGGTAAAGATATTGGAGTGGTTTGCCATTTCCTTCTTCAGAGCATTTTACAGATGAAGAAACTGAGGCAAACAAGATTAACCCTTCAGGGTTACCCAGCTAGGAAGTATTCAAGGCCAGATTTGAATTTAGGAATTGGAATCTACCTGACTATGGGGCAGGCACTTTAGCCACTGATACCACCTGTAAAGGGATCCCTGTGGGCTACTATTGATTTAGAAAACAACAAATTAACATTATCTGTGTTGTATTTTCATTTATTTTCTTCAATGTTTCCCAATTACATTCTAATCTGGTTTTTGCTTCATTTAAGGCAGCTTGCCAGGAATTTGACACCTCTTCCTTCTGTTAATCATGGATTACTTGCACAAATTTCATACACAAGATATTTGTGCCTTACTCCTAGAATGTCTTTCCCTATTATTTCCTTCTGTTGGCATCCTACCCATCCTGGGAGATCCAACTCAAACACCACTTCCTCCATGCAATTTTCTCTGATCTGCTGATATCACAGTACTTTCTATTCCTCTTACATACCGTGTTCTAGTCATGTTTTAATATTATATATGGACTATTTGGGGGTAAAACTTTGCAATATAGGATCCTAGGTTGAGAGCTATAGAGGATCTTAGAGATTTCCATCTCAATTAGATTGCAAAATTCTTAACGGCAGGATTCCAGTTTTGTTTATCCTTGTATTTTTCTGAGCTGCTTAGCTTAGAGCTCCTCAAATACTAATCATTTAATAAATGCTTATTTAATGAATGAAAGCTAATTCATATCCTGGTGTTAGCAAACATTATTCTGGTGCTTACATTTTACATGAATATGCTTGAACACATTAATATTTAGCCCCAAAGAATTTCAGGTAGATGGGAACTTCCTGGTACTCTTTAGGTCACAGTAATGTAGTATTGTGTGGTGGGCACTAGATTTAAAATCAGGTGGCCTGACTTTGGATTACTGCCACTTACTAGCTATGTTGCTCTGGAGAATTCATTTACCCTCTCTGAATTTTAGTTTTCTCATCTATAAAATGGGATTAATACTACTTGTATTGCAATAAGTCTTAAATTTTTACTTGGTTCATTATAAGGCCTAGGGTTGCCATATTGCCCATTCTCCTTCTTGAGCTAGGTCAAGTCTGCTGTCCCCTAATTCTCCTTACTCAGTGTCACAGCATTCCTATTTTCTGACTCCTGGGCAAATCACCAGCATTTTTAATTTGCAAAGAACTTTGCATTGCATATGTTATCTCACTTGATCCTCACAACAACCCTGAACCATTTAGAGGAAATTGAGATTGAAAGTTTAGTGACTTGCTCAGGATCACAGAGCACAAAGGTCACACAGCAAGGGTTTGAGGAAAGATTTGAACTCTGGTCTCCCTGACTCCAGGTTCAGCAGGCTATCCACTGCACCAACGAGCTGCCTTAAGTAAAGACAGTTTATAGAGAACTAGGACTCTGCTTCAGAGGATAAAGTTTTACTTTCTAAGAGAGTGGAGGCTTAGGGGACCCACTTCTGGGGAAAAAGAAGGAAATAAGAATTTATTAAGTGCCTACTATGTGCCACGTACTATGCTAAGTGTTTTTAAAATAATATCTCATTTGATCCTCACAACTCTAGGATGTTGGTACTTTATCATCATCCCCATTTTGTAGTCAAGGGAACAGCAAGAACACACAGCATTTATCAAGCTTTTTTTTTTTTTTTTGCCTTTTTGGAGGGCAATTGGGGTTAAGTAACTTGCCCAAGGTTACACAGCTAGTTTTGTTTTTGTGTGTGTGTCCGAACTCAGGTCCTCCTGACTCTGGGGCCAGGGCTTTAGTCACTGTGCCACCTAGCCGCCCCTATCGAGCTATTTCTACAAATAACCCTCCAATAACCCCCATTTGCCTGCTCTTTCCTCGAATGCATGAAAGGAATCACATGACCCAACTGCAACCTAACCTTTCCAGCCTTTAAATCCTCTGTGGAAGGCAAGGGCCCTTTATTTCAGGAGGAAACAAGCCTTACTTTCTTCCCTGCTGTGGTTGTTTTGAAATTCAAACCCTACCTCTGAGGTACAGAGAAGCACACTTGCGCATTGTACCATGTAATTCCCCATCTGGCTATGATTTATGATGTGCTTTTTCACAACTATAGAATCAGAATTTTAGAGCTCTGAGGGATCTTAGAGATTTTCTGTGTATCGTTCCAGGCAAGGCAATGGTAGTTAATCTGGTCTTCATGGACAACACAACAGCAAGGCTTTGAACTCACCCTTAATTAAATTCTCAAACTCTTCAGCTGTCTTGAAAAGCACTTCTTCATACTAGAAGGAAAAGGACACACCAGGGTATCAGAGCAATGGAATCATAAATGTGGGCACTGGGAGGGACCTTAGAGATCACCTAAGATAACTCAATAGTATCATGTGTAGAGAGAGCATAAATTCAAATCCTGCCTTAGGTACATATTTATCAGCTGTGTGACCCTGGGCAAGTCATTTAACTTCTCTGCTCTTCAATTTTCTCCTTTGCAAAAATGAGGACCTTGGACTAAATGACCTCCAAGGTTCCCTTCCAGCTCTGCATCTATGATTCTATGATGCTCTCATCCAATACTTCTCCAACTTTTTATTCTCAGAATCCCCCTTTACATTCTTAATGCAACATTTTTGAGATCCTACCCAAAGAGCTTCTGTTTATTTGGGTTCTATCTATTGATATTTGCCATGTGGACATTAAAACAGCTAAATTTCAATATATTGTAACTACAAATCAATTTTTAAATTTTAATTCATTTAGAATAACAATAATATATTCATTACCTACTAACCTAATATGTGTATCCACCCAGGGTCTTCTTAAAACTTCTGCAGAATTTTATGCCTAACCTAGGTTGTAGGTACAGTAGAAAGAACTTTTCAATATTTAAAAAGAAGCTTGTTCAAGTTTACAGTAATCACATTACACATCTGTCCACAAAGTCGATGTATTTTCAATCCTGTGACAGAGCAGATACTGTGATTAGCAGAACCTAAGGCCCTCAGATCCTAGGAGGCAGGCAAAGCTGGAAAAGACATTGGAGATTATCCCCTCCAATCACCTCATCTGGGCAGGAGAGGAAACTGAACCCAGAAGATGGGAAATGATTTGCCAGTATAAGAGAGGAGGCAGAAAAATCATTCATTACCACCTGAAAGATTACTGCACATGTTTTCTAGCATATCAATCTGAATTATTAATGTTTAAAAGTTTAGAAACTTCAAAAGGACTTTAGAAAGACCTTGTATATAATGAATCTGAACCTTCCCTAATCCTGACTGAATCTTTTTTTAAAGTCCACAAAAATAAATATTGTTTAAATCTCTTTAGAAATCAACAAAACCTCTGTTCTTTGATATTTGTCAATTCTCAAAAATATTGGACTTTTTAATTAATAACAACAGTTAGCAATAATAGTCTGTCTATTAGTGAAATTAATCAGAACTAGTGTCATAATTTATGTGAAAGCACAGAAAACTTTTTTTAAAAAGTCATTACAGAATAGGCAAAGATCACAGAATGTTAAATCTCAGTGAGAATTTAATCCAACTCCTTTATTTTAAGGATGAAACTGAGTCTCAGAGATGCGAGGAGGTTTGCCAAAAGGTTTCTAGCTGGCTGGTGGTATCACCAGGACTTGAACCCACATCTGCTGACTCCACGTGCAGTGACTTTTCCACTTGTAGGAGAACTCAATCAACACTTAATTATCAAGATAAACGTGACTTTCAACCTGCTCTGGAGACTAAGGATCATGGTGATTAGACCCCCCTTTCGGGAGGGAGTCGCTCAGGAAGCTCCCCTAGTAAACATTCCCTCCCACTTAAAGAAAAGAAGGAACTTGTAAGACGCGAAAGCTCTACCTCCACACCGGCAGCTGCCAGCAGCCAGCGCACCGATTCCATTCTGCCTCTGCCATCGAAGTAATAAAGTTTGGGCTTCGCAGCCATGATGTTCAAGTCCTGGTTTTCTGAAAAACAGGAGAGAACAAACAATCTGACCAGGACCTAAGTGAACAAGCCGCCCTTTTTGTAATCTGCACTCCACTTGTTTGTAAAGTCCAAACTCTCAGGGCCAAGGATCCAGAGGAAGATTGTGGAGGGGAGAAGGGGGAGGAGAATCCTGTGAAAGGCAGGATTCAGACCTCCCATTTACGCCAAATATGGGCTGCAGGCAGCTTGGCTTGGAACAGATTGAAATGCATTTGGGACTTCGGTGAGCAATGATTTATCAGTTTAACCAGGTCCAGATAAGATATTTGAAATGTAAAGATGGAGTTTCTGTCATTGTGTAAGGAATATCCACTAGGATAATTTTTAACATTATATAAAAGTCAATCATCCAAGTCCGGGCATAACGGATCCTTTATAACTCCCTTTTTTACTCCAGGTGTTATTTGGGTGTGATCCTATTTACAGATATAACTCAAGCCTTCCTCTAGGGAATTAATTATCAAAACCCAGAACTCATAAGTCAAATAGAAAATCTTTCAGTTAGGTCAAACCAAATAAATGATATGAACTTGTGCTTTCATTTATGTAGTCAGCTCCCTGGAGAGGAAATTCCCTCTACCAATAGGAAATGTGCCATTGTTCTTGGGTTTTTAGTCTGAGACTCGCCTGGGGCACAGAGAGGTTAAGCGATTTACCCAGGGTCACACAGCCAGTAGGAGTCAGAGTTAGAATTAGAACCCAGGTCTTCCTGCGGCTGAAATGGCTTGTTTATCTATATATGCCTCATTTCCTCTCCTCTTCATTTCAAATTAACAAGGGAAATAACCTCATACCTAAAGAGGTATACAATTTTACATAGATTCCCAAGCTGCCAATGAGAATAGGAATACTCCCTGAACAGCTACAAGCTCCCAGAGCTATGCTGCAGTGGTAATACCATTACAATTGAGTTCTACAGTTCAGTTCCCAGCAATTGTCTGTGCCTCTCTGATGCTTTACTTCTGAAGTCGAGGGAGTTGTTTGTTTGTTTTTTAAGCAACTGGGGTTAAGTAACTTGCTCAAGGTTACACAGCCAGGTGTTTATGGGTGGGTGCTAAGTGTCTGAGCCCGGATTCGATCCCCCACGTCATCCTGATACTGGAGCCTACTCTTACTCGCAGTGCTACCTGGCAGCCCCGAGGGAGTTTTCTTCTGGGGCTGGGAGTGGAGCTCTTTCTTCAAAGAAAGTGTTAGCATTCTTTTCTGTGAGTGTCTAGGCAACATGCCTGGAGTTAACACCATTTTCAGCTCCTTTGGTTTCTCAGGCCCACAGCCAGGCTCAGCCAGTAAACAAGCGATCCTCAACCTACTGCCAAGATTTTTTTTTTCCAATAATGCTCAACCTCCTCCTTCAGAATAATTCTCCTAACCTCCTAGATATTTAGATTGGAAAGAGTAAATCATGGTTTTGGCACATGGTATATAGGCCATTTTAAAGTTATATTAAAGTTTTGATAACCCTCAAGGAGCCACTTAGGCTCTGAAGGGGGAGGGCAGAAATGGCAACCTCATCCCTGAATTCCTGTCACTGCACCCAAATCCCTGTCTTCCTTCACTAATTATTTATAAATTTATTTATGTAAATATATTTAATATAAATATAATTTAAATATAATATATTTATATAAATTATATAAATTACTTATAAATCAAAACATTTGATTAAACAGAACATCAGAATCTCAGAGCCCTGTTCCTGCCAAAGTCACTCATATGTATTATGAACATTAGCCTCAACTCTGAAATTCCCCTACCTGATCACAACTTGTCATTATTCCACTTCTCCCCCTGCCTTGCAACCCTGTTCTCATCCTCATTTTGACCTTCAATCTCTCTTCCCTTCCATTCTTTCCCAAGTTATCACCCTGCTCTGGCTATACACTCCTCCCTGTGCCATCTTGACCTCTTAGTCAAGCAGTTCAACTATACACTGTCCTTTTCTCTCTGGTCTCTTATTCCACAACCTATTGCCAATATAGCCTCACTAAATTTCAGCCTTGGATCATTCCTACCATCCTCCCACTGCTGTTCTCAACAGCTGGAAAACGTCATGAAACTATGTTGCCTGGGTCCATTATAAATTTTTGTTACACAATCTCAACCAGGACCTCACTGTAACAAGGTAATTTTTTCATATCTCCCCCAATCAGTTCAGCATCCCTCTCACAGTCATTTTTCCAAGCCTGTTCATCACACCTCAAACACCCCCTGGCTCTCCTCTTCCCTGCCCCCATCAGCTGAGAAATTTTTCTCATAATTCACTGAAAAAATTGAGGTCATTCAAGGAAAGTTCCCTTTTGTTGCCACTTCCTTTCACATCACTTAGATCCTTTCCACTAATATTTCCTTTTCCCCTATATTATGTGTAGAGGAGCACTTTTTCCTTGAAAGACAAATAAATGCCTCTACATAAACAAGTGATCTCATTCTATCCTACCTTCTCCCTCTCAGCTCTGTTCTGTCACTAATCTTCATTCTTGCCATTGGGCACTTGACTGTGCCTACAAAAATAAGAAACGTTTTTACATTTTAAAATAACAGATTTGGCCCGTGGGCTGTACTTTACTGACTCCTAGAAAAGTCAGTAATGGTCTCAGAAAATATAATAAAACATATATCCTCTCACAACAAAAAAATCGGCAATCAATGCAAAATGTTCTGTTTGGCGTTCAAAGCCATTCATAACCCAGCCCCCTCCTACCTTTCCAGTTGTCTCATGCCTTACTCCCTTCCACATACTCTTGGATTCAGTGACACTGCGGTCTCCTAACTTTTCTACAAATAAGACACTCCATTTCTAGGTTCTGGACATTTTCTCTAGCTGTCCTCTGTGTCTGGAACACTCTCCTCTCCTCCATGCCGACCACTGACCTACCTGGTTTCCTTCCCTCAACTAAGATCCCACCTTCTATATGAAGTCTTTCCCAACCTCTCATTTCCAGTGCTTTCCCTCTGTTAATTATTTCCTATTTATCCTGAATATAACTTGTTTTGTTTATATTTCTTTGCATGTTGTCTTCCCCATTAGATTGTAAACTCCTTGAGGTCACAGACCGTCTTTTGACTTTTTTTGTATCCCCAGTGGCTTAGCACAGTGCACAGTACAAAGTAGGTACTAAATAAATATATTTTATTTATCAGAAATACTGATCTACTGCTAGACTAGATGTCCTTCAAAGAACAAATTAATAAGTAGGTATATATTTTTTTAAATGAAGGGGTCCAACTGCACCATTTCTAAGGTTCCTTCCAGCTTTGACATTCTGAATCTATGATTCTAGCTTGTTTTTCACTCCACTCTTCTTTTAGAAATTTGCCCATAGCTTATGCTCCATTGGTCTTTGATTGTGTGTATGCTGTTCATTGTTCTCACTGACAACAAAAAATAAGTTTCTGTCAGTTAAAGTCCCCCCCCATTCCTACACACACACACACACACACACACACACACCCTTTAGTCTCCACAGTTGAGACATATACTCTAGCCGATACATGTCAAGTGCTCGGTAAACAGAATTTAAAAAAATATTGCAAGAATTGACAGTTTTCTTGGTGTGGATACTTACTCCATCAATACAGACCTAAACCTTTTTATTTGAAAGACCTTAGTGAGTTTCTGTGACTGAAAAAGAGTTATCACAGAATGGCTAATCTGGTGATGAATCTCTCTGAACTCAATAAGATTGGTCCTTGGATGACCAATGGTCCATCACTGGACCTATATTCATCCCTTTCCATTAGCTACCACCCTAGTTCATGCCCTCATCACTTCTTGCCTTGACTAAGCTCTCCAGTTGGGCTTCCTGCCTCAATAAATCATCCTCCCACCTGCCAAATCAATATTCTTAAAGCTCAGGCACTCCCCTGCTCAAATATTCTAGAACCTTGAAGGAAATACATAGCCAGTCATATACTCTGGAGATCTGACTTATCATTGTGAGTAGAAATTGGGATAAGTTTCCTCAGAGTTTTTACATAAGCTACATTTGTATTTCCAGCATTTTAGTACAGACTGATACATAATAGGTGTTTAATTAATATGTATTGACTGACCCTGCTCATCAGTGTAAGTGTGAGTTGGGATAAGGATCCTGAGAATTTATGTTCGAGGCTACATTGGCATTTCCAGCATTTAGTATATACTGGTACGCATTGAGTGCTTAATAAATGCACGCTGAATTGAAAGTCTTTTTAGTTTGGTAGGACCTGCCAGACCTTGAATCCTGCTGACAAAGCTTTTGACAAGTGGGGATTATTTCCATGCCATGAGGAAGCATCACAGGAGAACTTTAGAAAAGGAATGCATTGTATTACTGTTATCTATAATTAATTAACAAGATTTGGCAGAGAATATAGGATGTTAAAGCTGAAAGACCATAGTTCAACCCCTTCATTTTATAGATGAGAAAAATAAATTTAAGTAAGTAAAAGGGGTTTCCCCAAATCCCACAAGACAAAGTTCAAATTAGCACCCAGGTCTTACTGACTTCTAGTCCGATGTTCTTTCCTCCGCACCACACCAGGGCAATCTAATTAGGAAAATTAAAAGGGAAACATAGCTATGTGCAGAACAGGGAGTTTATCATGTTTACTTGAGACCTTTCAAGATGGCCTTTTTGAATTCTGAGTTTCTTGAATTCTTGGCTAGATTCAGTCTGTACTAAGGAAGCAATAATGTTATCTTGTGCTAATTTACTATCTGTTGATAATTCTGTTCAAGCCCACCCTGGCCTGGCAGCACATGCAGTTCTGTGTTTGGACTGGAAGAGGACTCTCCTATCATCTCAGCAAGATTGATTAGGATTAATTCCTCCCCACCAGAATATTCTCACCTCTTGAGGTCTTTATGACACTCCTCCCATTTGGTTCTCTCTTACGCCACTCCTCAATATCCTTTGCTGCATTTTCATCCATTTTTGGCCCCTTCACATGTGCCCCAAAGGTCTATCCTCAGCCCTCTTCTACTCTCTCTATACTCTTTCTCTTGATGACCTTCATCGGCTAACATGGTTTCAATTATCAGCAGATGACTCCCAGACATTATTTGTGAGTGTATAAATATATGATATTGTATGTATATGTATGTACATACACATATATATATATATATATACAATATAGATTAATAGATATACATATCCATTCCCCACTCTTCTCTTTTGAACTCCAGGCCCACATCACTACCTACCTATTGAGCATTTTCCAACTGGATGCCCCACAGTTTTCTCAAACTCAATATGCCCAAAATGAAATGGGATGCTGGCTTTTATCTTTTCTCTACAACCCACCCATTTTCTTACTTCCCTGTTTTTATTGAGGATACCATCAGTCTTCTAAACACTCAGGTTCACAAACTTGAAGTAATCCTCAACTCTTCCTAATCTCACCCACCATTCAATCAGTTGCCAAGTCTTTTTGCTTCTATCTCATGTTCATTCCTTTCTGTCTACTCACAGGTTATCACTCTAGGTCAAGCCCTCATCAGGACTCTCACCTGGCGTGTTTCAATAGCCTCTCCATTAGAACGCCCTGCCTCTCAGTGGCTAGGCAATTATCTAAGACCAGTGGTTACAGACACCAATCTGTTTGTGTTCTTGACAGGGGAAGTTTCACAGTGTGAGTTCCCTACACCAATGAAATCTTAAATCCAATAGAAAAGAAGGGAAGGGAAGGGAAAGGGAGGGGAGGAGGGGAGAGGGAAAGGGAAGGGAAGAGAAAAGAAAAGAGTGGTGGAAACATACAGATATTGGAATTAAAGTCTAGGACAAGTTATCCTAGAAGATTATTTATAATTCTTCCAGAGGCAACTAGGACCAACAGCCCTTTGGTGAAAAACATGCAACCCTAATTTTAGGCAAAATCATTATGTTACCAGTCAAAGTCAAATATTGTATTTGACTCTGACCAACAAAAACATTCTATCCTTCAAATTTGTGCCATCCAAATCAGCAGGTTTAAACTCCTGGTGGAGGAGACCAAGACCTGGTCCATGGTAAAATAGTGAACTAACTTCCTAAGGTTGAAGTTTTCAAGTCAACAATAGGACCTAATATGTATATGAGCAAAACCCTTTGAAATCTGACCAAAATTTACCTTTTCCACCTTATTTTACACTATTAGCTAAGTTTGAAGCCCTAGGATTAAATCTAAGCTCTGTTGTTTACTATCTTATACAACTTTGTCTAAATAATTTAAACTCTCCTGACCTTCGTTTCTTCATTAGTAAAGTGAGTCAGACTAGATGATTGCTAAGGTTCCCTCCATTTCTAAATCATATTATCTTTTGTGTCCCTTCAATAACTTAATATATATTATAGCCAAGCTGGACTTTTCACTGTTCTCTGAATACATGCAATTTTCCTTTCAGGTCTTTAGTCATGCTGTTCCCTTCTCCTGAAATGCCCTGCCCCTTCAGTTTTAGTTCCTATCCATTCTTTGGTTCTCAGCTCAAACACTATCTCTTACAATCAATCAACTAGAATTTATTAAATATCTTTTATCTATTTTCCCACTATTTTCTGTTATTGCATAGATAATTTTCCCTTTTAACTTTTAAAAATGTAAACTTGTGCCACTTACAGTGGAAGCAGTGTTCAGGCAATCTGGTAGATTCCCTTTGTTTTGACAAATTCAGTCTTGTGGCTTATGTGTTGCCTAAGGGCACCAGATTTGCCAGTGTGACTGTGGGTTTGGAAATTCAGTGCCTTTCTCCTGAGAACAAAGGAAATGGGAAAACTTTTTTTTTTGAACACAGCTCTCATAGCATATTCATAGGAATGGGGTAGAGCAAGATTAATACACAAGTTAATATAAATCTTTATAATAGGCCTAATACAGTATAAATCTATTCTATAAATCAATTAAAGGCAATATAATCATCTCTACTGAGTGGATTAATTAATCCTAATTTACATTTCTCTTATTCTGACAGTGTTAACTAAATCAAATTTACTTCTCTCCGATTTATCTTACTTAAAAACAATCATTGATACCTATAAATCACCATGAACTAAGTAAATACTGATTAAATTGAATAGAGATATAAAATTATTCTAATAGGAAAATGAATCTTCTAGGCTTCAAGCCCAACATTCTATCTACTGCACCACCTAGCTGCCTTTATGCTACCTATAACTTCCCCTTTTTTAAAAAAAAAAACAACTAATTATTCTTGCTAACTAGGGGGTAAACGCAGTTTTTTCCCTGCTGCTAAAGGAATCATAGATTTAGAACTAGCTGGGATCTTAGAGATCCTTTCACTATGCCAGTGAAGAAATGAGGCTCGTAAAGCTTTAGTCACCTACCCAAGGTCACACAGTAAAACAGATATAGGCTTCCAACCCACATTCTCTGAATCCAAATACATACCGTTCACTGCACCACACGGGGACTTTCAACACCTGCTAAATTTTAGAGTCCAATCCCTACCTACTTTTCTTTTCATTTCTTCTTAATTTTCACATTAGTCATGTTATAAAGAAAAATTAGAACCAATTGGAGGAACCATGAGAAAGAAGAAACAAAAAAAAGAGAGAGAGGGAGAGAGAGCAAACAGTATGCTTCAATCTGCATTTAGACTCCACAGTTCTTTCTCTGGATGTGGGTAATGTTTTCCATCATGAGTCTTTTGGAGTTGTCTTAGATCCTTGCATTGCTGAGAAGAGCTAAGTCTATCAAAGTTAGTCATCACACGATGTTGCTGTTACTGTGTATAATGTTCTCCTGGTTCTGCTTACTTTACTCAGCATCAGTTCATATAAGTCTTTCCAGGTTTTTTTCTGAAATCCACCTGCTCATCATTTCTTATAGAACAGTAGTATTCCATTACATTCATATATCACAACTTATTCAGCCATTCCCCAATTGATGGGCATCCCCTCAATTTCTAATTCTTGGTCACCACAAAAAGAACTGCTATAAATATTTTTGTGCATGTAGGATCTTTTCCCTTTTTTATGATCTCTTTAGGATACAGACCTAGAAGTGTTATTGCTAGATCAAAGGGTATGCACAGTTTTAGAGCCCTTTGGGCATAGTTCCAAATTGCTCTCCAGAATGATTAGATCAGTTCACAACTCCACTAACAATGCATTAATGCCTACCTGCTTTTCAAGGCTTAGTCAAAATGCCACCTCCTCTAAGAAACTTTTCCTCATCCCCTTATAGAAAAGTGATCTCTCCTGCTCTGAGCTCCCATATGTATTTCTATTGTAGGGCTTTCATGGTCTATCTTATCTCCTCCACTGGATTATCCACATAGATTATCTCTATGAGGGTTATAAGAAGTAGTAGAATAAATAAATAATGGATTTAGAGTCTGGAGAGATGTGGTTTTGTGTCCCAGCTTTGACACTTGCAAGATATGTAACCTCACTTCTCTCTGTGCTTCAGTTTCCTCATTTGTAAAACTGGGAATAACATACATACATTACCTACCTAATAGGGTTGTTATGAGGGATAGGTTATGTAACCCTTATATATAAATGTGAATTGTCAATACTACTTTGTAAAGACCTCCTCTCACCTTTTTATCCCCCTCAGGGCTTAGTCTATGTCTTATACATGGTAGTCATTCACTAAGCCTTTTTCTTTTTTTTTGGAAATTGTATCTTCCTGACGTACCCAGGCTGAAAGTTAATGACCACTCATGGGTCCGATACCAATACTGATTGGCATGGAAGCGTCAGCCTGCTTCATTTTTTCTGACCTTTGATTCATCGTGGCACCATTTTTAGTACCTGACTTAGTGTGGCACTGGGTCAGCTTTAGCCCTACAGCAGCTCAGAACCTCTGAACTCCAGTGATCCACCAGCCTCAGTGTACCCAGCAGCAGGGTCTGTAGGTGTGAGCCATCACACCTAGGCTAGGTCAATAAAACACTTGTTGAATGAATTGATATCTGTGGTGGTGAGAGTTCCTCACCTGCCAAAAAAACAACAACAAAAAACTGAGGCCTCCTTCCTCTTCTTGTTCAGTCATTTTAGTTGTTTCCTATTCTTTGTGACCCCATTTGGGGTTTTCAAGGCAGAGATACTAAAATAGTTTGCCATTTCCTTCTTCTGCTCATTTTACACAGGAGGAAACTGAGGCAAACAGGGTTAAGTGACTTGCCCAGGGTCACATAGCTAGGAAGTGTCTGTGGTCAGATTTGAACTCAGGAGAATGAGTCTTCCTAATTCCAAACCCAGTGCTCTATCCACTGAGCCACCTTAAGTTTTCTCAAGGGTATCACCCAGAAACCCATAATGGTCCTTTATGAGTCAGGTGCAGTCCCTTTGATTTCCAGGGTGAGCTTCCCTTAGTTGTCACTTTCTTACTATTAGGAGCACAGTCTAAATTGGAGGCTGAAATGAATGTGCTTCCCACATCATTTGCCAGGCCCCTGAGCATTGTTTATGCCAGTGACCTCAAACCATCTGCCTCACATTTGCAGAGTCTGAAGGGGTTCTCCTGGGTCAGACCTGCACAACTCGGCAGTAGGTAGGGGCCAAAATTAAAATAGGCTAAACTTCTTCAGGCTGCAGAAAGGTTTTTAGTGGCTCACTTTGCAAGTAAAGGCATAGTTAATGATTAAACTATTGTGCAAATAAATATTTTTAAAAAGGGAAATTCAAATTAATATCAGTTAATTATACTTAGTTAAATTTTTATCATGAAATCACATTAATGTTAAAAATTAGTTTGTTAAGTGCTACAAGTTTTAATACATTTTTCAGGTTTTCTTGCTGTTTACATATAGTCAGTACGACATATTATATTTCTTGTCAGCAGTTTATCATACTCTGGAATTGTGTTTGAAAGTGATTTCTTTAGAAAGCTGGAAACTAACATTAGTAGCCATCTCATTTTCTGAGTTCACTTTCTTGAAATGCCATTATTCCCCACTGAGATTTTTCACCAATTTGGAAGCTTTGTTTTTCATTGGTGTTCAATTTGCTTAAGTCAGAATGTTTTGATTCGAAATGGTGACAAAGATTGTCTTTCTTCACAACAGCTATTACTTCTCAGCAAACAAGGCACAATATTTTGTCTCTCGTGTAAGTAAACAAGTATCTATTTGTCCCCTCTGGATTAAACACTCTATGTTCTTATTTGATCTTCTGTTTCTTTTTATCACCATTTTACAAAGTCACCTCAAAAACTTTAATCTTAGAACCAAATAGTCTCCACAGCAACTGCTCACATACAAAGAAATACAGAACTGAGCGTCTGACCTAGGAGAGAGCATCACTCATGTCACTTGGAGAGTGACCAAGGAGGGGAAGAAGCCCTAGAGTTTTTGCCCTTCATCACATAGTGGAAGTCAGATGTGTAGGTGCGTAGCTACACTCACTTTGTCCCTGTTCAGTGCCAGTAACCACCAAAACACAGGGAAAAGATATGATTCTTGCTCCTCTCAGACAGACTGATGATGGTTGGTTGGTGTAGCTCACGTGACAAACAGGAGAGAGTGCACAGTGGCAAGCCACCTGCCAAGTTACATGATGGGCACAATAGTGACTAGTGGAAAAAATGGGTTAAGCAGGGCATGGGAAAAGCACTCATTACATCTTTACTTTGACATTCTGTACATTTTTTGGGGGGCTGCCTGAAATCCTTTGGTGGGTCACAAACAGGCTGAAGGCCACATGTTGTGCAGGCCTGTCCTAGGTGATAAGAGAGATTAGACATTCCTCAGAGGCTGGTAATCAACAGAAGACTGCCTAGGCTTTGCAGCAGCTTGTGCAAGAGCCCTGATGGCATGCCTAACAATAGAGAGATGAGGGGTGGCTAGGTGACGCAGTGAGGAGTCAGGAGGACCTGGGTTCAAATCCAGCCTCAGACACTTAACACTTACTAGCTGTGTGACCTTGGGCAAGACACTTAATCCCAACTGCCTGGCCTTCTCCCCTTGAAAAAGCAAACAAAACAAAACAAAACCCCAAAACAAGAGAGATAAGAGAAGAGAGAGGAGACAGACAGAGAGACAGAGAAAGAGATGAGATGAGAGAGAAAGAGAGTCTATCTGCCCAAACTAGTGCCTGACCCACAGAAGATTCTATGTCTGGGAAGCAAGCAAGAATGCTAACAGATGTTGTATCTGAACAGCAGGGAACTTAACACCCCCCCCCCCCCTGCCCCAGGAGTCTTTGCATGGAAAAAGAGAGCCCTTGGGGCTGGAGTGGGGGAAGGGGGAAGGGAACAGAAAGAATTCAGGGAGGTCTCAGGGAGACCCAACACTTGAAGCATGATTAAATTTACTACGTTTTATTTACATAATACATTTATTTTAAATTGTAGAACTTCATTCTAAATTAACAGCTGCTTGAAAAACTAATAATATACCAACATGGCATATATTGTCAGACTTCAATGATGTGTTGGCAAGTTTTCTGAACTATTTTATTTTCCTTTCTTTTTTATTCTTTATTTTAAGGGATGGTTTTCTTTGACAGAGAGAATGAGTTTATTAGGAGATAAAGGTAATATAAAAATAGCAATACATTTTTTTTTAAAAACCACACACCATACACCACAAAGACACCTTTAAATTTAATCAGCTTTGCATTCGATTTCAACTCTTGCCATTAGTGACATCATTAGTTTTCTACTCATCTAACATTTTATTTTTAGTACTTAAGATGGGCTTCAGCTATCCACTACGATGCTGAGTTTGTGCTATCGATAAAGCGGCTAAAATCTTTATACTCTCTACTTCATAGTTGTTGATATAAAGCTCGAAGGGACCATCAGGTCCAACCCCCTCATTTTACAGATGAGGAAACTGAGGGCCAAGGACAAGTTGTAAGCATCAGAGGCAGCATTTGAATCCACATCTTCTGATTTATGAGCTGAAATCTCTTTCCTTTTCCCAATTCGTCTACCTTTGGCCATTAAATCTGTAGAACCTTCTTCACGGTGGCCACATAGTGGTCATCTGGTGGGGGTTTCCTCTGACTACCAGGCTGAAGGAATTTCTTAATTGTAGGGATGTTGCTGATTCTTGTTTTAAATGCCTAATTCAAGGGGAAAAACATAATTAGGAGGTGAATTGCAAAAAAATACTACTCACAAGGCAGATCAAAAATCTACCTAAATGCACACTGACCCCTGACCAAAGATATTGACAGAATTACTCGATCTATGTGAATTGAGACATTGTGTAAGGAGGAAAAATAAGGAGCTACATCAGCTTCTTTAGTAGGGATTAGTTTATCTGATTCAAAGAAATCACTACTCACAGATACCAAGAAGAATAGGATTGTTGGTACAACTGAGGAGAGCTAAGTTTTGATGCTGGGGAAAGGTCAGAGCATAGTCAGTCAACAAGCACTTAGAAGTATTTACTATGCATCAAGCACTGTGCTAAGCACTAGGGATACAAAATAAGTAAAAAACCTGCCCCTAGGCAAAAAAATTATTTTTTTTCTACAGAGATTATCTTGGGTGCTGCTCTTACCAAAGTCATCTCACCCTTCCCAACCTCAAAGAATTCATATCTTAATTGGGAATATAATAGGTAGGTAACTATGTACATACAAGTTTTATAATAGTCATTTTGGTTGTTCAATCATGCCTAACTCTTCATGACCCCATTTAGGGTTTTCCAACAAAGATCCTGGAATGGTTTGCCATTTCCTTCTCCTGCTCATTTTACAGATGGGGAAACTGAGGCAGAGTGGGGAGGGTAAGAGACTTGCCCAGGGTCACACAGCTAGTAAGTATCTGAAGCTAAATTTGAACTTATAAAGAGGTGTCTTCCTGACTCTAGGTCCCAGCATTTCATCCACTACACCACCTAGCTGCCCAGGAAGAAGAATAGCTAACATTTATATAGGGCCTGCTATATGCCAGGAGCTTTAAAAATACTATCTCATTTTATCCTCACAACATCCTACAACTTAGGATGTAGATACAATTATTATCTCTTTTTTCAGATGAGAAAACTGGAGGCAAACACAGGTTAAGTGCCTAGCTGAGGTCACATAACTAGTAAGTGTCTAAGGTTACAATTCAATTCAGAGAAGAGTCTTCCTGACTCCAGGCCTGGCACTCTACCCACTGTACCACCTAGCTGCCCAGTAATAATAATAGCAGCTAACATAAGGCCTACTATATGCCAGGCACATTAAAATATTATCTATACTTTACAAAAATATTATGTCCATTATATCTATACGAGAAAACTGGAGGTAAACAAGTGACTTGCCCAGGATCATACAGCTAGTATCTGAGGTCACATCTGAACTCAGTCATCTTTACTCCAGGTCCAGTGCTCTATCCACTGCTCCACATAGCCATCCCACTATTTTACACAGATTACAAAAAGTAGTCTCAGAGGTAATATACTAGGAAAGGGAGGGGAGGTGAAGGGGACCCTTAAAGGCCACTTTCAGCAAGTCAGATTTGCAAAAAGCCAGGGACAAGGATAGCCAAGAGATAGAGATGGGTGAGGAAAAAAAAAGTATCCCAGGCCTGAGAGACAGCCAGGATAAAGACACAGAGAGTCTAGAAATAGAGTAACATGTATTTCCAAGCAGATCACTGTAGCTGGAGAATAAATAGGTGTGGGAACTATGAGATTGATCCCCTAGACAGCCAGTGGATAGTATGGGACACTTGGTATGATGTAGAAAGGGCTGTGAGTGAGATGGCTTTGGTAGGAGCAGTACCCAAGATAATCTCTGTAGAAATAATTTTTTTTTTTTTTGCCTAGGGTCAGTCCTTGCTTCCATTAAAAAAATAAAACAAAACAAAACATCCTGGCAAATTACTAAACCGTCAAATTAGTAGTCCAAAGGATTTAATCCTTTCCCTATCCAGAAGATGTCTCCAAATTAGAGATGTTAGGCCAACAAAAGAACAAACACTAACTAGAGACACTCAGCTGGTCTCCTTAATTTCTTCTAGATACCACATAGAGCCCTAGGGACCAACTTGGATGTATCACTTCTATTTCAATCTTTGTTCCTGCTCATTTCTTTCAGGTGTATGTGGGGAGATGGGTTTCCTCCTTTTCCCCTCCTTCCCCCAAGCTTAACCATCTACCTGAAGCAGAGGAAATTCAGAGAGGGCGGTAGCACGTAATTCTTCTACCATTAAAATAACTTCCAGCAGGTGTATGTCTGCCCAACTAAATCTGTTGCCAACCAGATAATCTTGTCCGTGGTTTTTCAAAATCTGTAGAAGGGAAAAAACAAACAGATGCTGGATAAAAGTAAACTCTATCTGATCTGGGCTCAGTATACACTAAAGTATGCCATCATTTACTCACTTGGATTACAGTCATTTGTGTACATTGCTTTGGGCAGCTAGCTGGTGCAGCAGATGGACCGATGGGCCTGGAATCAGGAAGACTTATTGTCCTGAGTTCAAATGTGGCCTCGGACATTTACTAGTGTGACCCTGGGCAAGTCACTTAACCCTGTTTGCCTTAGTTTTCTCATCTGTAAAAATGAGGTGGAGAATGAAATGGCAAACCACTCCAGTATGTCTTCGCCAGGAAAACCTCAAATGGAGGTCACAAAGAGTCAGACACAACTATGCAAAAAACCTTCATAGGCTGGGAAAAGAACTGGGTTCTTTGAGTTGGCACTTAGACCAAGGTTTAATTCTCATAATGGCTGGCCCTTGGGATAAACTGCTTCAGTCATAGTATCACAGGTTTAGAACTGGAAGGGACCACCTCAGAGGCCATCTAGTCCAACTCCTTTATGTAGAAGATGAGGGAATTGAGGTGGGTAAAGGGACTTGTCCAAAGTCGCCCAGGTAATAAGTGACGGAAGCAGAAGTGGAACCACAGGCCTCTGACTCCAGATCCCACACTCTCTTTCCACTGTATTCTTATTGTCTGGTCCTTTGTTCTCAAAGAAGACCAATAATAACATCACCAGTTGATGTCTCGATTCTCTAGGGAAGCCGAGTTTTACCAAGTCACCTAAGTCTAGTGACAGGACAAAAGTCAAGACAGCTGGAGATAGAGCCCAGCAGTCATCGTGACATTTGACCAAGCTCTAAAGTGCTCCACAGTGCCTGCTTCAGCCACCTTTCATGGCCATTAGAGCAAATTGTTCTATTCACCCATTCTACCAGGGGAAGTCATACTTGGGGTAGACATCCCCCTAACTCACCTATAGTTTTGAGATCTACTGGCCACCCTCTACTGTACTAGTCACATAATGAGCTCCTAACTGGTCACCCCCAAAGTGTATATTCTTGGCCAGTAAGCTCATTCAGTCCAAATCTGTATGGTAATATTGGCATCCAGAGTAAGCAACATGAAGTACTAATTCAAATCTACTTTTTAAGACAAATTCAGTTTAAGACAGATTTCAGATGAATGAGGAAGAGGAACTCTGGGACACTACCTTGTGGAATGGAGGCAGAGACCTTGGGACAATGAGCCTCAGGAAGGGGAAAGGGATGGGAAGGGAAAAGTGAGCTGAGCAGGTACTCCCCTAGGATGCAGCTGGTGGAGGAGGGCGGCAGGTGGAGAATATGTTTTTGTTGTTGTTGAGCCTTTTCAGTCATGTCAGACTCTTCATGACCTCATCTGGGGCTTTCTGGGCAAAGATACTGAAGTGGTTTGCCATTTCTTTCTCTAGTTCATTATACCGAAGAGGAAACTGAGGTAAAGAAGGAAAGTGACTTGCCCAGGCACACACAGCTAGTAAGTAAATGAAGCCACATTTGAACTCAGATCTTCATTACTCCAGACCCAGTGTTCTATCTTTGACACCTAGCTTCCCTTGAAACATGTTACATACTTTCAAACTCCTAAACTCAACCAGTTCTGTCTAAAGTGTTAAAATATTTTTTTCTTAATTTCATAACTATTCTTCACCCTCAAAGCTTTTCTATGGCTGTTAGCCAAAGCCCATAAGGTTTTCAGCTGATATGACCTCCTTGTGAGACAATATACACAATATTCTCTTTTGGGACAATCTTCAATTTAATCCAATCCAATTTAACAAACAGTTCTAAGTATACACTCCAGTAAAAGTCTCATGCTAGAAATAAAAACAGAAACAAAATAGTCCTTGTGTTCAAGGAGTTTACATTCTCCTGGGGGGGGGGGGGGAATACAATACCAACAGAGATAAGCTCAAAAAGTAAATGCAAAGTAAATTCAAAAGGAAAAGAGCCTCAATAAGAGGATGGGGAAGGATTCACAAATGGCCTGAATTATGCTTTGTTGGAAGCCAGGAATTTTTTGAGGCAGAAGTGAAGAGAAAAATACATTCCAGACCCTGGTGGAGCTATGCAAAATCATGAAATTAGGACCTAGAATGTTGCATAAAGGGAACAACTCTCAGGTCAGTCTCTCTGGAACAAAGAGGTTCTAGGTTCAAGACTAGAAAGAGAAAAAGGAATTCTTCGCTTTTTTAAATTTACGGACTAAAATAAGCATTTCCATAATATAGATGATTAAGGAAAAGAACCTATATGTTCTAAAATGTTTACAACAGCTCTTTGGGGTGGCAAAGAACTGGAATTTGTCATGTTAGAGCATGTGAAATCCTTGGCTGACAAAGATTTACCTTTTCAAAGGCGGGGAAATATCGGCTTTTGGCTTTCTCCAGGATAAATTCAATCTCCTTTTCCTTTTCTTCAGCTGGCTTGAAATAATGTACCATTATCAAAAACATCAGGTCTGAGATGCCACCTGTATACATGTTAATCCTGAAAGCAGAGCATTTGGAGAAGTTAATTTCCATACCAGTCTTTTCTGTGCTAATTAGTAGTTCAGAGACTCATAGATTTAGAGCTGCCAAAAACCTTAGTTTCAGTCCAACTCCTTCATTTTACGGATGAGGAAGCTGAGACATAGAGAAGTAAAATGACTTGCCTGGACTCACACAGATAAGGATTGTCTGAAGATTCAAACCCAAGTCATGCCTGGCACATAGTAGGTGCTTGTTGCCTTAACTATTCACTATTAACACACTGACAGGAATTATGTTTTCCCAGCCATTACTTTTTTTTTTTATCTCTTGCATTCAGGAGCTATGAAACTGGATTTGATTTGGGCCAGACTTACAAGTGGACTTTGGCAATGGTGGTGAGATTTCAAGGGTGCTGAGGAGTGATCCACATCTACCAAATACCTTTTGCAACTGACTTGCTGATGCTATAATTCTACATCATACTTTCCTGAGTAATATAGTAGAAAGATAATTCACTCTAAGATAATCAGAAACACAGGTATGCATAGAACAAAGACTAGGTACACCAGGGCATGCTGGCTCACCTTGGAGAGATTACCACCAAGGTGTAAAGACTAGAGCATACAACTTGGAGTCAAGAAAGACCCAAGCTCACATCCTTCCTCAGTCACTTACTAATTCTGAAACCCCAGCAAGTCATATCCCTCTCAGTCTCAGTTTCATCTGCAAAATGGGAATAATAATAGCACTAACCTCACAGAATTGTCATGAGCAAATAAGCTAATGCAAAAAAAAAAAAGGGTTTTGAAAACCTTAATATGACATAAAAAGACTATTACTAACATCATTATTATTATGGGATTTTAAATTTAATTAATTTTTGTTGGTGGGGGTGGGAGATTTCTTTTAGTTAGGAGGTTATTGAGCTGACTGAAAAACAACCCATGGGATATGAAAATTTACTTAAGGCCTCAGATAAGCAGCCAAAATACGAATCAAGGCTACCCAAGTAATTTGACACGGCTTATTTGAGGAAGGATTAATCTGATACCAACTCTGTAGGAATGTAAATCTCCCCCTTTCAACCAGCCTATCATGAACCTTCTAAATATAATCTATAACTTGACTTAGTTTACCTATATAATCTGTTTAACTGGCTAGTTTATTTAAAGAATGTATGAGATTATGATGCTGTTTAAATTTGTTCAACTTTTCTGACATCAAAGAAGGCATGAGATTATAAATCTGCCTTAATTTTTATAGCCTAAAAGAATGCATGAAATTATAATATGTAAAAGAATTATTTCTCCATCACTCTGATGTAATTTTGTTTACAAAAAACCTCTTTATAATCCTAATTATTTTTCTACCTCCTGAGCTGGTGCTTAAACATAACAAAACCTTGCATGTTACCTCTCTAATTTCTGCATTGTAGTAGATTTATTTGGGCAGCAGTGACCTGCCACAGGTACTCTAAAAGAAGATATTTCTTACCTAACATTATCTTTTCCAGAGAAGGACAAGTGCTAATGCTCACTCCCAATGCCTTCTAGAACAATTGGCCCAAGATCCATGAATGCCATTGAAAACTTGAGCTTATATCTGGCTCTGCTTCCCACTGCATGTATTTATTACCTTGGGGAAGTCATTTCTCTCTGGGATTCAGTTACCTTATTTCTAAAATGAAGGAATTGGAATAGATGGTATCTCAAATCCCTTCCAACTCCAAATACTCTGATCCTAAAATATTTCTGGGATATATAACCTATTAAGACCCTTTAGATAATTTCATCTCAGTTTTCCCGTTTATGTGATCCTTCCCTGGGAAACAGATTTTGATAGCAGCTACAAAAGGAAATGTGAGAACAAGGATTGTAAGAACACTGGGGGGAGCAGAGGAGTGGAGGAGGAGGTGTCACTAAAGCTAGGGAAAAGACCCAGAAAGGAGAAGAGGTAACAGTAAAGACAAACTGTGCCCATTTCTGAATTCCCCTTAGGATCACTTTCCCAATTAAGAAATTACAAAAGATATGAACAGGCACTTTTTTAAGGAAAGAGATCCAAGCTATCAATAGCCATATGAAAAAATGTACCAAAACACAAATAAATTAAAGCAACTCTGAGATTTTAGTTCCCACCATCAAGACTGACAAAGATGACAAAAAGGGCAAAGGACAAATGTTGGAGGAACTAGGTGAAAACAGGCATGGTAAACCATTGTTGGTGGAGCTACATATGTTCAGTAGTTCTGGAAAGAAGTTTGGAATTATACCCCCAAAGTTACGACACTGTACATATTCTTTGACCCAGAAATATCACAAGTAGGCCTATACCCAAAGAAATCGAAGAAAGACCCATATTTATATCAATATTTTTTGTGGTGAAAAAGATCTGGAAACTAAGGAAGTACCCATTAATTAGGGTATGACAAAACAAATTATGGTATACGAATGTAATGGAGTAGTCTTGTGAAAGAAATAGGTTCAGAGAAACCTGAGAAGACTTATATATGAACTGATTCAGAATGAGGTGAGCAGGACCAGAAGAACAATTATTCAATAATCACTACATTGTAAAGAAAACAACTTTGAAAAGTTTTCCGAATTCTGATCAATGGATTAACCATGATTTCCCGAAGATCAGTGATGAAGAATGATACCCATACCTCCTGACAGAGATGTGACAGTCTAAATATTCAGAATAACTCACATTTTGGGGCATGGCCATTACAGGAATTTGTTCTGCTTGACTATGCATATTTGTTATAGGGGTTTTATTTTTTCTTTGGGGGTGAAGGATGGGGAGGGGGGAGTTAGAAAAAAAGAATGCTTTTTAAATGAAAAAAAATTTTGATTTAAAAAATTTCCCTTGGGTCAGTCTAGTCTGCTGTTATCTAACCCACCATCATTCTCTTCTAATCAATCTACCCTCAGGTTGGCCTCTTCCCAAAGGCCGTAACATCAGAATAGGTTCTCTATTATGGGAAACTTATGGCCAAATCAAATAAAGGCAGAACTGATACTGTACAATGCTGTTTCTTTCAGGTCCTTCCCATACAAGTTGTATTTAGCAGCCAGGTAGCTAAGAATGGCTTGGGTTTGGGTGAGTTTCATTCCATCAATTTCGACCAAAGGCACTTGTTGAAAGAGCAGAAATCCATCTGTGGGATGAAAACAGGTTCATTCAGTCTCTTTTCATGGTTGTAGGAACTCTTAAAGAAATACATTTATTTTTATCTGACCTAAACATCACTACTTAGGACTTTTTATAGAGTAAAAATCTGCTATAATTCTCTTAAGGAACACAATTATTTCATTACCTTTCATTACCTGTGCCTGGATAAATAAACACTGTAGTTAAAGAAATGTTGTACATGATTAATATGGAAACATGTTTTGCATGACTGCACATATATAATCTATATCAAATTGCTTGCCTTCTCAATAAGGGGTAAGGGGAGGGAGTGAGAAGAGAATTTGGAACTCAAAAAAATTTTTAAATAATATTAAGAATTATTTTTTACAGGTATGGGGAAAAATAAAATACTGAATAAATTTCTAAAAGTAAGTTTTTTAAAAAAAACTTTTAAAAATAAAGAAATGTTGCAAAAATGGGTTTCTGTTCATGTTAATTGTTACACATTGTTTAGAACAAGAATAACAACCTGATCAAGGGTAGAAGCCAGAAGTCACCAACGTGCCCTCAGCAATGTGCTGCTACCTTTATTTTTTCCAAGTTTTAATGACCAATTAATTTCTCAAGGAAAAAAAAAAAAAACAGAGTTCCAGATAAGGAATTAGCTGACCAGGCCCCTAATTCTCTTTTGCCATTAACTGGCTGTCTGATTTTAGGCACAACTCTTTATAAAGCCTCTTTATAATCTGGAGTTAGCAAATTTGTTTTTTAAAAATATTTTAATAATTATGTTTCAATATAATTGGCTTCCTTTGTAATCCTTGGTATTTTATTCTATGCATTTAAAAATGGTAACTCTGGGAAGGAATCCACAGGCTTCACCAGATTGTCCAAAGGGTCCATGACACACACAAAAAAACCCTGGTTTGTTGGTGTTGTTTTTTGGTCATTCAGTTATGTCCACCTCTTTGCAACCCCATGGATCATAGCACACCAGACTCTTCCATACTCCATTATTTTTCAAAGTCTGTCCAAGAACCCCTGGTTTAAGATAAGCTCTAAAACTGCTTCCAGCTCTATCAATCTATGAATTTGCTGCACACAGAAAGAGCACTCCAGTCAAAAGACTTAGGTTCAAATCTTGCTTCTGATGCTTACTGCCTGTGTGATCCTGAGAAAGTAATTTAACCTCCTGAGGCCTCAGTTTCCTCATTTATAAAATTAATAGGGCTAAAATAACCTCTGAGGTCCCTCCCAGATCTCAATCTGAGATGCTACCATAGCAAAGGGATATTTAAATTAGCACCCTCTTGTGTCTCCATACAATAGTACCATCTTAGGCCTTAGAATGGGCATATTACTTTTAATATATTTAGCATAATTCAATTTAACATGTTACTTTTAAAATCAATATATTTAACAGTGGTTGTGTTTATGTGTCCTATATCAAATGTCAGACTCTGAAAAGAAGTAGGTGTAATGGAAATGCAAATTTAAAGATCTTCCCTGCCCCTAGGCCCTTTGATAGGCTTTAGAGACTCTGAGAACCTTCCTTGATTTGAAAATGTACTCTACCTCCTAATAGGCTGAATATGGTCACATGGAGCCTGTGGCAAGAGGCTTGGTTTTTAGGAATGCCCACACCTTGATGCTGTGTGATTGGGCAGTGGGTCAAGAGGGTGGTTACATTTTCTGACCCAGGAGAAGGCTATATAATCCCTGATGTGAGGCTTTGCTTTGGGGCTCACTTTGAGAAGTGTTCTGTGATTTGATCACATGAGACTCTGGGAAGCCGTTGTTGAGAGCCCCCCAGCTTTGCAAAACCCAGATGTTGATTTGGTATGGATGTAATGGTTGGACAGTTTGGAAACCTGTCTACTTGATCTGTTTCTCTGTCTTGATAATTCTGTTTGTATACTCTGAAGTTCGGGGTGCTGATCTTTTTCCCCTGAACTAGGTAAACAATACATATTTGACTGATTAAAGTAAGCTTGTTAACCCATTTTGAGTTGCTTTCCTTTAACAAAGCAGATCTAAGAACCTGTGTTGACAGACACCCTGGGGATGCTGGGGTGCTTGCTGATACAGTAGGTAATTTAAACGTTTATTAAGTGCCTACAGTTTGCAAGGTCCTTTTCCAGGCAATGAGGAAAAAGAGAAAAAAAAATAAACATTCTCTGACTACCAGGAGCTTAGAGGGATATGACATGTGTACAGATAAGTTACCTAAGTGATTGGGAGGAAATGAGGAGCTAGAAAAGGAGATGGAGACATTAAGGTCAGAGTGTGAAAAAAAAAGTTTCTTTGATGGTATCTCTGAATTCAATTCAATAAATTAAGTTCCTATATGATGGAAGTGTACTTTATGGATAGAGGTCAAACTTTGCAAGAAGGAAGGCCTGCCCCTGACACATACTAGTTGTATGACCATAGTCAAGTAATAACCTGTCAGCATCTCCCATTAGAACAGGAATCTTTAATCTTTTTTTGTGTCATGGACTCCTTTGACAATCTGGCAAAGCTTATGGACCTTTTCTCATGATAATGTTTTTTTAAATGCATAAAATTAAATACATAGGATTATAAAGGAACCGAGGAACAGGCAGGTGGCACAATGGATAGAGCATTGGGCTTGGAATCAGGAAGACTCATCTTCATGAATTCAGATCTGGCCTCTGATACTTACTAGCTATGTGATTCTGGGAAAGTCATCTAACTCTGTTTGCCTCAGTTCCCTCATTGGTAAAATTAGCTGGAGGAGGAAACAGCAAACCACTCTAGTATCTTTGCCAAGAAAACTCCAAATCGGGTCATGAAGAGTCAGACAGGACTGAAATGACTCAACAGTAACAAAACAAATCTTAAAAACATTAAATACGTGTAGGTTTTTGGTGGTGTTAGCAGAGATAAAACCTATGCATAAGCAACTGAAAAAAGAGAATACTGAGAAAGGAGTAGTATCTTAGGTAGAAAGATAATACCTCACACTAACATGCACTTCACTTACATTATCCCACTTTGATCAGTCAGTGCTGTGAGGCAGACAGCAATTATTATGCTTCGGATGAGGAGACCCTTATGTCCAGCATAAGACATTTGATACTGATCTATTGGAAGTAAATCAACCTGAAGGAGGCATTAGGTTCAAACAACTGTCACTCATTAACTTAATCTTCTATGTTTTCACAGGATAGAGTCTTAGACACAGAATTTCCAGATTAACTGTTTTAACAGTAGTGACTCAGCAATTCATCCAGTTTTTCTTCCCCTGTAAGCCAGCTAGACTCTTAGTTTTTATTGACTGACAAAAATGATCAGCTATATTATCATCATATTGTTGTTCAATTGTTCCAGTCATGTCTGATGCTTCCTGACCCCATCTGGGGTTTTCTTGGCAAAGATATTGGAGTGGTTTTCCATTTCCTTCTCCAGTTCATTTAACAAATGAGGAAACTGAGGCAGACAGGGTTAAGTGACTTGCCTAGGGTCACCTAGATAGTAAGTATTTGAGGCCAGATTTGAGCTCAAGGTTTCCTGATGCCAGGGCCAGCACTGTATCCACTGCACTGCCTAGAAGTCCTATCATCACATAGAGTGCAAGGGCTTAACGTACACTGTACAGAGTAGAAACTAGTACGAAGGAACTAAGGCTGTGCTTTGGTTACCAGTATCTTGGCTGCCTCAATTCCTGTTATCTACACTGACCTCTACATACATTTATTGTTCCACTGACTACCTGCTCCCTCTCAGGTCCTGGTGTACCACGTCAAAGGGTCTTATATCAAAAAATAAAGCACTGAAAAGGACCAAATAAGGTAATATATGTAAGGGCCATTCTGCAAATTTTAAAGTGATCTATAAATACTATTGCTATTGGGCTCTTCTCCCACTAGAAATGGGCTGCAACAAGATTATCTGACCTGGGGACCCAAGCCAAACTGGAACTTAGTGCCCTGTCAGTAGCAAAGTCAGCTCTCCACTGGCCATATGGGTTGTTGCCAACCTCAAATAGTAAATGAATTCCCAGCTCTCTCTCTTTCTCTGCACTCCCTGGAGCCTTCCTTTGTTGTGTAAAAGTGAAAAGAGACTTTGAGTTAAATTTGGACTCTGCTACTCATTACCTGAAGTACCACAGGCAAGTCACACCCCTCCTATCTGGGCCTCAGCTAGGTGGTACAGTGGATAGAGCTTCAGATACTTACTAGCTGTGTGACCCTGGGCAAGTCACTTAACCTCTGTTTGCCTCAGTTTCTTCATCTGTAAAATGAAGATTATAACATTGTTTACCTCCCAAGGTTGTTGTGTTTTTAAAATGCTTTGGCATATAGTAGGTGCTTACATGCTTTTGTTTCCTTCCCCTTCCATCCCCCTCCCCTCCCCCAGAGGTTTCCACATCTATAAAATGAAGAAGTTGCATTAGATGACTCCAGGATCCTTTTCAGGTCCAGATCCATCATTCTATAACCCTGCATAATCCTGGGCAAGCCACTTCATTTATGTGGGCCTCAGTTTCCTCTTCTGTAAAAATGAGAAGGTTGGAAGAGATGGGGTAAGGCATGAATTGGGCAGGTTGGGGGGGATAGGAGTGAGGGGGAGTGTGTGAAAAGATGAACTGTCAGACCTCCCTCATCATTCCTACAAGCCCACCAGTGCTGACCCTGAGGTTTCACCAACCCCTATGTACTGGGAACCAATCACCACAATTCTTTTCTCTCATGCCTCCTACAGAGATTCCAGGACAGCAGTGGGGAGGGGGGCAGTGCAGAGATATCTTGGCCAGGCAGAAAGAAGGCCTTCACTTGGGCACGACTCTTAGGCAGGGGAAAGAACATTACTAAACCTCGATGCTCCTAGCATCTGAAGGGTGATGAATGCTTTCAGCACTCTCAGGCCAAGGTGTCTAGAGGCTTTGAGTCTAAGCAAGAGATAATTCAACCCTGAACAAAGACTGCAACAACTAAAGTAGAAAGAAATTGTGGGAATGGAATCAAAATGATTTGATTAGGTAGATGGGGTGGAAGGTGGGATAGATTAGGGTCAGGAGAGAGAAAGGCCCAAAGTTTCAAGTCTGGGTGGCCTAGAACATTAGAACTTTAAAAGAATTTACCGATCTAGTTCAGTCCCCTCATTGTCAAATGAAGACCTGAGATGGTTGGACCCACACTTTAGGAAGATCAATTTGGCATCTGAATGAAGGATGAACTGGAGTGGGGAGAGATTTGAGGATGAGAGACCAAACAACAGGTTACTGAAACAGTATAGGACTGAGGCGATAAGGCCTTGCAGTAGGATGGTGGAAACATCAGAGGAGAGAAGGGGATGCATATGAGAGATGTTATATAGGTCAAATCCACAAGCCTTGGCAACAGATTGGAAATAAGAGTTGAGAGAGAGTGAGGACAAGGATAAGACCTACAATGCAGGGCTGGGGAACTGGGAGGTGGGTGGTGTCCTCCACAGTAACAAAAGCTCAGAAGCAGGAAGAGTTCAGGGGAAGAGATGATGAGTTCAGATTCCCACGTGCTGAGTTTACTATGTCTACAGGATATACAGGTGAGATGACCAATAGGTGGTCAGAGATGGGAAAACTGAGGTTAAGCCTGAATCCTGAGGTTAAGTCCTGAGAATCATCTGCAGAGAAGACAATTGAATCCAGGGGAACTGACGAGATCATCAAGTAAAATAGCAGAAGAGACAAAGAGAAGAGAAGAGGATGGAGCCCTGGGGGCATCAAGGATTCTAAAATTAAAACCCTCTTATTGCAGACCCAGTACTATGTGACACCATTATTTTGTGCTTTAAAAAAAAATTGTCTTTTCAATTATTAACTTAGCAACATCAAATATGAACATGTCAGTTTGCAAACAGTCATATTAGAAATTATGAACTTCTATTACATATTTTTTTCAAAGAGTACATATTAAATACAGTAATAACAATTTTGCCCTGTCTGCTATTGTCCAGTACTAAACTGTTCTGTGTTTACTTCTGTGGGGTTTTTTAATTGAATTTTTTTTTATTAAAGTCCTTTTCTTTCTTTTAATATTTCTATCACTACCTACGGAATCCTCCCCATCCTCTAATATATAATTACTTTGAAGGCACATAAATACAAACAAGGCCATGGACTTGTTAGTGGGACACATAAACTGGACTGCCATAGTAATAGGTTTGTTTTTCTAAAAGCCTGAGTCCATGCAATCCCACAGATCTGAAGTTACACGCCATTCCAAGTCAGGGAGAACTGAGTTAACAAGCGTAATGAATCATAGCATAGGAGGCTCCATATTGTTTTGAGTGATCATGCCGGTTTTGGATGTCCTAGTTGCTAAAATCTGGTAATCTGAGTGGCCTGGCAATAAGAAGGTTCAGCTATTGCTGCCCAATGGCTGGACTTTCACATTGACTCAGCACTGAAGCCCTCATTACACATATGGGTCTTTTGTTCCAATAATCTCCTAAACTGGGAAGGCCATAATCCTTCTACTGTAATCCTTGGCATGTTGTTCTGGCCCTGCACAGCAGGCCCAATCCATTAATGGAAGGAAATATGAGTGTAGGGTTGGTATAGTTATGGTCTGGGCACATCAGGGTGTATCTATTCTAGTGGATGCATTCCTTACAAATGGGGTTTGCCCATCTGGAGCAGGTCACCACACAACTCTAGCAGCATAATTATAATTATAAGACAAAGTAGAATTTCAGCATCTTTTTTTTTTATGTCTGTAAGAAACAAACTGAGATCATGATTTTGTGATAAACAGATTGGAGATAGGCCAGGATCTTTGCTTGTAAACCCAGGATTGGGTTTACAATTACCTTTTCTATTATAAGGGTTTAATGAGATCACAGAGTTGGAAAGGATCTCGGAGGTCATTTAGTTTAACCCCCTCATTAAACAGAAAATGAAACTGAGGCCAAGAGAGGCTAAATGGCTTTCACAAAGCTGCTTAGGTAGTAACTGGCAGAGCTGGGATTTGGACCCAGGTGGCCTGGTTCTCCCTCCAGAGCTCTTTCCCCTGAACATGCTGGTATTTAGCAAAGAGCACAGTGGAATCCCTTCTTCCCTTTACTTTTCATTTAATGATGTTACTATAACAATATGGTCTGACTACCTGTCGCCTTCTGTTACCTTTATAAAAGATGTTCTCAACATAGATTATTCCCATAAAAATTTTTTTCAATAAAAAATAAAAATGGGAAATGTGGTATAGTGGATAGAAAGTTGGCCTCAGATTGAGGAAGACCTGGGTTCAAGTCCTGCCTCTGACATATCCTGGCGGCCTGAGCTGGGTAAATCATTTAACCTCTCAGTGTCTGGCTTTCCCTCACTAAAATCTGATTCACTTGCATGTCATGGCATAACCTCTATGATGTCACAGTCTTCAGAATGAAGGACAAACAACAGTCCTAGACAATTCACTAAAGCCACTAAATTACACAATTGTAAAATTGATGCCAGTCTGCATAGGTTCCTCCATCAGGAGTTCACCATGTATCAGTGACATCATAGGTCCAGTCCCCCAAAAAAATCAGGTCTATGGCTTGAGTCACTGATACTTTCTTGGTCACTTTTTGGGGGGAGAAGACAATAATAGTAAAGACTAAAATATTTTCTAAGATTTTGGCATCTTCCTTTTTTCATCATCATTATCATCATCTTTGTCTCCCCAGCACTTTGAGGGTGCCTGGTATGTAGGAGGCACTAAATATATTAGATTCAAAGGTATTTCCCATCTATCTGTACAGATGGGCAGTGATATCCTCTGGCAAGGACCATAATACAACCTCCTTTAAAACTAAGTCTTCCAAGAAGCAAAGTTTCTCAACTGCTTCAAAAGACTGACTAGACCACCAACAATGTCTTCATCATTTAAAACCCAACTCAAATACAACTTTCTCCATGAAACCTTCTCTGTTCATTCCTGTCAGCAACAACCTTGTCCTTCAGACCTCACATAGCATTTTGTTTTGTATCTGTCATATATTTCTCATATAATTCTATATCATAATATAATTAATTTAATTAAAACTAATTAAACATTTGTTGGATAAATGAAGTGAATCAATGAATTCCTAACTCATTTTATGCTGAGCTTTTTAAAAAATAATCAGTCATTTCCCACTAGGATTCTCTGTGATTCTTTTTCTCCCACATGTGATCCTGAACTTTTCTATGCTAAACATCATTTATTTGCTGACTAGTCCTCCAAGATCACCTGGGCTCAGGGGGATGACTATGAACAATCAATTATTTCTTCCAGCCTTGTATGAGACAGGATTTTCAGATAAAAGATTCAAGATGCAAAGACAGTCCACAGTGTCAGAGGTGAGGAACCTATAGCCTCAATGCCACATGTGGCCCTCTAGGTCCTCAAGTGTGGCCCTTTGACTGAATCTAGACTTCACAGAATAAATCCAACAAATCCAAAAAGGAGGGGATTTGTTCTGTGAAGTTTGGGTTCAGTCAAAGGGCCACATGTGGCCTTGAGGCCAAAGGTTCCCCACCCCTGGCATAGTCCAGAAGTGGAAAAGCTAGAGGCTGAACTTGTGTCACAGGAATCCAAAGCGAACATTCTGATAACCCTATCTGGTGCTGAATGCAGCAGATAAAACAATACTTGGTTTGCTGTGTTCTAGATACTAGCTCATTTCAGCTCTAATCCTTTAGGACTATCAAAATGGCCACTCCTATGGGCAAGGGATCCTAAAGAGATGGTTCGGTCTTGGGTCATTTCTGGTCCTGGGGAGATCAGGTCAATTCTAGGCTTCTCTTGAAGATACAGATTAGCCAGCTATAGCAGACCAATGAAATGGCTACTAGAACCTCTGACTAGAAGAGGAAGGAACTTGAGCTTCTCTGACTTTTACAGCTCACACTGTTCTTTCCTTTCTCCGAATTCCCAGAGCACTCAAATTCTGTACTCTGCAGAATAATAATTATATACAGAAAGATGTAGCAGCAAATAGTGAATGGAGGACTGGCTTTGCAAACTATGTGTTCATCTCCCCACAGAAACCTCTTGTCAGTGTGACCCTGAACAAGTCACAATTTCTCATTGTCCTAAGCAGTCCTCTAAGATGTGCATTCTAAGAGATTTTAGGGAGTCTGTCCTATCCAAACCTACAAAGTGATATTTAACTTTTCCTTTGATTATTTAAAAACATTATTCTGAGAAGGGGTCTGAAGGTTTCACCAGACTGCCAAAGGTGTCCATCACACAAAAAAAGATTAATAACCCCTTCTCTAAGATGCCATGTCACAGAATAGTTGCTGACCTTCCTTGGTAGAAGAAATTTGCAAACCCGTAGCTCATTACACAAATGAAACTACAGGTCTATAGCAAAAAAGAGAAATATTTAATTACATACTTTACTATTTTTTTCTCAGTTTCATGTGTATTAATCTTAGCTCCATAACTAGATTATAAGCTCCTTGAAGGCAGAATAGAGGAATGGAAAGAGCACTGGACAGCTCAGGAAAAGTTGTTCAGTTTGGTCAGTTTTTAGTTGTGTCCAATTCTGTGGCCCCATTTGGGATTTTCTTGGCAAAGATATTGGAGTCGTTTGCCATTTCCTTCTCCAGTTCTTTTTAAAAGTGAGGAAACTGAAGCAAATAGGGTTAAGTACTTGCCCAATATAGTAAGTATCTGCAGCCAGATTTGAACTCACAAAAATGAGTCTTCCTGACTCCAGCCCCAGTGCTCTATCCACTGCACCACCTAGATGCCCAACTCATATTCAGACAGAAACCATGGTCTTACCCAGGAGTGGGGAACTTGCAGCCTCAAGGCCATATGTGACCCTCTAGGTTCTCAAGTGTGACCCTCTGACTGAATCCAAACTCCACAGAAAAATCAGTTTGGATTCAAAGGGCCACATTTGGGGACCTAGAGGGCCACACATGGCCTCAAGGCTACAGGTTCCCCACCCCTGTCTTACACCATATCAATAACCCAAATAGCTATGCGATCTAAATATCAAAGATTGTATCATAAAAAAATTAAAGTAAAATGGGAGAAGGAACTTTTTACAACTAAGGTTATAGACTCTTACCTATAAGATACAAAAGGAAATGACAAAAATATATAATCAAAAACATTCTCTAATAAATCAATACACATGAATAATTTTAAAAGACCATCAACAACCATATGAGAAGTCTTCCAAATCACTAAATGAAAGAATATTAGAACAACTTGGAGATTTCATCTCATGCCTACCAATTTGACAAAGATGATAAAGGATGGGAATGATATGAGCAGGCACATAAACGCTGTGAATCAGTCCAACCATTCTAGAAAGCAATTTGGAATTATGTGAGAAACGTTACCAAATTGTTCATAACTTTGGCCCAGTGAGCTAACTACTGAGCATCTACCACAAAGGAATCAAAGACAGAAAAGGAAATCCAATATTCATAGGAGAACTTTTGATCTGGCAAGAAACTGGAAGGAAAGTAGGTACCTATCAGATTGGGTAAGGACAGCTAGGTGGCACAGTAGATAGAGTGCCAAGATTGGAACCAGGGAGATTCATCTTCCTGAGTTCAAATCTGGCCTCAGACACTTAAGTTGTATAACCCTAGGCAGGTCACTTAACCCTGTTTGCCTTAGTTTCCTTATTTATAAAATGAGCTGGAGAAGGAAATGACAAAGCACTCCAGTATTTCTACCAAGAAAACCCTCAAATGGGATCACAAAGAGTCCAACAACTGAAAAATGGCTGAACATCAGAATGCAATAGAATATTCTATTGCAACACAGAAAATGATAAATATGAGAAATTAATAGAAATTTGAGTAGACTTGTATAAACTGATGCAGAGATGAAAAGGAAAACAATATACAAGAATACACAATGATATAAATGAAAAGAATGCTAAAAGACAACTGAACTCTAAGGCTATGACCAGTCTTGACTCCAAAAGAGAGATGATGAAACATACCTCTTTTCTCTTATGGAGAGATAGAAAGAGTATTGGATTCTTTGGTCAGAGGGACCTAAATTTAAATACTCTCTCTCACCCATTTGATCATAGACCCTCTTTGAACCTCAGCACTCTCAATTGTAAAAGGAGGGATTGGTTTAGATAAACTCTAAGGGACCTTTCAGCTCTACATCTGTTATATTAAATGAAGGCAAGGACCTATAAAAATAGAATAGTGCATACAGAGTAAGATGAAGTAACTATCAGATGGTTTTGCTTGATTTTTTACTTTAGGTTCCATAGTGTGGGAGTGGGGGAGATCAGGAATATCCATGGAGTAAAAAACAAAAAGCTAATAAAACTTAAAAAAAAAAAAAACAAAGAGCATGGGGCAGCTAGGTGGTGCAGTGAATAGAGCACCTGCCCTGGAGTCAGGAGGACCTGAGTTCAAATCCAGCCTCAGACACTTAACACTTACTAGCTGTGTAACCTTGGGCAAGTCATTTAACCCTAATTGCCCTCCCAAAAAAAGGCAAAAAAAAAAAGCAACAACAACAACAACAAAACAAAGAACACTCTACAGAATCTGAACACCAAAGTTTCAGGTCACTTTGTGACCTTGTACAGATTATTTAACCTCTCTGGAACCCCATTTATCTATAAAATGGGAAAAGGAGAGAGGCAGCATGACAATGATTAGAGTGCCTGATTAGGATTCAAGAAAACCTGGGTTCCAATTTCTGTCTCAGATACTTAAGAGCTGTGTGACCCCTGAGGAAATTCACTTCACCTTGCTGAGTCTCAGTTTCCTCACCTATAAAAAGAGGATAATAGCACTTCCCTCACAAGATTGTTGAGGAGCAATGAGATATCATATATAAAGAACTTTATAAACCTTAAAGTGCATTGCTTTTCCTATCTCACAATGTTGTAAAAATTAGGTGAGATAACGTAGGTGAAGGGTTTCATCAATGTAAACTTTTATTATTGGGTGACATGTTGACAGCTACTAATGTCAGAAAGGTATTATGTTGTGGAAATGCTTGTTTTATTCCATAAATTAAAAATAAAATAAATAAATTTTTAAAAAGAAATAGAGCCTTGGTATACTCTGACTCTTGGAGTTGAGTTTGAAATCTCCATCTTTACTCATCTGCTTTTTCTTTTCATCAACTCACTATAATAGGACATGAGTACTACATCTTATCTCTCCTTCAACCTGCACTCATAATTGAATCAATATAAAAACAGCCTTAATCATGAAAAGAACCACAGGTGTAATCAATAACATAGGGTAAATGCTCCAAGGAAGAAGAACATGACAAGGGCTGGGCTCCCCCCATAGGCTGAACAAAGTCCAAATTGAGAGAATTACAAATAAAACTAGGAAGACAAGGAGACCTGGCAGTGGATCCTGCCTTTCTGCATCAAAGTCCACAGAGTATTTGAGAAGTAAATAAAATACAGGAAGAATAGATACTGCCAAAACAAAGGCAACTCCCTCAAAAGCTTAGATAATCAAAGAGGGAAGAAATTAATGAAAATTATGACTGTGACTGATGATAGATCCCTATTAAAGATCTCAGGATCAAAGGATCAAAGACTAGGAGTTGTTTCAAAAGTTCATGATTAAGGTATTCAAGAAGACAGAGCTGACTTGGTTCAGTAAGCATGCGGTCTGTGTTGGAATTCCACTTCCCACCCAATTAGACAGCCAAGGGAAAAGCTGGCAAAACTTTTGGGAAAAGGGAATGGCTAATACATGGAATAGCCAAAGAGAAGTGGGATAGTGACCACTGGCCTTTCATCTTGCACAAAATCCTGTGTTTTAAACACAGAACTATCGAGTGTAGCCAAAGGACCACTGAATTTGTAGAGAGCATCTTGTGGAAAAGAAAGGAAAACTCTATTTAGCTTTAAGTTTTCCAAAGCACTTTAATGTTATCTCATTTGATCCTCACAATAATCCTGGGAGGTTGGCGCTATTATTATGAGGAAATTGACACTTAGAGGTTAAGCAATTGATACCTACAATTATAGTGATCTGATGGGGCAAGATTTGAGCTCTGGTTTTCCTGATTCTAAGTCCAGTGCTCTACCCACTATATCCTTGCCTTTTGGAAAACTGCTTTTCAGACTCACAATTAGGAGCATTAGTATACAAATGCATCCAGGCATTAGGTCCTACGAAGGTCCCTTTCATATGTTATAGGTAGAGAGCTATCCCCCGAGGAGACCCAATACAGGAATAGCATGGGCCAAAAAAATCTGATGATGAAACAAGTTGCATATATATGTGTGTATACATATATGTAAATATGTATATATTTATGAATATATATATATATATATGGAACTATAGAATGCCACCAGGACTACTTTGAGGAGACAGTATGGTATGGTGGAAAGAGCCCTGGTCTCCTGCAAGATGCAAACAAGATAAAGGACAAGCTCCTCTGGTTTCTCCCTCTCTCAAGTCCCAGCAAATAAAGTTCAAATTATGCCACCACACTAGAGGATTCTGGGAGAATTTCTGGTCATTTGCCAAGTCTGCCATCTTTATGTCAATGTTCTCCAAACAATATCCTTGCTTTGCTACTGCCATTGCACTCTTAGGACCACTGGATGTTTCCAATATCCCTTGCATCGGAGCTCTGCTGTATGTGATCTCTTTCCCAATTAGAATGGGAAGTCCTAGGGAGTAGGAACTGTCCTGATCAGCTATCTATATATTCAGCATTTAGCACAGTGCTTGACTGTGCTAATATGTGGTTAATGCATGTTTTTCTATTCATTTACCTCAACTGGGCTTAGAAACTAAAAAAATTTGTTTTCATGTTAGAGACATGAAGAACAGCACAGAGAGAGAGAAAGAGAGAAAGAACAAGATGGTAAGGGAGACAGCAAGACAGAGAGTCTGGAAAGGCAGAGACTCACAGAAACAGAGAGACACAGAAAGTTAGAGACTCCCTGATAAACTTTCCTTTGGAATCAAAACAAAAAGGAGCTCCCCAGGCAGAGCTCATACTTGGATCTGTCACTCTGGAGATTTACATAAGTATTTGAAATTAACTGTTGTTCATTTAAAATGTTCTGGGTTTTTTTTTCCTTCCTTTTGAAAAGAAAAATGTCTTCTGTAATAGTGTAGTACATGCTTACAAGCTGTAAGTCGGTCTCAGAATACTGAGGTAGGAAGGGAGAAAAATTACATCTTCCCAGTTTTGAGAGAACTTGCAAGTTAAGAGAGTGAGAAAGTACCATGTGACTCAAACCTAGAGCCTTTACCCCAAATCCCAGACCATGAACCCATCATCCATTCCATTATATTTGGGTCAAGTACATCAGGTATCTCTCAGTACACTGACAATAACCAAACACAGGAAAAAAATCTCCATGAGTTAACCCTCCAAGTAATCATTTTGCTTCATGATCCTAGGGTATATTCAAAGGATATATACTCCAAGAAAGATTTCTCTTCCCCTTGTAATATTCCATCTTCCACCTCCATGCCTGGAATGCTCTCCTTCCTCATATTCCTCAAGAGAGTAGTGGTGGGAAAAGCCCATTCCCAGGCTGATTAACCCTCAGGATCATTGAGCCTTCCCACCTCAGAATGAGTTAGGATAAATGCCTCAGAGGAAATAATCACTGATATTAGACATGGAATTTATTGAAGGAATACAAAACCTGGGAGAACTGTGTTGCTGGTTAGTAGACTCCATCCTTACCCATTCCTGACTCTTGAACATCCTAACCTCAGAGTCAATGCTTTCTGAGTCAGGAAGACCCAAGTTCAAATCTGTTCTCAGACACTTATTAGCTGTGCGGCCCTGGGCAAGTCACTTAATCTCTGTCTGCCTTAGTTTCCTAAAAACTGTAAAATGGGGATAAAAAGAGCATCTACTTCCCAGGGTTGTTGTGAGGATTAAAGAAGATAATTGTAAAGTGCTTAGCACAATGCCTGGCGTATAGTAAGTACTACCTAAATGTCAGCTATTATTTTAACTAGGACCATTGCTTGCTGTGCTTAATCATTTATGTTTATGAAGTGAAATATGTTTATGTTTGCATAAAGCACACTATGTCTTTTCTAAATATTTTAAGTACTTTGAGTTCCATGGTAATATTCTCTAAAGAGTTAGTTTTTATTTCAAACACGAGATACCAGTAAAATAATTCAGGCTTACCCTCCAGTAATTTCAAATATTGTTCTCTTGTTTCCAAAATCACTTCTTCAAACTAAAAAAATAAAAAGATAAAAAGAGATTATTTTGTTTACAAAGCCCTAGATAAAGACACACTAGAAAGTAGATTACAATATTAAAAAAAGTAGTTTTAGAAACACAGAATCTCAAAGTTAGAAGGGATTTCAGGTGTTATCTAGTCCAACCTGTACCTGATGATACAGTGTGATAGTAATGGAATGTGGAGATTCCCCTGTATTGGGCTTGGTTTTCAAATTGATTGTATTAAAACCCAGAGCTTGTTAATCCCACCTGTGGGATGGACTTTTTGATGTGAAAAGAAAGTCCTGAACTGGGAGGAGCTGGTGACGTAGATTTGGAGAGACACTAGAGAGAGGCGGAAGATCTTTTTGGAAGCAGCACCTCGTGGAGAGAGAGAGGCTAAGAGAATTGCTGGTGGCTGCTTTGAATTGCCCTGGACTTTTGAGACCTGCCCCCTGAGCTGCCAAGGACTGAGGAGACATGGCTGTTTTGCTGGTACTTTGTCTGTCTGTTTTGATGTTATTTTGCCAGATTTGTCCACTGGTGAAAGACAGTCCTTTTGTTGAAGAAGTCCTGGAACCTGGCTGTTCGCTAAGAAGGCCTGCGACTGTCCTGCAGACAGAGAGTGAATACTGTCCACTGGTGAGGGACAGTACTGTTGTTGCAGGGGTCTGGAGACTGTCCTGCAGACAGAGTGAATACTGTCCACTGGTGAGGGACAGTGCTGTTGTTGCAGGGGTCTGG
>NW_027187351.1:4856096-5026393 GCF_028583685.1 Petaurus breviceps papuanus
CTTATGTTTGGAAACTAATCTCCATTTGAGAAGAGGGGCTTTGTGGTGGACTTAATTAATGTATAGCCTAGGGGTGGAGAAGTATTTAGAACAGAGACTTTGTAATTGATTGAATGATTGGAAGGTCCTGGGGTGGGGTAGTACTTGGAGATTATTTAATCACACTTAGTAAATGCTGTATTTTGAATGATGTCATGTTTTAATCTTCTCTGTTCTTGGTTGGTCACTAAATAAAATAGAGAGCACCTATGCTGGTATTTTGAACCTGGGAAGTTGCCTTCTTTTGGCATTACATTACATACAGGTAACTTTATGACATACCCTACAAGTGCTCATTGCCTCTGGTTAAGGACCTACAATAAGGACCTACCTCTACCTCCCAAAAGATCTAGGTTAAATTTATTCCACCTATGTGACCTTGGGTAAATCACTAAATTTCCTTGCACTTCAGTTTCCTCCTCTATGAAATAAGAGTTGGGTTAGATGGCTCATGAGGTTCCTTCTAATTCTAAATCTATGATCCTGAGTCATCTATCCTCCCTTGGGAAGTATGGCTATATAACAGTTAATCTGAAAAAAAGTTTACTGGACTGAAATCTCAATGTGAACCAACAATGAGGTATGTTAGCCTTCTCCACCTCCATCTCCAGGGGAAAAAAAAGTCAATTTGATCTTAGATTGCATTAAGAAAGGCACCTTACTCCTGACCCTTACCAAGCTACATTGCAGCCACGTTGGCCTAGTGCCATTGTCCCTATACAATATTCTTCCACCTTCGTTCTTGGAATACTCTCACTCTTCATACTAAATCCACCTCTTAGAATTCCTGCCTTCTCTAATTCTCCCAGTTGTTGGTGCTTCCCTCCCCTCCAAAATATTTTGTATACATTTTTAATTTGACTTATCTGCATGCTTGTTGTTCCCCACCCCCAGTAGAAAATAAACTCCTTTGAGATCAGGATGTATTTTGTTTTGACTTGGTACACCCAGAATCTAGCATAGTACCTGGCTATCCCTAAGCATTTAACAAATATGAATTGAATTGAATTGAAATGAAATTACATACAAAGCGAGAGGGATGACACGAACACAAGATAAGTAAATACAAAATATGTAAAAAGTAAATTTAAAATTATTTTGGGGAAACAGTAAAATTCTAAAGGGGGAGGGGAAGAGTAGGAGATAAGAAAGAATCAGAAAAGGGCTAAGAATGCCTCACATGAGTTGAGCCTTGAATGGAGCTTGGTATTCTATTTCCATATTATTCATTCACTAAGCATTTCTTAAGCTATTAACCCATTCAGATACTGTGCTGGGTCCTAGGCATATAAAGACAAAAATTAAAGAATTCCTGCCCTCAGAGAGCTTATATCCTATAGACTAACAATTGTAATAGTAAACTAAAACCTATGATGTTTTACTGGATCCATTGGTGATCATAATACCAAGTGAAAGAAGCAGAATTTGTTACTGAATTGAACAAGAATATGGAATTTGAATGAAGCATCTCTGTGAATTCACACAGGTGTGCTGTTTATGGTTGTCAGTCTATATGAACATTGGCAGGAAGTTATCAAGCTGTTTCTCTGAGCTAAAGAAAAGGAGGGCCACAGTCAACCATCCAGAAAATCCTAAGGTGGAGACCTCACTGGGAGCATAACTAACACCCAGACTTTATACTGAGGCACAATTTCAATAAATGGATTTAAAAAAAAAACAGATGCTAAGAAATAATGAATGAACTTTCACCCACAGCTTGGCAAAAAAAAACCCTCCATTTGAATTAAAATAAAAACACAGGAAAATAAGCTCTTTCATTAGTGGTTTCCACTGAAACCACAACTTTAAGGAGGGAATGACAACTAAGAAGATTTGATAAAATTGCTTATTTGTTTGAGGCCAGATGCCAAGTTGTTTCAACATATGATATCATGCTTTGTTCCCCCTTCTCTGTGATACTGACAGGGCTTTCCTCTTCATCTCCCTCTAATGTATTCTCACCAATGAAGGATAATATATGGATAAATGGACACATTTATGGATGAAAACACAAGCATATGGCAGGGGACATGAAGCAACAAATCTCTAAAAATTCTTTCTCTGCTGCTGATTTGCCTTCATCTCTTCCTTCCTTCAGGTTTCTCCACAGATTTGGAAGCTTTTCTTTCCATGATAGGTTGCTAATAAAACAGAGGGCAAGGAATAAGCTTAGGTCTAGGGACATAAATGTTTAGGACATGTGATGGATACAGAAAGGCCTTGATGGGGTGCTTGGGTACCTGTGCTTAAACCTCAGTTTGTAAAATCACATTTCTCCTTAGTCTCAAACGCTGTCTCAGGCAGTTTCTCTCTAGCTCAAGGGCAGTATGCCCTAACAAAATACATATATTTCTTCCTGATACAGTGGCCAGCTGCACCTATGGAATTTAGTAGTTTGATCCAACTCTGTGCTGGCTGAAGCAGCTGTGTACTGGGTCACATCTATTATATATATCCTAGACTCAGTCATATGTATACTCCCTAGCTCATTATACACGTCCTGAATCCCTCTTTAGCTTGGGATATACTAAACTCCCAACATCCAACTTGTCAAACACAACATTTATGGCTGGCAGCTTGGTCAGCCCCCACCACTAGCTGACTTGGTGGTGTTTCAAGCCTAAAACCACACCTCCATGCAGTCTCCCTTGGGCTATTTCCCAGTGAATTCTGGGCAATACGCCTGTGCAGGAGGTATTACAAGTGCATGTTCCTTTAAGAACTGATCACTCCTTAACTCTTAACCCTTCCCTAATCCCACCCTGACTCACCTAGTTTGCATAAATGGCACAGGTTTTACTATAGATTATCCTATAAAAACTTTAACTGTACCCCTTTAAGGTTTTAGGTTCCCTAAGAACTCTTGCCCACTGTAAAGCATAACAATAAATCTTTACCACCTTGACTTAGAGAATGCTTGGGTCCATGAATTCATTCCAGACTGCTTTCCAGGGACTCTGGTTATTGGACTCCCTGAACTCCATGACCCCTTGACCTTTGATCAGCCTCACTAGAGCACATGGATAACCCAAAGAGCCCTACTCTAACTTTCTCCATTTCTTTCTCCACATAACAGTTTTACTCCTTCATTTGCAAAAGAGGGGCCATTAGAAGCAGATTGCAGGTGTACGCTTGCAACCTGCAGGACTTCTTTGTCATGGCATAGTGGCTATTTAAAATAAAGTCCTGTGAAGTACTTGGTCCTAGAAAGAACAAACCTCAACTCCAGCCACTGCTAGGAGCCATCGAATGGACTCCATCCGACCTCTTCCATTAAAGTAGTAAAGTTTGGGTTTCTCTGCCATGACTTCAGGGGACCAGTTGCCTGGGAACAAAATAAAGAGAAATTTAAAAAAAAAATTAGGAATTGATTAGAGGATATTTTTCACCCAGACATTCTATAGTTATAAACATCCATTTACAACCAAGTTGCGAGGAACTATTCCCTGCATGTTCATTTCATTGACTCTGCTATTTAAATGGTTCTTACATAAAATTTATGTCCATCAATCCAGATTGTTTGCAATTGTTATTAAGTTTGCAGAGACAGAAGGAGGAACCCATTTCTCAGAGGGAAAGATCACCATTTTCCCCTCAGTGTAAGATGGAGGAACAGGGAGAAGTCAAGAAAAAATAGCATCTATTATTTTCATAAAAAGTGCATATGAGTACAAGCAATACACCAGACAGAGAGAGGAAGAATCACTCTTGGAACCCCAAAAAATTCATGTACTGGAAATAACATTGACTTTAACTTTAGAATACTTTTAGAATAAGTAGCTTCCCCTGCCCCCACTGTGAGCGACAGTTTGTCAGAGCAGCTTGCAAAAGGGAAGGGTGATAACATTACCCATTCACCACTGGTCAGAATCAGAGGGCTTTGCACAGGCAACAGTTTTACTGAGGCTATGACCAGCAAGCTATCAGCACTTAAAGCTGAAGAGCTTCTGGCTTTACTCACACTCTGCCTGATGGTTATACAGTGATTCATTATTCTTAACCAACTACTTCACATTCTCTAACTACAAAAATCAAGTTTTAGTGTTATAGGAAAATTGAATGAGCTTATGCACAAAAATCCATGAATAGTAAACTTCACCCAAATCTTTTAACTGAATGTTTTAAAGAAGTCAGGAAGGAGAGAGAGGAAAAAAGAAAAGCAATGCTTTCTATAGTCACATTTCTCTACTCTAGAACCTAAGTTTACCTTACCTTTCCTTACCTGAGAAAGAGAAATTCTCAGGTCTTTAATAAGAGATTTTATTTTTTGGCCTTTTTCCTCTTAAATTTTGAGTCTTGCTCCCAGGGTGGAAGGGGCTACTTCTTGTACCAGTGACTGCAGGCCCTGGCTGTTTACCCAGTGCTGTGCAGATATTACCCAGAGGTCCCTAGTGCTGTATTGAAAGGGTAGCTAGCACTGGCTGGAGGTGTTTGGCAGCTTACATGGTGCTGAGCTGGAATCCTAGTGGGGATGTCTGGGGTGTGCAGAAACCCTCTCTGTTTCCCTGTGGCTTACATGAAAGTACCAGGAGGTCTGGGCTACTTTCTCTACCAGCTGAAATGCCGGTTTCCTCTGGGCTGTACTGAAAGACGGGCAGGTCTGGGCTGCTCTCTGTACAAGCTTTTGCGGGGGTGGGGTGGGGTGGGGTGGGGGTGGTTCCTGTTTGTCCTGGGCTACACTGAAGCACACGCAGTTCTGGGCCACTTTCTCTACCGGCCACACTCAGCCATCTTGGCTTCCGGAAGTAGAATACAAGAAATATTTTTAAATCTTTGGTCAAACCCATTTTAGAGGAAATCCCAACTCTTCTTCCTTCTCAACTCCCCTATTGTAACTAAACTGTGAGGGATCCTTTCTAACTCTGACATAGGTCCTTCCCTTGGGATGACCTCAAATATATGCTTAACTTGGAAGGTTAAAGATAGTAGGCACATACACCATTCTACCAATTTTCAGATAGGGATGATCCCTCCCAAATTTTTTCTCTCATTTCCCTATAAAAAGATCATAAATTCATCGGACTACAGATTGAGAACTAGACTGTACCTTATAGATAATCTCATCTAGAATCTAATAAATTCCTGTTACTGAAATTTCTCATTTTAATTTCTAAAAGATCCCGCCTTAAGAATTTTGGAACTAAGATTTTTAAAAAGGAAGCCATCATCCCATCTCAGCACACCACCTTTACCAGGATGCTCCAGGTAAAAAATGGTAAGCTTCTTGAATATCAAGATCATGTCTTAACACTTGTTTTGCATTTCCCTTACCTCCTAGCCCAATTCTGGACACAGTTCAGTGGATGCTTCTTTTTTAAGAAACAAATTTTTTTAATCTTTTTTTTTCCCACCACCTAGATTTCCCCTATATCTTGCCCTCCTCAACTCCTCTCCCGAGAGTTAACTTAAAACAAATGATTTTTTTTAAAGAAGAAAAAAATTCCAGGAAAACTGTTCAATGCATCCCCCAAAATCGGACATTATATGTAATGCTTCACTGACTTCTGCAAAGGAGCGAGAGAGAAAGTCATTTTATATCTCTTCTTTGGGGATGAATTTTTCTTTATAATTTCTCAACATTCATTTTCTTTCTTTTCTCAATTACATGTAAACAAGAATTTTAAACATTTTTAAAATGTTTAGTTCCATAATTCTTTCTTCCCTTCCCTCCCATCTCATTGAAAAGGCAAATAATTTGATAGAGATTATACACATTCAGTCATACAAAACATTTCCATATTAGCCATTTACATTTACTTTGAATTATTTTGTGGTCATTGTTCTTTTTGTGTACATTGTTCTAGTGTGGTTTTGTGTACATTGTTCTAGTGTGTCTAGTTTTTCCAGTCCTGCATACATAGTAAAGGCTTCTTAAGCAATAATTCAAAACTAACTCCTTCAAGCCTCCAGCTAACCTCAAACCTTTCTGGTATCCATTCTCTTTCCCTTGACCTTTATCTAATTTCATTGAACAGTGTCCCTTGTCTCAGTGAACAAGGAAGCTCACATTTGTTTAAATTCATAGGATTTAGAGTTGAGTGGAACTTTAGAGATTGTCTAGACTAGAGACATGCGTAGGAATCCTGGCCTTTGGGGCACATTCAGTTGCCAGAGCTAGTGGGGGGCAAGGTAAATGGTACTGATAATGGTCAAAGTTACTGCCTGCCAATCCACAACTTTTCTACAGATTTTTCCATTAGCAATGTATGGTTGTAAGAGTTGGCCTATAAGGAAAGCTGAGTGCTACAGAATCAATGCTTTCAAATTGTGGTGCTAGAGAAGACTTTTGAGAGTCCCTTGGACAGCAAGGAGATCAAATCAGTCAATACTTCGAGAAATTAATTCAGACTATTCACTGGAAAGTCAAATACTGAAGCCGAAGCTTAAATACTTTCCCCACATAATGAGAAGATAGGACTTATTGGAAAAGACCCTGATGTTGAGAAAGATTGGAAGCATCGGATGAGATGGATACAAAGGTTCAAGGAAACAACAAACAGGAACTTAGACTGAGAGAGATAGTGGAGGATAAAAGATCCTGACATGCTTAGTCCATGGGGTCACAGAGATAAAACTCAACAACTGAACAACCAACAACAATTGTGTTAGCATGCTTCTCAAAATGAGACTAGTGCAAAGAAGCACTTTCCTCACTCCTGAGCAGCCCATCCCCTATCCCAAGAGGGTCCAGGGCCCTGAAGTGCTCCCTCTCCATGAGGGGACAGAACTTGGGGAACTACTATCCAGCCCACTTCTTGTCCCTGGGCTGTCCAGGAGTCTCCCTAGGTGGGATGTACTTGGTGTGGAGCCCTGTGTACCAGCAACGTAAGTGAAAACACACCTTTCTGGTCCAGGAGGCAAGTATAAGTTTCTAGTGGGGTGCACAAGGTCAGAGAATAGTAAGGTCTTGGTGACAAACTGGTCTGGAACTGGCACGAGGGTCTGGACCCCAGCTAAACAAGGAAAGACAGAGTTAGGATTTGAATCCAGAACTTCTTATTCCAAATACAGTTCTCTTTCCAGTACATAATATTAACTTCTACCGCTAAAATTATTCCTCCCTCTGACTTTGCCATTTCTGTCAGTGGGTCTACTCTTCACCTGGTTGGCCTTTCTCTATTGGAAACTTCCCTTACCTCTCATATCCAATCAGTTACCATGTCCTTTGAAATCCCCTTCTACAATATCTCTGCTATTCTTCCTCTCCCCTCTATTTTTACTCCTACCATGGCACAATTATAGAATCATCAACTTAGAGCCAGAAGGAACCTCAAAGGCTAGTCCAACCCCCTCATTTTATAGCTGAGGAAGCTGGGACCCAAAGAAGTTGTTTCTTGCCCAAGATAATACTGGTAGGAAATGGCAGGGCAAGGATTTCAGCCCAGGGACTCTGGCTGCAATCAACATACGACTACCCTGCCTTCTCCTAAAATCAAATACACTTATCCCTTCCACATTGTGAGGGATAACTTGCAGTGAAGTTTCCCCATTTTGAGTATCCTATTACATTCTTATTTCTTCTTTATACTTTGTAACTAAGTTCAGTATCATTTCCCCATACATATGGGGGTCATTGTGTATTTCAAGGTAATGTAAGAGCTATTGGGTATTAATACAACTGATTGAATTAACTACAGAGACCAAATTAGAGGTGTTTTTAGTTTAGGGAAAGGAATGGTAGTGTGAGAGGTAGCAAAGGGTTAAGTTTCTACAGAACTGCAAGAATTGCTGGAACAAGACTACTGATAGAAAGTACCTGACAGTAGTAGCCTTGGGAAGAGTTGAGGCAGTAGCCTTGGGAAGAAGTTGGGTTCCCAATTCCCAGAGAACTCCTAGATAATACTAAAAATGAAATAATGTAGAATAAAAGGAGCTGGCAGCAGCAGGTGTATTTGACCAATCAGAAAGCAGATAGCGGCCTTAGGAAACTCAGGCCCAGATAAGGACACTTCTAGGTTGGACTGATGGGGTTCAGTATTCTGGGGTTGTTACTGTGCTTGCTTAGTGAACCTCATGTATTATGTATGTTATCTAATAAAATTAGAACCTCATTAGTAATAATTATGGCAATGGATTGAGATTGCTTTGCACCAATTGGTTGGCATTAGTAAGAAGACTGTGAGCTTGCCTTACCAACCAGTGGTAAGGTGGTTCAGAGGGTGTGGAATTCCCACAATAGGGCTTAATTATCATGCTTTTGCTTTCTGTAGGGTGCTTCTCTCTTCTGGCCCTTTGTCAGACTGGGGATGCCTTTTCTCATGAGATCATAATAAACTACTTTCTACCTTAAGAAGCCTCTGAGTTTAATTTGGGCAAGGGTCTTTACCGTCCCACACAGCATGGAAGGGCTTAGGGGCATAGCATGCCACCATCTAGAAAATCCAAGTAAAATTTTTTGGCCTTCCCTCTGTACCAGAGAAGAAGTCTAAATTGTTATGGTATTAAAGATAAAATATGTTGATGTTATACAATTCTACACGTATATTTTATGCATTTGAATTTCTAAACATTTTCTGTGTCATCTGTTGGCATTTGTGTGTCTTCTTCAGCTTCTGCAAAATTCCTCCAAAATTCCCATTTATTCTTTATGCTGGCCCAAGATATCTCAAAACCAAAATGGGGAAAGTTGTGATGGGGAAGGGATAACTGTACTTCAAAACCGTGAAACCCAATTATTCTCATTTAGAGAGCAGAGCAGTGCCACAAATCAAAACAGCAGGTGCAGCAGAAGCAGGCATTGTACCAGTGGGAAACAACCCAGGAAAGAAACAAAAAGGAGTGGTGAGGGCTGCCTAGATTTCCAGAAAACAGCAGTCATTGGGAGCTCTGATTCCCCTTTATGCTGGGATTGAATCGTCCGACCTTTTCAAATTTGTCTTTTTGATCATTATCAAGTGTGCTTTGCATTAAGTAAATCTGACACCTAAAGATTCTGAGCCACACCCTCCCAGGACACCCCCTCACTCCCAATCCCACCCCAGCTCAGCGTAAGCTCTTCAGGACTTGTATAGCTGAGAATGTTTTCAGAGTAGAGCAGTTTTACCTGAAACCTGATGTTCTGAGCTCACAATAATATACCATTGAAAACTCCAGTCACACAATACCTAATGTGAGTCATCTGGAAAATAATGAGGGTGAATTGCTTGAGTTTGGATAGTTGGGGTGCGGTGTTCTGGGCAGATGAGAATGAGGACAGATGGCTAAACAATGGCACATGATGAAACGACCTTAGACTAAGGATCAAGAAGGCCAGGTTCAAGTCCCCACTCCACTTTCTAGCCATGTAGCCAAGTCTGTAATTTCTCTGAGACTCTTAAAAACCTACATGATCTACTTTACCAGGTTAATGAGAAGAAAATGTCATGTGTACTCTAAATCAGGGGTGGGGAACCTTTGGCCTTGAGGCCACATGTGGTCTTTTAGGTCCTTGTGTGCAAGTTTTACAAAACATCCTTTTATTAAAGGGATTTGTTCTGTGAAGTTTGGATTCAGTCAAAGAGCTACACTTAAGGACCTAGAGGGCCACATGTGGCCTCGAGGTTGCAGGTTCCCCAACCCTGCTCTAAAGTGTCACATTGAAGCCATTACAAGAAGAAAAGAGATGACAATAGCATTGATTTTTGGTTAGAGATGAACAACTTGGGTGTCTAGGCAAAAGAAGTCCATCTGGTGACCTCCCTCCAGGAGGTGACAGATGTTCACAATCAGAGAAGATGATGTAATCAAGTCAGGAGCAGCATCTTTGTACAAGAGTTATAATGGACAGTTGTGTGAAACCTAGCTCCCTCTAGCTCTGGCTAGTAAGACCAGACTAGTCCCTTCCTCCCCATAGACACAAACAGATAGAATGATAAATCCATTAGTGCAGCCCCTGGTAACAAAAGGATCTCTACCTGTGTTCATTCTTACCTACTTCATTATTGGATTTATCCAAAAGGTACCTCTTACCCTAGGTTGGCGAATTTGAAAAAGGTCCACTTTCCTTTGCCCCTCTGAGTATAAATCAATACTAGCCCCAACTGGTGCAGTCACTTAGATCTAACTAGACCTTATGGGCATGGCTGGCTTCCTAGAGCTACCTTTCTGCTGCTTCTAACTCTGGAGATCAGAATGGACATCTTTGACTAGTGTGGCTAATTAGCTAAGCATACTTACAACCTTCTGCTTTGTATATTATAGAGGGTTTTTTAAGGTCCAAGTAATACAAATAAGGAAGAAAAACAATCTCTTGAAGGTGAGTTCTAGTCACCCTGACTTTTAGCTTTTGCTATATGTACGTGTATGTGTGTGCGTACATAAACACAGATATACATACATATATGTATATATCACAAGGCGTTGCACTGTTTCCCCTCCTCCCAAATAATTTTTATCCATATCCTTCATTTTTATATCAAGTTCAATTCCAAATTTAACCCTTCTACCCAGGGAGCCATCCCTTTCAACAAAAAAAAAAAAAAGAGAAAAAAAACAACCACTCAGAGAAACTAACAGCTAAGTCTAATAGTATATGCAATGTTTCACACCTATAGTCTCCCACTTCTATAAAAAAAAAGGGAGGAAGGTATATTTCCTAATCTCTTCTTTAGGTTCTTTCGTCATTATAATTACACTAATAATTAGTCATAATTATAATTATAATTATGCTTATAATGGCTATACCATTATCCTTATACCCCCTTTTTAACAGGAGCTGTCAATATCAGGACTAAATCTCATAGCTCAGAGTGGTACCTGATGAAAAGGAGTGGGATCAGGTTACTGCAGTTTTTCTGGTAACTCATTTAATGACATAGTTGAGCATTGAAAGTTTCATGTTCTGGATTTGATTTTGTGCTTAGGGGTGATCTTGGTGCTTTGGGAGATTCAGGAAATTATTTTGAAACGTCCTTAACCTTCAGGACTTAAACCCAGATCATTCCCAGCCAGATTCTAAGGTTGGTTCTCTATCATACCACACTGCTTCTAGTGATGCAGCCGGGGTGGGGTGGTGAGATATATGACCCAAGATAAAATTTTTCAAATTATCCACTATAGCATTTTTTTTTTTTTGCAACCTTTGAACCCAACCCTATGCAAAGACTTTATGGTTGTGGAACTAGTGGTATTTCACAGGCATTGTAGTTTGGGGTGTTTCAAGTTTTCTTGTTGTTCAGTTCATGATTCCATTTGGGGTTTTCTTGGCAAAGATACTGTAATGGTGTGTTATCTCCTTCTCCAGCTCACTTTACAGATGAGAAAACTGAGCCAAGCATGATTAAGTGACTTGCCCAGGGTCATACAGCTAGTAAGTGCCTGAGACTGGATTCAAACTCAGGAAGATGAGTCTTCTTGACTCTACCCCAGTGCTCTATCCTCTGCACCACCTAACTGCCCCATTTCAGGTTTTATTATGATTAATTTATTAAACATTAATTCACCTTATTAATTTAATATATTTTATATGATTAATTTATAAATTCATATTATTTTCCCTAATATTGAGCCTTCCTTACATCCCTAATAAAACTCCAACTTAATCATAGTGAATGATTTTTTCAGGTATATTGATGTAGTCTTTTTGTTCAGATTTTAAATTTTTGACTCAATGTTCATTAGTGATATTTATTTTTCATTGTTTTATAATTACTTGGTTTAGGACTATATTTGTTTTGTATGTTATAAGTGCTTAATTAAAGTTTTTTCATTCATTCACTCATGTTTCTTTTTAAGATTAGGTCTCTACATCTCATTCAGGCTGAAATACTACTCATGGGCTCAATCCCACTGTCCCTCACCATGATTTAATCTGCTCTGTTTCATACCTATATCTATTCACCCCCTCCTTAGGCAATGTGGTGGCCTCTTGCTCTCAAGGGGTCACCATAGTGATGCTAGACTTATCTCAGAAAGGTGTTTGGTACAGCTCACTGCAGCTCAGATAATATTTGTAAAGTCCTTAACACAGTGCATGGCACATACTAAGTGTTTAATAAATGTTCTTTCTTTCATCTTTCCTTCCTTTCCTCCTTACCTCCCTTTAAAATTCAAGAGACCCACTAGCCTCAGCCTCCCCTGTATCTGGGATTACAGGTGTGCACACATCTAACTATTCATTTATTCATATATAACAAGATACTGTATATCACACTGTGGTGTAAGGGAAAGCTATAGAAATTGCTTCTGGATCATTAAAAGAGTGAATCACTGGAATAAAGAAAGATCCACTGTTTGACATTTTTACTATTTTTTTTTACATATTTACTATTTACATATTTACTATTTGACATAGTAAATCCTATTCTGTTGTGAAGAGGGCAGCACTGAACAGGTCCTGCAGACTACTTGGGATTCTCTAGGCAGCAGTAGACTGCTGGGCATCATGTCTAGAAGGAAGAATGAGGCAAATGCTGCTGTATTTGAACATTCTGAAGCAATGGACTTTTCCAGGTTTTCCTACCCAGAGAACAGAAATACATGAAAAGGGACTACTAGAAGGCAAGGTCCTTGAGGGAAGGGACAGGTTTTGCTTTTTCTTTGTCTCCCCAGTGCTAATCACAGTACTTGGCACATAGTAACAGTTTACTAAATGTTTCTTGAATAAATGCTTGTTGATAAAGCCTTTTTACTTTGGATATTTGAACTGTACCCTAAAGAAATTGACCTTGACCTCCTTTCTGGTCAGAATAGAAATATGTCAGATCTAACAAAACCACTGGAGTGGGACATCTCTCTACACAGACATGTTATCAGGATAGCCCAGGCTCCTGGGCAGACTCTGAAGCAGAGATCCCATCCACAATCTGAGTATAGCATTCATAGAAAAAGTTGTCATTTTCAGGAGATAAGAGTTGCTCTAGTAGGATAAAAGAAAGTCAAACCCTATCTATCATATCCTACTAAAACACTCCAGGAGTAGAAGGGGCCAAGTAGCGAAAACCAACAGTTTGGGACAGTCCACTGAGCTTTCACGTGTAAAAAATGGGAAATTTGTCTACTTGGGGACCTGAATGACTGAAGGTATTGACTCGTCACTTTAGGAGTATGAAAAGTCCTGATGGCCTCACCAAGCTCTTAACTACAACCAGGAGGAGGGTGAAAACATTTCCATCTTTGAGGTCCTATAGAAAATGGTGGTTAAAGGCACAATTTCATTCGAGTATATGAACCATACCAAACTTGCCCAAATGTAGCAAGGGGCCTTTGATGCTGAATTGCCACTGTGGAAACTATGATTGCCTGAAAAGCAAGACTGCGTTCCCAAAATGCACTTAACCTTCACCTGTATATAAAGTCATGAATGTATCGCTATCCAGTCACAGAGGGGATTTTAAATTGTTTCTTCTGTGACATGTGCCCTGTTTCAAATTGTCTCAGCTCCAACACCACTTTGTTAGGCTTTTCCTGACTTCCCTGGCTGCTAGTGCCTACTCACCCAAAACTTGCCTTCTATTAATTCTGTGTATCTCATATATGTACAGATTTTCTGCCTGATAGACCATAATTTCTTTGGGAGCAGAGGTTGCTTAATTGTTGTTCTTGTATTTCCGGGGGCCTATTGATTATCTGCCTCAAATTGTAAGCCCCAGGCACAGAGCCCAGGAAATCCCCTTTTTATGTGATGTGATCCACCAGCTATGTATCATCTTCCTATGATACCTCATTGTGACGTTATCCTGGGCACTCCAAGACATTTGGGGAGCACAAGTTCTGATGCCTCTTATTTGGGGTCAGACATGGCAACATCCATATTGGACCTTTTTTGTCCGTGGATCATCCCAACTAAGTCCATTACCAGGTTGACCTGTTGTGGTCTAGGGGTACTGGCAACTCCTTTTAGGGGTCCATCATTAGCTACTCATCAGGCCCAGAGGGATGGATTTTTCAACCCCAGAAACTTTCCAAAATCATTCACCAAGTCTTAGAGGGGCTGCTATCTACATTTATGAAGTGAGTTCCCATGTGGAAGGAAAGCACAGCTCCTGGGAGGATCGGTATAAAGTATGATTATAGGGGCAGCCAGGTAGCACAGCGAGTAAGAGCACTGGGCCCAATGTTAGTGATGGGGGTCGGGATCCCAGGTACCCCATCATTAGGATGACCTGGGGATCAAATCCGGGCTCAGATACTTAGCACCACACCCAGAAATAACTGGCTGTGTAACCTTGAGCAAGTTACTTAACCCTAATTGCTTAAAAAAAAAATAAAGTATGATTATAAATTCCCCCATTTTAAGACAGACCAGAGCTTGAACAGCAAAATGAATGTCATCTACCTCAAAAATCATCATGTTAGGAAGCTACAACCTCATTTCAACAATGTTCTCATTACTTATGGAATTACTATTTTTCAAATTTTCCTTCAGGGTCAGTTCATGGATACACAGAATCAGTCTCAATACTTTATACTCATACCTCAATTTTTTTAACCCCAAATGGCATAAGCCAGCTAAAAATGATGGGTTTATATAAACGGGTATGAGGGGTTTCTTAATTTATTATTAAGAAAGGAAAGAGGCAGCAGCCTTTTAGTTTTATCTAACTCCCTGCAGTTTTTATTATAATTCATAATCTCCCCAGTCTTTCTGGGAGAGGCAAATTTAAGAGAACACCACCTCCCACCAAACATTCTGAATTTTGTCACATCATCCACTTTTACCCCTACAAAACTTTGAAATACTCTCAAATTGCTGACTCGGATTAAACTCCTCCAAAGTAAACACAATAGACCTGTTTATGTAAAAGAATTTACGTAGTGTTTCTTATCTACATTCCAGGACTATCTCTGAATCAAATGAATAAACATCTGTCTGGGTGGGTTTTCCCTTCCTATAGACAAGCATAGAAACAGTCAATTAGCAAATTAATCCCCTAAATAGCAAATTTTCTGAATTAAGCTACAAAGGTGCATTTTCAAAAATCTGCTCCTGTTGATCAAACATTAAGACACTTCTATGAAAATATCACCACTAACCTTCTGTTCCCGAGCAGTCTCTGCTGTTTTTGACTGAATGAAAGCTTGGGATTCGTGGCTATTTATCAGAAGCCCCACCCCCTAAAGGATAACAAAGTGTAACTCAGTAACATAGTATTTACCAGAGACTCTACCTCATCACATGCCTAAGATGTACACTGTATGCTTTAACTTTATACTCAGTTATAGGGAAAAAATCCTGGCTCTGAATTCAGCAGACCTGGGTTAATTCCAACCCTGACTTCTATTATTTGGGTGACCTTGAGCAAATTACTTAACCTTCATGGGCCTCAGTCTCTTCATCTATAAAATGAAAAGCTCATATTAGATGGTCTTTACTTATATGAACCGATGCAAAGTGAAGTAAGCAGAACCAGAAGAACATTGCATGATAATCTTATAGCCCTAGGTTGACGATTGAAGTAGAATAGAAAAACAATCATCAGCATCTTGAATTTATTTAGTTCTTTAAGGAAGGAAACAAACATTTATTTAAATGTCTCCTATGTGCCAGGAACCATGATGAGCCCTTTATAGATGTTATCTCATTTGATCCTAACAACAGCCCTGGGATGCAAATGCTATAATTGTCTTCATTTGGCAGTTAAGGAAATTGAGCCAAACTGAGGTTGAGTGACTTGCCCAGGGTAAAACAGCTAGAAAATATCTGAGGCTGGATTTGAATTCAGGTCTGTCTGACTCCAGTTCCAAAATTCTATTCACTATTTACCAAATACTTTCTGCCCTAACACGACGAGGTAGGTATAATACACAGTATATTCCTGTTTTACAGATGAAGAAACTGAGGTTCTCAGCCATTTGACTGGGGTTATATATGTATCATGACAAAGCTGGGACTTGAAACAAGGTCTTCTGCCTTGTGTTCTGACTAGTGTTCTTTTCATATGACCACCAAAGGGAACATATATGGCTGCTGGCTGGGCCACAAAAGTGGTACAAGCTGGAAATATGGTGGTCACAAACTGGTGGCATAAAAGAATGCATCCTCAACATGATATCATGAAACTTGCATTTCAGTCCTAGACCTGCTCTTTCACTAGTGGTACTTCACTCTGCTAGGCCTCAGTTTCCTTAACTGTAAGACAAGTTTGCTTTTTTTTAAACAAATGTATGGTTTCATTGCTATGGGAAACTCCCACTAAGGAAACTCCTTTTACTGATGCATATCAGCACCTGCTCTTCAATTTATAGTTCCCAAAAGTTTCCCCAGAGCAGTTAGAGATTATTATCTATGACTCCTCCGAAAATTACGATCCCCCCCAATCTGCATGTGTGGCAGACTTTAACCTTGGCCTTACCCGCACCAAAACTAGTTCTCTATCTCTACCACATTGCCCCTTTGGAATCATAAACTGTTATCTAAAAATAGGCTGTTATTGTGAATTTATGGAAAACAGAATCATGTTGGATTATGGTATTAATAGGAATGAGGATGGTTTGTATTGGATCTCTAATCTAGTCTAATCTAACCTAAAGCCTAATAGGGTCTGACCCTCTACTGGAATTTGGTTCTCATGATAGGAGTTACCTGAGTAAACAAAATCCACTAGTACTTCAAAACTTTCTCTTTTGTCCAATGATTCCCACAGCCTCTCCCTTTGAAGGCTTTACTAAGCCTGTTCATGTGACGCCAAATGGGTTGAATGGAATTTTACTTCCTCTCCCTGCCCTTGTTCCCTCTGGTGTATTACAAGCAAAGAATGGTCAAAGGTGGGAAAGATAAAAGAAGAGACAAAAAGGAGTGCATATTACCTTCCCATAGGATAATCAGCTCAGTGCCTAGGAAAGACCCCTTCCAGGCTACTTTCCACCCTGTAACTTTAAGCAAGCCATTGTAGTTCCTTGGGTCTCCTCCCTCAGTTTCCTTATCTGTCAAATCAGGGAGTTGGGCTCTAACTGGTCCCTTCTAGCTCTGAATCCAAATACCTTAATGTCTATGTAAATAGATCTCCTCAATATGGTTGGCTTTTTCTGTTTGTGAGGAGGATTCCTTTTTTTAAAAATAGAGATCTCAGTTTCAGAAACTGAGACCTTCACAATCTAACACTTTGGGGAGAGGTATGTTGTTAAATACTTAACAAAAAGCTGGAGGGGAGGAGAAGAATGTACCACACACAGGCTTTTAAGCTCAATCTGCATTAGTAACATTTTCTCCATCCTTTTCTTAAGTCTAGACAATGAATAAAACATTAAATCAAGCTGGGATTTGTAGCATTTGCTGATTTCCAAGGTATATCAGGGAGATATCAGCAGTGGAGAACCTGCTGGCCCTCTAGGTCCTTGGGTGGGACCCTCTGATGAATCTAAACTTCACAGAACAAATCCCCTTAATAAAAGGATTTGTTCTGTAAAACTTGGACTCAGTCAAAAGGCCCTGTCCAAGGACCTAGAAGGCAACATGTGGCCTCAAGACCACAGGTTCCCTACTCCTAGTGTAGTTGCTCATGTTAACAAGTTAACAGTGAGGCACGGCCAGGTGGTACAGTGAGTTAGAGCACCAGCCCCAGAGTCGGGATGACCTGGGATTGAGTCCGGGCTCAGATACTTAGCACCACAGAAATAACTGGCCATGTAACCTTGAGCAAGTTACTTACCCCCAATTGCTTAAAAAAAAAAAAAAACAAGTTAACAGTGGAGACCTGAGCAGGTAGGAGCTAGCTGAAATACACCAGAGCCTGGGAGTATTGCTCAACTCTCAGGATAGGTTCCCCGGAGGACAATTGCACCAGGCCCAAGGTGGGTACTCAGGTGTTGCTGTCCCTAAAACTAAAGCTCACAAATGTCCAGCAATGGGAGGCAGTGTGGTATGGTGGAAAGAACACTGCCTTTGGAGTCAGAGGACCTGGCTTGAAATGCTTCCTCTGCCTGCCTATGTAACCTTAGAGGAGTCACTCAAACCTCTCTGGGCCTCAGTTTCATCATCTGTAAAATCAGGAGACCTGAACTAAATAGTTTCCAAAGTGCCTTCACTTCTTTGACACACTGAGTGATCATATACTTTAGATCTTCAGATGGCTGCCTGATACCGACTTCTTATGTTGAGTCAGAGGCATAAAGAGTGGAGGAGGCCCTACTGTGTGGGGCAAGAAGACCCTTGCCCAAAATAAAATAAGCAGAGATATCTCCAAGTAGAGACAGGAAGGATTTATTTAATTATTTCTTCTTACAAGAAGGGCAGTCTTGCTACTAGAGACAGTCTAATAGGAGAGGCAAAATACAAAATGCAAAGCTTGGTTATATACCCAAAAGACCACCTCTTCCCTCCCACCCCCTTTGTCCTGTCCTGTTCCCATTAATTAGGAACTGAGGCTCACAACCTTAACCACAAAAATCTGCTGGCGTTGCAGGTGAAATGTCAGTAATATAAAAAAGCAGAAGGTACATGTCTAGCAGACATGAAAACAGACAAAATATGTCATCAGTATCCACTTAGATCTGAAAGCAGAAGATAAATGTTCTAACAATATCAATATAGATATGAAAGCAGACAATATTTTATGAATCATGAGGATTTTAGGACATGGTGACCTGCCCAGAATTCCACAGCAGGATTTCCAATTTTATATTTGTACAGGTCAGATGGTGGTCAGTAGAAACAAGTCTGGGACATTTGGTCCTGTGGTTAAATTTGCAGGGTCTGTGCTTTCCCCTCCTATGCTCTAGCTAAGCTTAGCAAAAACTTCAATTTATGACCAGGGAAGTAAGTCAAGGCCTGGGCTCCAGCTTAGGCTGCTAAGTCTTTGGTACTTTATAACAATTCTGTTCATATTTCTGGAATGTTACCTGAGAAGTTTTCACTTTTTTTTTTTTTATTACACTCACTACTAAGGATCTTCTATTACTGTTGTCTAGCAGCTAGGAATGAGAGTCCTCTACTAGCCATAAACTGGTTCTATGACCTTGGTTAAATCAATTTACCTCTTTGGGTCTCAGTTTCTTGATCTGCCAAATGGGGATAATACTGCTTTTACTTTTTGAATCACAAGGTTCTTGTGATGACAGATTATAAAAACTTGAGCTGGTTATTACTATCAGACTGAACATCAAGGTTTGAAGCATCCAGAGACACTGATAAAAAAAGGTAGTGGGTCTGATATCCCTCCTCTATTAAGCTGTAGTCTGCACAGATATTTTCCTGGGCATGGAAACCATTTCTGGAGCCCAATTACTATGAAATTTATGCATGCTACCTTACCCTAAAAACATAACCCTAAGAGAGGGTTCTTGACCAGAATGTTTTTGAATCAGCACCAATGTTCTGTGGTTTCCTAAAATGGTAGGTGATTATCTATTTAAAGCTGTGTAATTGTATCTTTGAAGTCTTGACATTTCACTCAGCTGAACCAGGATGAGATATTCCTGTGCTATAGGCGAAGTTTGAAAATTGTACCTCCTAAGTCTATAAATGTAAATATTGTCTTCCCTTCTTCCTCACTAGATTGTAAGCTTTTTTTTTGGAGGGGAGAAAGCAATTGGGGTTAAGTGACTTGCCCAAGGTCACTAATAAGTATCAAGTGTCTGAGGCTGGATTTCAGCTCAGGTCCTCTTGACTCGAGGGCCAGGCTATTCATGTAGACTGTAAGCTTTTTGAGAGCAGGAATTGAATTACTCTGTATGTCCTCTGTCCCTAATAAGGAGTCTAATACAAAGTAGGTACAGAATAAATGATTGTTGATTAATTGATTGTTACTTTGTTAGTCTTTGATTAGTAGTTTTCTTTTTTTTTTTTTTAAAGCAATTGGGGTTAAGTAACTTGCCCAAGGTTACATGGCCAGTTTTTTTTTTGTGTGGGTGTTAAGTATCTGAGGCCAGAACCTATCCCGGGTCCTCCTGACTCTGGGGCTGGCGCTCTTACTCACTGCGCCACCTAGCCACCTCCTCTCCCCACCCCCACCCCCATTAGTAGTTTTCTTGGCAAAGATACTGGAGTGGTTCGCCATTTTCTTCCCCAGCTCATTTTATAGATGAGGAAACTGAGGCAAACAAGGTGAAATGACTTGTTGTAGAGGCAAGCACCCCAGCATCCCCAGGGTGACTGCCAACACAGGTTCTTGGATCTGCTTTGCTAAAGGAAAGCAACTTAAAATGAGTTAACAAGCTTACTTTAATCAGTCAAACATATATCGTTTACCTAGTTCAGGGGGAAAAGGTCAGCACCTGAACTTAAAGACAGAAGTTACAAGACAGAGAAACAGATCAAATAGACAGGTTTCCAAACTGTCCAACCACTACATCTATACCAAATCACAGTTACCATCAACATCTGGGTTTTTCATAGCCAGGGGGCTCTCAACGGCTTTCCAGAGTTTCATCTGATCAAATCACACAATATTTCTCAAAGTGAGCCCCAAAACAAAGCCTCAAATCAGTCTTGACCCACTGCCCAATCAAAAAGTATCTCCTGTGAAACAAGCCTCCCACCATAGGCTCCAGGTGCACTTTAGCCTAGGGGCAGGGAAGATCTTAGAAATTTACATTCCTTGAAAGGGCCAGGTGGCTCAGTGAGTAAGATCACTGGCCCCAGAGTCGGGAGACCTGGGATCCAATCCAGACTCAGATACTTAGCACCACACCCAGAAATAACTGGCTGTGTAACCTTGAGCAAGTTACTTAACCCCAATTACTTTAAAAAAAAAAAAAAGAAATTTACATTCCCATTACACTTGTCCAGGGTCACACAGCTAGTAAGTATCTGAGGCCAGATTTGAACTTGGGTCTTCCTGACTCCAGAGCTGGCACTCTATCCACTGTACCAGCTACCTGATTGTTAATACCCACTGTGATACTTCACTATAAGACATGTAATAATATCATACAATAGCGACCCATGTGCCACTGACAATAGAAGTTGGGGTACTAAAATGTGTACATTTCATGAAAAATCATTAGAACTTCTCCCTACTTCATGTTGTGCCTTTCTTTTAGAAATTTTAAAAATATATTGTGTTGATATCTTTTCTTTCTACAAAACCTCCATTACTTACTGTGCCCTTGACCCCAAAGTGACTTTCTGCCTTTTCTGCCCTTAATCCCAGTTCTACATCTGACAAAGTTGAATCTAGATGGCAATGTGATCAAATAAGATAATATTTGTAAAAGCATTTAGGACATAATACACACTTAATAAATGCTTGTCCTTCCCTCTCAGTTTGGTATGGTGAAAAAAGCACTTCCTCTAGATTCAGAGGCTGTTGGTGTTGTTCAGTCATGTCCAACTGTTCGTGACCCCATGGATATGACCTTATGGACCCCCAGCATGCCAGGTCCTTCTGTTTTCCACTGTCTCCCAAAGTCTGTCCAAGTTCATGTTCATTGTTTCCATTACATAATTTATCCATCTCATCCTCTGCTTTCCCCTTTTCCTTTTGCCTTCAATCTTTCCCAACATCAGGATGTTTTCCAATGAGTTCCACCTTCTCATTATGTGGCCAAAGTATTTAAGCCTCAGCTTCAGTATTTGACCTTCCTATGAATAGCCTGAATTATTTTCTTTAAGTATTGACTGATTTGATCTCTTTGCTGTCCAAGGAATTCTCAAAAGTCTTTTCTAGCACCACAATTGGAAAGTGTTGATTCAGGTTCACCTGCTACTTTTGATACTTACTCTCTGTTTAACTTTCAGTAAGTCATTGGGCCTCAGTTTCTTTTTTTTTTTTTGGCCTTTTGGAGGGCAATTGGGGTTAAGTAACTTGCCCAAGGTTGCACAGCTAGTTTTCTTGTGTGGGTATTAAGTGTCTGAGGCCAGAACCGAACTCGGGTCCTCCTAACTCCAGGACCAGCGCTTTACTCACTTTCCACCTCAGTTTCCTCATCTGTAAAATGAGGGATTAAACCAGATAGGGGAAGGGAAGGTGAAAGGATTAAACACTTATGTAGCATTGACTATGTTCCAGATACTATCCTCCACGCTTCAAAAAATATTTCATTTGATCTTCCCAAGATGGCATCTGAAGTCCTATCTAGCTCTAGTTGGGATCCTACAGAGTTCATCTATGTCTAGGAAGCAGACTGTACTGCAAAATCATCTCCCCTCATGAGTCTCAGCTATTCCATTTGCAAGGACCAAAGAGTGAAATTGAGCTTTGTGCAGGAGTAGTCCTCTGTGACAAGATATTGCAGCTTTAGTCAGAAGTAGCAGCAGAGCAGAAGTGGCATGCACTGTGGAAGAAGCACCAACCAGACAAAGGGGACACAGTACATTGTTGGTACTATTGCAGCAGAAAGGACACTGACTTGAACTGGGAAACTCTAGAGATTTCCCAGGAAGTCAGGGCAGATAGAGATCACTCTAGAATACTTCTGATATGATACAATTTGACCCAGAGAGAGGTTCAGTCTCAAAAGTTTTTGGAGGTCTGGGTTATTTTTCCTCCCTAAAAGAAAAAGTCTTATAAGAGGAAGAGTAAGAAAGGTCAGAACTCAGCACAACTCTAATCATGTCATTCCTCTAGTCCATGGGTGGGGAAGCTGTGGCCTTGAGATCACATGTGGTGTAGGTTCCCCACCCCTGCAGTCTATTGGAATACCTGAAGGTGCTCCCCATTACCTACCACAGTGGTATCAAATTGAAATAGAAGGGGCTGGGGGCACTATACATAAGGATCTCTGCCAGAAGCATTTTTACTTATTTTGTTAAACATTGCCCAATCACATTTTAATTTGGTCCTGACGGCACTCAGTAGTGTTGTGTACCACATATGCCCTAGGTGGCATTTTTGATGCCTCGGGTCTACCATATAACATATAGACAATGGCATTCTACATGCACATTCCATCTTGCCCATGTATCTGGTCAAACTGAAGTGACTTACTATCTTTTCCTTTTCTTATCCTTTTTTCTTTCCAACTTTCATTTGCTGAAGCTCCAAGTGAGAAGTCACCTTGTTTATCAAGTCTTTCCTGAATGCCCTCAGTGAAAACATTCTCTCTGTCTGTCTCTGCTTCTGTCTCTCTTCAAATTTCTCATAACATCTTACTGCACCACTTCTTCCAACTTATTTTAGGATAATAAGTTTCAAGCCACCTAGTCCAACTCGCTCATTTGACAAATGAGGAAACTGATGCACAGAAAAGTTAAGTGACTTATCTGAGGTCACAGCAAGAAAATGGAAGAACTGGAATTTGAACCCAGGTCTCCCCAACTCCAAAGCCATCACTTCATGCTGCCTCTCTTACTCTCCCTCCCTCATAACATGGCTATTTGTGTGCTCATCTTTTCCCCTCACTTACATCATCAACATGGGGTCTGTTTTGTAGCTATCTTTTCATCTCCAAGGCCCAGGACAGAGCTTTACACACAGCATACCCATTGAAAATGTTTGTTGAATTGAATATACAAGGGAAGACTGTGGGACCTAAAGAAAGGAGAAGCCAATTCACCAAGAAGGAAAATGCAATTCACCAGATTTAAGCCAATGGGGAAAATGTGAACAAAACAGTCATAAGAACCATTCTTTTGGGGTCACAGCCTAGCCTCTTATATTTCCTCCCTTTTAGTTGCTTGATTCAAAGATAGAAGGTAACCTTCTTGCCTAGTCATAGGGTTAGCTCTATGGTGCCCTCGTGTGTTTATTAGAGAGAATTACAATTTAAATTGTAATTTCCAAAACTGAGGCCCAGATATCTCCTTCAGGAAAAAAAGAGGAAGAGAAGGGGAAAGAGGAAGAGGGGGAAGAGAAGGAGGAGGAGGGGCAAAGGGCAGAGAAGGATGGGAAGGAGAAGGGGGACAAGGAGGAAGAAAAGGGGGAAAGAGGAAGAGGAAGAGGGGGAGGAGGTTATATAGCACTTTACAATTTATAAAGAGTTTTACATGCATTATATTATATGGTCTGTGTCTCTTCCCCCCCAATAATCCTATGAGCTAGATTGATTAGAAATTATCAACATAGCAAAGTCCTACTCAGAAGTATCTTTGAGGCATGGAGATGAAGCCAGATTCTTGAAGGCTATGCTAGTAGAACAGAAGCAATGGTGGGCTCCACCAAACTGGAAAGGCTTCACATATGATCACAGAATCATAACTTCTACTTCTGACCAAGGTTACACCATCTTATGATGTGGAACTGCCTCTTACTATACAGTCTGCCTTCTCTCTTTTATCTGAGCCACTAAAATAGCTGAGATCCATATAATGATGAGACAGAACGTTGCAGTAGAGATTTAGATCTTGAAAGGGACATTATAGAGAATCTACATAGAACATAAACCTAAGACAGGTACTATTTCAGTTTTGTCATTGTAGCCCTAGCTTTTTTAAATAGTGTCTAGCACTTAATAAATGCTTATCCACTCAGCCAGTCAATAAACATTTATTAAGTGCCTACTGTGTACTAGAATCTGTGCTAAGACTGGGGTTACAAAAGAAGGCAAAAGACAGCTCCTGGGGGTGGCTAGGTGGCACAGTGAATAGAGCACTGTTCCTGGAGTCAGGAGGACCTGAGTTCAAATCCAGCCTCAAACACTTAACACAAAACCTAGCCGTGTGACCTTGGGCAAGTCACTTAACCCCAGCTGCCCTCCAAAAAACAAAAAAAAAATACAGCTCCTACACTCAAAGAGCTCACAGTTTAATGGTAAAGACAACATGCAAGTAACTATGCACAAACAAGCTATAGACTGGATTGGAAATAGGTATCAGAGGTATCAATTAACACATTAGTTAAGGGGATTAAGGGGAATTGGAATTGAAGGAAGCTAGGAAGCAGAAGTGAGGACAAAGAGCATTCCATTCGTAGGAACAAGTCAGTGAAAATGCCTGGAGTTGGGAGGTAGAGTCCAATGTCAGTGGATCAAACAGTATGGGGGTTGTTGTGTAAGGTATAAGAAGACTGGAAAAGTAGGGGGGAGGTTATTGAAGACATTGAATGTCAACCAGAATTTTCTATTTGATCCTAGAGGAGATAGGGAGTCACTGAAGATTAATGAGAAGAGGAGTGACATGTTCAGACTAGCACTTTAGGAAGATCACTCTGACAGCAGGGCAGAGGATGAATTGGAGTTGGGGGAGATTTGTGGCATTCCTGAAATACTACACTTTTCTGTACCTCTGCTTTTGGTTTAGCTTAAAGAATAATTTGTGGAAATCATAATAATTTCAAATGCTACAGCAAAGAAATCACAGACCACCTATAAGCATCGATTTACCTGTTGGCCCCCTAAAAGTGAGACTTTCATCCAAAGATGAAAAAGCTGATTGATGTATTCATGAAAGAACTGAACCACATCAATATTCTCACAATAAATGAAACCAGAAGTTACAACTAAATGGAAAGATGGCTCAGGGGGAGAAAAAAAAAAGGTCAATGACCTTGAACCTAAGCAGAGGAACCAAAGGGATAGGTATCAATAACAGAAGGGAGCGTGGGTTCCAGATCAGCCAAACAAGCCCAGATATCTGTGACTAAATATTTCAAGATAAAGAAAAATGAAGCACTCCCCCAAAAGGCAGGGGACCCTGTGGATTCCCAAGAGAGCTCAAAACCAAAAGCAGGAAAATGCTGAGAAAATCAAATTGATTCCATTTTGTAACTGATTTCATTCTGTCCCAACCTTTTGTGTAAGTGCTTACACAATGTTTCTTTATCTCAGAGCTAAGTTCAGAAGTTTAGTCTTTTTGTAAATCACTGTTTTATTTTTATGTCAAGGAGACCTGTCATCTCTGTACCACCAGCTGTCCTTGCAAAGATACAGGTGGACACAACAGATCAGCTTTTCCTACCAACAAGAATGAAAATCTCATTCCTCCCACTGAGAGAAACCAGACAACTTAATCATATATACTGCCTGTGTGCTGTTCTATTTTTATCTACTTTCCCTAAATTATAAGAAGTCTTGAAAAACCCACTTTGGGGTCTTTTGACTTGCTGAGGAGCTAAAGACCCCTTTTATTGGGAACTACTAGCCTTATCAATAAATTGAACATGTTTGGAACTTTGATGCCTCAGTTTAGCTTAATTTCAATTACTACAATCCCAAGCAGTTTAAAAGAGAAATAAGAATTGTGAAAGCAGAATTTATAACCTACTCAGCCTAAATAATCAACAGTATAAACTCAATTGTGAATACTAGAAAAGAAAATATCAGAAGATCATGAACTGCATTACCTCAAAAGTTAAGAAAAAGCATGGGAAGCAAAAAGTATTCAGGAAGGTTGGCATGAGACCCAATGAGCTCTTTCATCCTTAAGGCATTTGTAACTGAAATTAGGAGGACAACAAATAGATGAAAAGTGCACCCAATGTGCCAACATTGACTTCATGGGCATTGGAACAAATTGTTTTCATCCACCCATTTCTCCAGAGGAAGTCTTCATATACTCAGAGTAGACATTCCCCTAACTCACTGATAGCCTGGTTTAGGCATCACTCTTACTCTGATTTAGTCTGTCTGACAATGAGGTTTTATGAAGGCTTTGCCACTGCATGTGCCACAGCTTCTTGGAGCCACAGGTGAGAGTTGGGTGAAAGGTGGAAACCAAAGTTGAATGAAAAGGGCTTGCCAAGCCCTCACACCAGAAGTGCTAGTTCTCCTGAATTTCCCATAATCCCCATAAGCTGTGGTGGGCCAAGGAAGGGAACCCTGCCTTCCGTGGCAGAGCTGAGAGAATATGGGGAGTGCTGCCAGCCCGCAGCAGGGCTGAGAGTGAATTGGGAATCCCGCTATTCCCCAGCAGGACGGATAGCACTATCTACCCAGAGGTTTAGAGACTAGAGAACCTATCAAAGGATATGGATAAGAAGAACAAGGAATGAAAAGCATGAATCTTTTGGGCTCTGCATTGTTGCCCCTACACTTAGGAAATCCTGTACCCACTGGAGTATTGAAGTTTACTGTCTCAAGAAATCAGGAGAAGTCTGCATTCCTGATAATATTTTCTATTCATTCTTTTAATTTTAATTAATTAATTTTAATTTCTATAAATTCTATTGATTCTTAATAGACACCTGCAGCAGTGATTCTCAATGTGGGGTATAAAGACCCTTGTCTATGACTTTCAGGGAAACCCTTGAAGTCAAAACTATATTCATAATAATGCTAAGATGTTGTTTGTCTATCAAAATACTCTTCTCTTTTCCAACTACATATCTGTATGAGGCTGGTTTTTCTTCATATACTTCAACCAAAGCAACATATCACAACAGGAGGAATGCAGAAGCAGATATGAGAATCCAACTATCATACAAGTCACAACATTAAAGATACCTGAAAAAATATATAAATATATAAAACAATGCTATTCTTCTCACTAAAATTTTTGTCTCATAAATATAGCTGTTTTCATAAAACTGTTATTAATAACAACACGTAATGGATTAGTTATTGTTTTTTAAAGAATTCATATTTCAGATTTTTATCAGTTTTCCTTTCTGACATGATAAATATTGATAGTTATAACCCACAGAAACAAAAGTTCTTTGGGGTCCTTAATAATTTTTAAGAGAGTAAAGGGATGGGGCGGCCAGGTAGCACAGCGAGTAAGAGCACCGCCTCCAGTCTCAGGATGACCTGGGGATCAAATCCGGGCTCAGGTACTTAGCACCACACCCAGGAATAACTGGCCGTGTAACCTTGAGCAAGGTACTTAACCCCAATTGCTTAAAAAAAAAAGAGAGAGTAAAGGGATCTCAAAACCAAAAAGTTTGAGAACTGCTGGTCTAAATTATTAGATTTTCAGTGACTGATTGTCTATCCCCATGAGGTTATAGGATCAGAGCTCTAGAGTTGGATGGGTCCTCAGAAGCCTTCTGGAACAACCAGCCTTATTTGATATATGATGAGACATCTGAGATGAAGTAACTTGTCCAAGGTCACAAAAGTAATGTCAGAGGCAGAACTTGAACCCAGGTCCACCAACACTAGAGCCCCTGTTCTTTCCACTATACCATGCTGATGTAGGGAATTGTGTCTCTACTATGTACTGCTCTCTGGCCAAATGCCAGGGACATGTGCCCTACAGAAGTTCTTGGTGCATTGAATTAGTAGGCTGCAGAATGTCACCAGGACCAGTAGGGACAGGAGGAGAAAAATGAACACTCACAGCATAATAGAATAAGAGTTAAATAGAATCCTGAGTGTTATCTATCCAACATCCCTGCCCCCATTTCACAAAGGGAGAAAATGAAGCTGAGGGATGTTAAATGACTTGTCCAGGGTCACACATTTTGCAAGTGTCAGAAACCAGACCCAAGCCTCCCTGGTTCCAAATTTGATGTTTCATCCATTATTCCATGGTGGGGGACCAAAATATTCTTCTTCACTACTCCTCTCCACTAGGTAAGTGGTTACTAGACTGGATGAAAGCAACACAGGGGAACAACCTGGGCTTCAGACTCATGATGGTACACACTTAGGGGCTCCTTTCCTGGTTGACTTCTCTTCTAGCAAACATGCCTTAAAGTCTGGGCTCATTCTTTTCTCTGACTAGTTTCTGTTTTGTTTGTTTCTTTGTTTTTAGGAATCATGTTTTGTGTCAATGAATGGTCTCGTTTTCTTGTAAATTTCATCCTTGGGAGACAGGCATGATGGAGACCAACTATATCCCTATCCTGAAACACACATACTCATACCTATACACAAAGCATCTTGATAAGGGGAAAATTCTTCACGAACTATTACTTTAGAGAAATTTCAAGATGCTTGAAACTAGAAGAAAAATTATGAGCATAGCTTTGGGTAAGACAAGATCATCATTCACATATTCCCAAACCCTACTCCCCACGTCCCGCCCCCCCGCAAAAAGCAATGCTATCTTCTGAAGGATTTTGTTAAAGAACATTCATTCTGTCCACACTAAACCAATAAACATAGACCATCTCCCTATTTTCAGTTCTAATGGCAAAAATCAGAACATAAACCACAGATCTGTGCATAAAATCTTTATTTGATGCATATATATTTCATTTGTTGTCATGGTACAGAGGTAATTGGGACTTAGGTCAGTAGCATTAACTAACATTTTGCTATATATTAGGCTCCAGCAATTAGAGTAATCCAACTTCAAATGCTATGTTCAGCAGAATTCTGCAAGCACTCTGTCCTGGGTGCTGGAGCAGTTTAGTTAAGGCTTTCCTGCCGAGGTCACTTCTGGAAGGTGAAGAGGCACAGAGCTGGTGGAGGTCTCCCTCAGGTCAGGGAACAGATGGGGAGGGTTAGGCTTAGGACATGTATATCCCTGAAGCTTAGAGAGTGAGCCACAGGAACCTGAGAGGGCTTACATAAGGTGGAGAAACCCAGAAGGGAAGAAATCAAGAGATCAGAGCTTCAGTTGTGGGCTCCAAGTTTAGAAAGACTAAGCAAAGAAGAGATTCAGAATAGAGAGAGGGTCCTTTCCTTGCCTCCTATGCCCTTCTTGGTTTTCTTAGGCTTTTCTGAAAAGCTACCATGGGCTGTACCTAGAGAAGGCTCACAGAGCACTGGCATGACTGGAGTCTGACATTAAGGGGCCTAGAATCACAGAGCAATCATGCACTGAATCTCTCTCTCCATGGATGAGTTTGTTCTTTTATGAATAGAACATCTTTAAAACCTTTTCTGCAAACTTGGGATCGGTCACAGGCTTTCTCTTGCTGCCAGGAGCCAGAAATTTCTTAATTGTTGGGATATTACTCATTCGAGTTTTAAATTCCTAGAGGAAAAAAGGTTGAAAGGAAAGTCAGTTGGTGCAAAAAACCTCATGACACAAAGTCCAAATGACAATGGTGATAATCCCCACTGCCCAAATTCAGGGGTTACGGTACTGAAACTGAAGATGATCTTAATGAATAATTAAAACCTATGTTTAATTGAGCAAACTACAATCAGTTAAATGACTTGTCCAAGGTTACACAGCTAATCAATTGTGGAGCCAAGATTAAGACTTGTGATTCAACCCCTCTACATTCTAGGGTCTTCCCTCTATTAATTATTCCCTCTGCTTATTATTTCCTATTTATCTTGTATATAGGTTATTTGGTATATATTTCTTTGCATGTTGTCCCCAGACAAGACCCATAAATCATTAGTCAATCAATCTCTCCATTGTTCTAAGAAAAACAAAAGACAATCCTTGCTCTAAAGAGGTTTTACAATCTAATGGGAGAAATACATACAGACAAATTGTGTACAAATGACCTATAGACAGGATAAACTGGAGATAATCAGCCGTGGATAGATGCTAGCTACACAGGGTACAAAGCCTTGTGAGGGAGAGCAGAGTTAAGTTTTCACAGAACTGTTAAAAATTACTGAAGTTACTGATAAAAGGGAGTTAGCAGACAGTAGGTGGACTGGACCAAAGAGAAGGCAGAGAGACCTTCAAACCAGGATAAGGACTGATCTAGTTTAAATAAATAATCAGTGATCTAGTATTCCAAAATTACTCCTGTGCTTGCTTAATGAACCTCATGTATATTGTCTGACACACCTCGAATAGAATTAAAGCCTCATTAATGGAACATGGAATGCATGATAATGTATGATGAAGGGAAAGGGTCATGCTTGAGAGTAATGTGTCATGGGCATATGGGGAAAATTGAAACCCTGAAGAGAATGGACCAATCTGTCATCTGAAGGGAGGTTTCTGAGCTTACTAAAAGTATAAAACTCTTCTCCCTTTTATGTTCAGCACTCCTCCTTCCAAAAGAAGGGAGGAGTCAGCTTCTGGCCAGAGATGTCCAATTCCTCTGAACTTCTCCTCAATAAATTTCCTTTGATATCCAAATTTTGGTATCAATTGTGTTTGTGTTTCTAACAGACTGTAAGCTCTTTGAGGGCAGGTTCTGTCTTTTGTCTCATCTTGTATCCCCAATGCTTAGCACGGTACCTGGTCTATAGTAAGTACTTATTAAATGTTTATTGATTGATTGCAATCATCCATCTTCTATAGCACACTGCTTACTCTCCTTGATCCACTGTGACTGAAGTACATGAAAATGTCAGTAAGAGTGAGTAAATGTGAGTGCCTACTATGATTATAAATAAAATTATCTTCTCAAGGATTTGAACTTTGACATTTACTAGCTGTGTGACCCTGGGCAAATCACTTCATCCTGTTTGCCTCAGTTTCCTAATCAGTAAAATGAACTGGAGAAGGAAATGTAAAACCACTCCAATATCTTTGCCAAGAAAATGCCAAAGAGGGTCACAAAGTCTTCATGACTCCAGGTTTCACCCTCTATCCACTATGCCACCTAGCAGATCAAGAAAAGCTTCTCGTCAAAAGTGGGATTTACATGGGGTTTGAAGGAAACCAGGGAAGCCAGGAGGCAGAGATAAGGCAGGAGAGAATTCCAGGCATGCAGGACAGTCAGGGAAAATGTTGTATAAACTCTGAGCTTCAGTTTATTCATCTGTGAAATGGGGATAATTATACCTGTAGCCCCTTTGTATTGGTTATTTGAGTATCAATTGAGATAATGAAAACCTTGAAACATAGTATAATTGTCAGCTGTTAATAATTCATACTGGTCTTCCCTTTTCCAAATTAATCCTTAATTACCAAAGTTTGACTAGATGCAAAAATGTGACTTTCTTTTTCTTTCCTAATTAGGTAGTTGAGGGGAGGTGTATAGGGGGATAGTCATAATGAGGAAGGAGTAATTTTCAGTGCCGCAGGTGCTGCGTTTTTTGCCATAAGCCTATATATCTATAGGGCCAGAAAGAGACACCTTTCCTCTCTAACAGCAGCTGGATGGAGTCATTAAGAAAGAGCCAGTCATGGAGTCAGAAGGACCAGGGTTCAATTTTTACATCTGATACCTACTGCCTGGGTTACCCTGGACAAATTCACTTAACCTCCGCATGCCTTAGGCAACTCTTCAAGATCATAAGTTACCCTACACTTGCAGATGGGTGTTGTTGATAGAAGTAGTTACCTCAGTAAGAAATCTCTATGCCAAAGAAATCCCAAATCAGAAAGAGATGGACACAACTGAAAACTACTGAATAATTGACTATTAATTATATGCCTAGCACTGTTCTATGCAACTTTATGTGACTTGCCCAGGGACACAGAGCTAGGGAGCATCAGGGGCCAGATTCACACTTAGATCCCTCCCACAACCATGACTGGTCAGTGCAGCCACTGCACCCCACTTCCTGTTTGATGAAATGCCAAAGCTGCATGCACATAATTTAGGGCATCCTACCCCACCAGCAGGATTATATGTATACAAGTACAGAGGTCAAACAGAGTGGACACTACCCGAGTGGAAGCCCCTTAAAGGAATTAACAAGAACATGATTTATAGTTACAAAAGCACCTTATAACTAACTAACTATGCACCACTTGAAAGCATTTGAGGACAATCTGCTTAAACAGCACAGGCAGCTGTCTTTCAAAATGCTTTCCTTTCCTGAGCCTGAATTTGCTGAGTAAATCTTTTTTCCCCCTCACATTATAATAATGAATAATAATAGCTAATATTTATATACTGCCTACTATGTGCCAACCAATTTACAAATGTCACATCATTTGGCCCTAACAACGACCCTGGGAGGTAGGAGCTATCATTATTCCATTTTACAGATGAGGAAACTGAGGAAAATGGATTAAGTGACTTGCCCAGGGTCACACAGTTGGTAAATATCTGAGGCTGGATTTGAACTCAGATTTTTCTGACTCCAGGCCTGGCTCTTTATCCACTGTGCCACCTAGCGGCCCCCCATATATGGTTAAAAGGGCAAGCTTCAGAGTTAAAATAGGAAAATTTGGCATTAATAGAATCCAAATTAATAAGGTTTTAATCTACCTCCTGTATTTGTGTGTTTGTGTATAAACACACAAATATACATTACATATATTTATAATATAATATGTATCTTTGTGTACATGTATATACATATGCACATATATTTAACATACATGACAAGGAACAGATTTTCACAGTGGATAATAGGCCTCCCCATGGAGTGAAGAAAATACAAGGGTAAGTTCTGCTTATGACCCATACTGGCTGTAGGATCAAGGCAAAGTCATTTAACCTCTCTGGGGCCCAAGTGAGTGTCAAAAGCAATGATTTTTCAAGTGGCGTCCAGGGACCCCTAAGGTTGTCCCACACTCTTTCAGGGGGTCTGCAGAGTTAAAACCTATTTTCTTGATAATACATTTTAATTTGTAATAAGGTAAATATCAATAGATATAAGCCACAAACACAGAAGCTCTTGGGGTGAGTGGGGGGCAAGGGCCCTGAATCATTTTTAAGAGTGGAAAGGGGTCCTCCCATCAAAAAGTTTGAACACCTATGCTCTAAGGTTGTAGACAAGATCTACATTCCTAGAAGAATTTTCCACAATGGGATTCCCTAAATCAGTGAAAATCACAGGTCCTGAATGAAGAGGCACTAAAAATCTTGTCTTTATTGTATAAGTACCTGATAAGCGATCTGCCTTTGTTTACACATGGAATGATCAGGAAACACAATGTGACCCAAACCAAATTATACAGTGGATGGTCCCTCATTGGAGGAGAGAAGACCAAAAAGCTGGAGGTCCTCATGCTTTTGGGATCATGTTTAGAGAGGGCTTGAGAGAGTAGTTGTCAGAGTAGAGATTAGGTGAGGAAAATATTTGGGTTCAATTTAGTACAAAACCTACAATTTACAGAAGTACATGCTTATTTACAGGGAATAATCTGGAGGAAGAGATTTGTTATTCAGTTGTGTCTAACTCTTCAAGACCCCATTTGGTATTTTCTTGGTAAAAATACTGGAGTGGTTTGACATTTCCAGATAGATCAAGAGAATTCTGGGATTGACTAGAAACTGCATTTTTGTAAAAGAATTTGACCCTAACAGTCTTGAGGGGGAAATTGGATCCAGCCAGGCAGTGAGACAAAGAGAAAGGGTGGGGAAAAGAATGAGGACCCAGATATCTTTATGTGCCTAGAGAGGGAGGAATGGTGAAATGGTGACCCAAGTTGATCTGGGCTTGCCAGGAACCCTGACCTACTACCTAGGTGGGCCAAATGGCAAATAAAATTGAAGAATCCAAGCTGCACTCTCTCCACAGGATCCATAACCACAGCAGGGGTGTGGTACTGGGGGTGGCCAGAGCTAGTCTGTACTTCGCCATCAGTTTCAAATTTGAGGCCTTCTAGATTTAGAAAAAGAGAAACTCTTCAATATCTTAAGAAATGACTTTCCTATTCTTTCCTATGCTTCAGCTTCTACAGAAGAGACTAATAAATTTATGTTTCAGGAATATTTCCTTGGGACAATTTTCAACAAGGAAGCAGCTTGGGAGAAAAGTAGAGTTTAAATAATTTTTAAGTATTAATAATCTTACCATGTAGAAGTATTGGGTATTGGGAATTCAATTCTCAATCTTTCTTTTTCTTTACTTCAATCTGTACAATATATGTATTTGTACATATACATATGTCTATATATCATGAGTACATATACTCATATACATAAGAGTATATATACATATATATTTATATATATATATATGTTTCTTTTCTTTTCTATCTAGACCTGTAATTTCATTATCGTTGAAAACTCATAATGAGGAAACTTCCTCATGAATCATCATCTTAGAAAATTTCATTGGAGCACTGAGACTCCCATGACTAGACTCTGCATGTGGTAGGAATGGAGCTCTGATTCTTCTGACTTCCTAGGATTGTAGATATGAAGCTGGAAGAGATCTTGGAGTAAATGAAAGGTCATTTATTCCAACTCCTCATTTCATTTTTATTTAAAGATGGAGTCTTCCCATCTCACCCAGCCTGGAAATGCAGGGGATGCTCAGAACCAATTACCTATTCCACTCTGTGCCCCACCCCAACCACCATGTTCACTCCTAACTTAGTATCAATAAATGGCCCATCTGCGTTGCCCACTCCAGGACTCTAGAACTCAAGAGATCCAACAGCCTGTCTCCCAGGTAGCTGGGTTCACAGGCCTGTGCTACCACACTGAGCCAACCATCCATTTTCAGATGAGGAATCTGAAGACCAGAGTGGTGAGGGGATTTATACATAGTCACCTAGGTAGTAAGAGGCAGAGTCAGCTCTTGAATCTGAATGCTCTTAATGACAAACTTACTGACTAGATTTAAAATTGAAAGTCAACTGATCATCAGACATTTAAGGAAGAAGTCCTTGGTCAATTTTCAAACTTCCTGTTTTAATTACCTTGAGTAAAGGAAATCCAGAGAGTGCATCAGGGACAGTCTCTTCCACCATTAAAATAGCTTCAATCAACTGCACATCTGCCATGCTCATCTGGTTACCCACAAGAAAGTTTTGTCCATGAGTCTTTAAAACCTGAATGACATAAGCACAGAGAATGGTAAGGATGCTTGTTACTTCTCAGACAGAGGAGTGATGGATTGATTCTAGCTGCAGAATATATAGGAATGGGTGAGACTGTCCAGTGTCTAGCTGATGGAAAGTCAAGCTGGAATCCCTATATATACATCATGAAGGAGCTAGAAGAGGGAGTAAGATGGAAAGCCTGATTAACTACAAATTCCAATTCAAAATGAGGTTGCACCATTAAATTCCAGATTTGCCCCTCTCAAAAGTCCTATCTTTAAAGGGATGTATCTATATATTATAAATCCACACACTCATAGATTTAGAGCTAGTACAACCCTCTCATTTCACAGATGAGGAAGGTAAGACCCAAAGCGGTTAAGTGACTCACACAAGTAGTAATAGAGGCCAGATTTGAACCTATATCCTCTGATTTTATCTAGTGTTCCTTCCACTCTATAATGCTTCTTCTTTGGAAATCAGTTTTTTTTTTCCACAAAGAAAGAAGATCTGTGTGGAGGGACTTCAGGTGACTGGTATGGACCCCAAAGTTGGTCCCCCAATGCAGTATCCATGACTGTCCATTAATCAGGCTTAGGGTAGAAATTTTCTAAGATTTTCTGAACCAGAGAAAATTAACTGACTTCGATGTAGGGGAGGTGCCTTTTCCAACTTTCCTCCCTGCCCTTCCATTTCATGAAGGTTGGCCAGCTTACAAGGCTAAGCATGATAAAATACTAAGGAAGCGGCCAGTGGCCAAAGCAGTTGGATTCCCCCTTACAATGAGCTGTTTTTCTGTGCGTAGTTTGCTTACTACTTCGTAGATTTTTTTCAACTTTGTTTTAAACCCTCTATTACACTGTTGATCACAGGAAAGAAAGAGGTGAAGAGTAGCCACCCAAGGAAGGGATGTGCCTGACACTGTTTCCAATCCAATTATAAGAATCTGAATTATTGGTAGTGTGGGACACTCTATGCCAATGCTAAGCTCCAACAGGGCATTATTATATTTTATGGCGATGTGCCATTCCTAGAATCAGGAAAGTCCAGAGGACAGTAAGAAGAATTTTGCAAAATCCTGAATACCAGGCCTTCTCTACAACTTGTATTTTTCCTATTTCCTATATTTTATTTAAAGTATTTGTGTTCCTAATACCTTCTGATAAAGAAGACCAGATAAAGAGACTGGGGACAGGAATCAGGTAATAAATAACAGAAAGAACAAAGAAAAAACAAAATATCTCTCTTAGTATTCCTGTTCCACAGGGTAAGGTGGTCAGAATACTGACCCAAGGTAATAAATTTAAAGGGCAAGGAGAGAACTTTCATTCATTCTTTAGCATGGAAACAACAGTGCACAGTGCATGCTTAATAAGAGTTAGGTAAAATTAGAAACTGTCAGATGCAACTGCTATCTGGTCCAATCTCTTTTTTTTAACAGATGAGGAAACTGAGGCCTAGAGAGATTAACAGTGCTCCTTGGAAAGGGAAGGGAACAAGCATTCATAAAGTACCTACTACAGACTAGGCCAGTGGTGGGGCCTCAAGGCTGCAGTTTCCCCACCCCTGTAGCCTAGTACAGGCATTGTGGACTAAGTGCCTAACAAATGTTATCTCATTTGATAGTGGGTGTTTTCTCCTAATTCTTCTTGCTCCCCCCCACCCATCTTGGCAGCTTAGTGCCAGAGAAGCCCCTCATCTGAGGGCATATCACCTGTCCCAATAGATAGCTTCTTGGTCACATAGTCCATAATTTCTCCAGTGCTAGGTCTCTGGAAGCACTAACCTACCAGAGGCCAGTAAGGTCACAGTTAGAAGCGAAGTTACTGATGGTCTGGGACAGAACATCTTCAGATTATGGATTTAGAGTGGGTGGTGTCCTCAGAGGCCATCTGGTCCAACCTCTTTGTATTACAGATGAGGAAACTGAGCCTAGAGAGATTAACCGACTTGCTCAAAGAAACCCAGGTAGTAAGTGAGTAAGGCAGTAATATGCTGGTTTTGTAACTGTGTTTCATCTTTCTTCCTTCTCTTGTTCCTTTTGGACAAGATTCACAATTTTGGGGTGTTAGGGAGATCCTAGTAAACAGCTTTCCTTACCAATAACTTTCTGTGCAACTAATAGTCTTAGATAATAATTACAGGTCTGGCGTCAGGAATACCTGAGTTCAAATCCAGCCTCAGATACCTACTGGCTGTGTGATTTTGGGCAAGTTCTTCATTCTCTGTATATCCAAGTTTCCTAATCTGTAAAATGGGGATAAGTTGTTGTAAAGAAAAATAAGATAACTGTAAAGTATTTAGCACATTGACTTAATAAAAGTACTTAGCACAGGTACAGGTGGTATATAATTTTTGCTGTTGAGTCATGTTCAGCTCTTTGTGATCCTGTGGACCATATCACAACAATACTGTCCCTGGGGTTTTCTTGGCAAAGATACTGGAGTGGTTTGCCATTTCTTCCTCTAGTGAATTAAGGTAAAAAGAGGTTAAGTGACTTGCCCAGGGTTATCCTGTGCTACCTCCTAGGCAAACAGAGGTTAAGTGACTTGCCCAGGGTCATCCTGTGCTACCTCCTAGGCAAACAGAGGTTAAGTGACTTGCCCAACATCACAACTAGTAATTGAGACTGGATTTGAACTCAGGTTTTCTTGACTCCTTCCTTAACGAGCTGTCCACTGAGTTATCTAGGTGCCTTCATGTAAATGTTACCTAGCTGTAATAATAATACTACTAGCAGAGTGGAGCACTGAGAATTCAAGTGAGTAAGTCACACAACCCACATGTATCTGAGCTAGAACTTGAACCTGGGTCTTCCTGCCTCTGAGGCCAGGCTACCATCTCCTATACCACACTGCCTCTCAGTGCCCTACCATGAGTCCTTAGCAAACTAAAATATGTTCCCCTGAGGTTAGTTTTACAAATAAAAGAAAAAAAACATGGAGCAGAGAAAAAAATCTTTTAGAGAACTCCCCTGGATCCTGCTCTTCCTTTCCCCCCCTCTCTGTCTCTCTCTCTCTCTCTCTCTCTCTCTCTCTCTTCTGGTTTCTTCATTCTAAATGCATCAGTTCCTCTGTCTTTTACCTTTTCATAAGCAGGGAAGTATCTGGTTTTGGCCTTGTCAGTGATTTCAGTCAGTCTTTTTGGCTGCTCTTCTCCTTTTAGGTAAGGATATGACATGACTAGCTCCATCAGATCCATTGCTCCCTCTGAGTACATGATAATCCTTAAAAAAGAAAAAAAGTATGTAGTGTCTCAGTTAATGCTTCCTTTGCTTGGCTTCCCCAACTAAGCATCCTTGAACCACATGAGGGGTACCTGCAAGCCTGCTCATTCCCTAAGGCTAAACCCTTTCAAAGCAAAGGTGCTTTCTAGAATTAAGAAAATCTTTTTTTTAATCCCCCTGAAAAGCCTTGTCCCAATCAGGGAGGGTAATTCATTCTCAGTTCTCCCAGCCAGTCTCTGCTTCCTATCTCCAAAAGAAGAAAAGCAACTAAAGACTTTTCCCCACATGTTATGGAAGGTCCCACTACTGAGGAACTAGAGGGTGACAAAAGGAAGGCTGGGCTTCTTTGAACTCTAAGCCTCTTCATTAAATTCCCCAAAACAAAAAAGCTCTTGAGAACCAAAAGGAGGCAGACAACCAAAGCTCACATTGGTCCTGAAGATGCTCTAGGCTTTGCTCGTTGCTCAAACCAGTATCATACAGAAAGACCAAGATTCTGTTTGTGGATGACAACTGTGTGGGACAGGGCTAGCTAACCACTTAGGCAAGTCACCCCCAGGCAAGAACAGAACCGTTACTGTACATTGCTCTCTCCTTTATGTCCTTCCCAAGTAGATTGTATTTCTCAGCAATATAGTGGAGAATGGCTCTGCACTGAACCAGCTTCATCCCATCGATTTCAACCATTGGCACTTGTTGGAACAGGAGGACAGCTGAGGAAGGAAAGCATAGGCCTAGATGTCAACTGACACACATTACAAAACAGTACTGTCAGGTCCTGGGGCAGCAAATCAGCAAGAAAATTAAAAGGACGTATGGAAATGAAGGAAGAATAGAAGACCTTGTGCATGGAACCAAGAAGCAAAAGGAGTGTTGTTCTCATCCATGGACCTTTTAGTTATTAAGGAGAACAGAGACACACTTTTATTTATAGCATTGATGTGTAGATGGGGAACTTAACAGAAATTGCTAGGTAGCACAGTGGATACAGCCTTGAACCTGGATAGAAGAAGACCTGAGTTCTAATGTAGCCTCGGATATTTACTAGTCATGTGAGTTGGGCAAGTCAGTCAAATTTCTATAGGCCTTAATTTCTCCATCTGTAAATGGAGAATGATAATAGCACCAACATCCCATGGTTGTTGTGAAGGGAGAATGAGATATTTGTAAAGCACTTTGCAAATCTTAAGTGCTATATAAATGCTAGTTATTAATGTTGATATTATTAACTGGCTGGAGTATTGGGTTAATGAAGCTAAAGCCACTGACTAATTTGACCCTTGGCTAATGTCCAGAGCCTGCCAACTGCTGTGCTTCACTAAAATCTCACATTCTATGGGAAGCCTTCCCTGATTCCCCTTCAGTCTAGTGCCTGTCCTCTGCTGATCAGCTCCAATTTGCCCTGTATATATGTTGTATATACATGTTGTTTGCATATACTTTTTTTAAAAAGCAATCAGGGTTAAGTAACTTGCTCAAGGTTACACGGCCAGTTATTTCTGGGTGTCGTGCTAAGTATCGGAGCCTGGATTCGATCCCAAGGTCATCCCGACACTGGAGCCGGTGCTCTTACTCGCTATGCTACTTGGCCACTCCTATTTGCATATACTTGCTTCCATTAGAATGGGAACTCCTTGGGAACAGATACTGCCTCTTGCCTTCCTTTGCATCCTCAGAACTTAGCATTGTGTCTGACACTTATAGTAGTAGATGTTTAATAAATGTTTATTGACTGACTGCTTCCTGGTCACAGATCACCACTCTTACTCTACGCTGGCCATCTTGCTAAAGAGGAAACAAATGTGGGTGGATAAATACAAATCCATCACCCCAACTAGGTAATCTGTGAAGAAACCAAGTACATACAAGCTTCTTACAATAAGAGATCAAAGAGTTTAAAAAGGACACACAAAGTATCATAGAATGTTAGACCTGGAAGGGATCCTCAGAGATTACTTTGTCCAGTATTTCTTTTCACAGAGATGGACACTGAGCCCTGGAGCAGTGAAGTAACATGTCAAAGGCCACAAAGTGATTTAGTGGCAGAGTGAAGACCGGAATTCAGGTCTCCCACCTCTCAGAGGAGTGCCCATTCCCTCACAGGCTACTGTGTCTCCTGCAGCACAGTATAATGGAACCTGCAGCTTTTAGGGGAATTGCAATTAGGAGTAGAGGCAGCCTTGGCCCCTAGGAAAGAGGGAGTAGAGAGGACTTCTGGTGTCTGTGAAATTCTTCAGAAATATTCCCTAACAACTAAACAGGTTTCCTGGTGATGAGTTATCAGTACCCCTTGTCTCTCCTCAAATCATATTGTAGTTATCTCTTTGGATGCTGTATCTCTTAGTAATACATAAGCTCCTTAAGGGTGAGAACTGAATTTTTATTTTGGACATGGTGTCTGCAGCACCTAGCATAGCACCTAGCATACAACAGATGTTTAATGAATGAATTCATGTCCAATGAATGCACAGGGTCTATTCAGTTTCACCAAAGCAAAAGATTGAGGCATTTCAGTAACTTTATGTCTGTTTGTATGTGACTTTGAGCTATGTTGGTGTTGTTATTCATTTCCTACTCTTTGTGACCCCAGTTGGGGTTTTCTTGCCAAAGACAGCAGAGTGGTTTGCCATTTCCTTTTCCAGCTCATTTTACAGATGAGAAAACTGAGGCAGAGTTAAATGACTTGTCCAGGGTCACACAGCCAAATTTGAACTCAGGTCTTCCAGACTCCAAGTCTGGAATTCTATCCACTGTACCAGCTAACAGCCCCACTTTGAGCCATACCTCAATGTTAATTTGTATATCACATTGGGTACAAACCAGTTAATCCACATTTCTATTATCAGGCATCCTGTAGTGTAGTTAAAAGTATTTTCTTTTAAAAACGTGTTCTTCCCATTCTAATTTTATCAGGACAGTGTTTTTGATGGCTTCCTTCCGCTTAATAAAAACTAAAGGCAAAATCATGGATTTAGAGCAAAAGGGGTCTTACTAGTCACCTGATCCAACCTCTCAGTTCACAGAGAAAGACAGTGAGACCCATAAAGGTTAACTGACTTGTCCAAAGTCACACAGATAGTGAGTGGCAGGCAGAGCCAGGATCCAAACCAAGATGTTCCAATTCCAAAGGCATCATTTTTTCCACTAAATGATGACACCTTACAGAGTTTCAAATGCATTTTTATACTCACTTGTTTGCAACTTTTGTAATTGTTCTTTTGTTTCAAAAAGTTGTTCTTCAAACTAAAACAAAAACAGAAATACAAAATGGTATTAGGAAATGTCATGGGCAATTCAGGAGAGTGTGTGTTTACATAAGTTTATATAAGAGTTTACATAAGTATATATTATTAACCAGAAGTGGTCTATTTATATGTGCTAAATATTTGTATGTTTATGTAGGCATGTTGTCTCCCCTGAAAGAATATTAGCTCTTTAAGGGTTTGGAAGCTAGGCCAGGTTGGACTTGTCTTTACATCCCCCCCCCCCCCAGGCCTAACACAGTATCTGGAATAAATACCTGCTGATTGTTCACTCTCTTGAACTGATTACTTTTAGGAGTGTGATCTTGGGTTTGTCAGGTGCCTGCAAATTTAATCAAATCTCACTAAGCCAGAAAAGCTTTGGTTGCATGCTCATAGACAAACTGGATGGCTGTCATCCAAGGCCTGGCATAGCTAATCTCTGAATGGCTCATCCCCTTATCACCAAGTGAAGAATTAAACATTTTGCTATTGAAATTCTCAAAACCTGTTTGCTCTGCTGCAGAAGGGTTTCATTGTAACTAACACCAATATACAAGGAAAAGCTTGTGATTTCCCCCTAGGGAAATCACAGATCTTGAAGTAAGGATTATGCCATTGTCATAATGGTAGTATAAGTCTTTGTAGGACCTCTCCTACTCAAGTATAAATTTACTGCCTGGCTTGTGAAATACCCTTTATTAATTACTCAGTAAATACCTGGCAGAGACACTGAAGGCCTGGGTGAGGACTAGGTAGGCAGTTCCGGAGGAGAGCAAACCCAGAGGTGAACACCAGGAGACAATTTTTAATATTACTTTTTTATAAATGTACATATTACCATTATGTAATTATGACATTATGTAAATATGACATTATTCAGAAAATTCTTCCCTCTGCAACATACAGAGACTGGTTTTTTGAGAAGCAAAAAAAAGCCAAGTTTTAAGTAGTAAATTTTTTAAGTAGTAAATTTTAGTAATTGTGTTACAGTAAAGGCTCAAAGTCGCTGCTTCACAGGGAGCCTGATTTTCTTTCCCTTTTTTTTAAATCTAAAATTTTTTAAATTAAGTAACACTTATTTTCTCTTACTTCTCCCTCCCCTGAAAAACAAACAAGAAAAAGAAAATCCCTATAACAAATATTCATAGTCAAACAAAACAAGTCCCCACCTTTTTTTTTTTAAGGGCATTATGGCCTGCTTATTTAAGAGATCTTTGATTTTAAACAAAACCAGTGAAAATGCTCACAAAATGGGCAAGTCACTTAACCCCAACTGCCCTCCAAAAAGCAAAAAAAAAGGGGGGTGTGTGTGGCTAGGTGGCACAGTGAACAGAGCACTAGCCTTGGAGTCAGGAGGATCTGAGTTCAAATGTGGCCTCAGACACTTGACACACTAACCGTGTGACTTTGGGCAAGTCACTTAACCTCAATTGCCCTCCAAAAAGCAAAAAAAAAAAAAAAACCAACAAAATGAAAATGATCAAAAAAGCATCAACATATATTCATACTTCCCCAAGATATATAAGATTCAAGTCCTTCCTACAGACCACAAATATCTTGTCCTAGGCCCTAGACTGAAAAACTTTGAGAGCTAAGGGAAACTAATGTTCAGATTTAGAAAATTAAAGCCTTGAGAGTCACTCCTAAATTTTGATTCATTCCTTGCACACAGGAAGCTCTATTAATACTTAATTAAATATTAAACTCCAAATACTAAACTGAGGGCCTTCAGCAACTCATTAACCTCTTTGGGCCTTAGTATTCTCATCCATAAGAAAAGAGAACTGGATTAAATGACTGTCTGAGGTGCCTCCTAGCTCCAGAATGATGATTAAATATGTCTAAAACTATAAAGCAAATAGCAATTACAAAGTAAGATTGTACTGAAAAAAAAGTATATCACTTTGCACAAGTCAACTTTTGAAGGAAACAGCTCTTGGCTAAAAGGAGGGATTGGGTGTAATAACTAGAGAAGTTTAGGCCACAGTCTGTTGTAAGATGTCCAAGAGGCTTGAGAACAATGAAATCTCCTTGGAAAGTTCCCCCCACCCCAAATTAGACAAACCTCCACTCCAGCTGCAGCTAAAAGCCATCTGATAGATTCCATTCTGCCCCTTCCATTAAAGTAGTGGAGGATTGGTTTGTTTGCCATTGTGATGTTTTGAGTTTTCTGAAAAAGATAAAAAATGTATATATACATATATAAGTGACCCTTAAATGACACTGGATTTCATGTTCCCAGTATAATCCTGTGCATACAGTTGGTGCTAGATTAAATATTTGAAATCTTGATCTGATTTGTATGGTATGAGGCATTTATAGAAGATTGGTTCATTACAAGCAACTGTGTTGGGCAGGGGTATGTCTGTAAAAGATATCACATGCAATACTGATAGAAAGACAGTCACATATATGAAATAGAAAATTATCCAAGACAAACATATGTGTAAAGATTATGATAACAAAAAGAAGACCATTGAATTTGGAGGCAGAAAGACTGAAATGGACAGGTAGAGAAAAATGACCCCAAGCCAAGTCAATTATTCTGAGCATCAGTTTATTGAGCTGGCCAGTGACAGTCTCCCAAGGAAACCTTAGGAGAGCTGCCCCGACCATCGGGAGGGGAGGAATATTTAAAGCCAAAAACCATAAAACGGGTTTGGGGAGTAAAGTTAGTTTGACAATACTAGATAAACATGTCTGTTATAGCCAGGCCTTGATCTGGACAGTTGTGTAGCCCTACCCTCACTTATCGGGGGACCCAGACGTCCATGTCCTGCCCTGGGTCATTCTGACATCTCATCAGGAAGTACAGCAAGGTTGGTCTTACTATTGTATCGCAAGAGAGGTGCCCCTGGCTAGGCACGTTCAGGAAGAATTCAGTAATTTTCCAAACTTGTTACATACAGGGGCTTAGTATATGAAGCCATGGGCATTTCAAGGCTAGATATAAACCACTGTCCCTAAATATCTGTGTGGAATTAGTCCACTGTAGGTCACTTAGAGCCTCCATTTACTTCATCTATGAAATAAGGAAGCTGGGTTAGGTGATATCCAGGGTCCTTTTCAGCCTTAAATGCATGATCTTAATCCTGCTATTTTCTCCATTTAACAAAAAAAAAGGCACCATTTAAGATAACAACAAAAACCAGAAAATATTTGCTTACAGTGTGTCCCTCTATTATCTGGGGTTATTAGGTCATTGCTTCCTAATGAAATCTCTTTTTAAAGTATAGTACTGGGTGTACTTAAAAAAAATGATCTTTAATGGAGATCATGAGTATTTGGTCTTATCTAACAAGAGGAGTAAGAAGAAGAGGACAAGGTTAATGATAGAAGAATAACAGAAAGGCATATACTGGGAATAAGAGAAGGGCAAGAGGGGAAAGAGGGATGGAGGGAAAGAACAGACTGGGTGGGCTCTGAAAAGACTGAAGATTAAAGATTTTTAGAGCTAGAAAGGACCTAGCCCAATGCCTTTTTTTTCCCCCTCAGATAAAGAAATTAAGTTTATGGCATCCTGCCCATGACCACTTTAAGGTTGTGGAGTTAATTTAATTCACCAAATAATGACTAAATACCTTGTCAATGCAAAGAACACTCTGAGGCAGTTAGAAAACAAAGGTGATGGAGTGGAAAGAGATAGGCCAAGAGCCAAAAAGGCCCAAGTTCAAATCCAGCCTCAGATAACAGGTATGTGTTTCTGGGCAAGTCACTCAATCTCTGATTTAGTTTCCTAGGCTGATAAGAACCTACCAACTAAGATAATAATTGTAAAGTCTCTGGCACGTAGTAAGGACTCTGTACATGTTAGCTATTATTATTATCCTGGTCACAAGTAATTTACATTCTAGTGAGAATGAAATGTGCCCCTTTTCCATCATTATTCAAAAACCCAGGAAATTTATTTCCCACAACCTAGAGTCTAATCCCAAAGCAAGCCTGACAAATAACTGCCCCATTTCATTTTCCACAATTCTTAATTCAGGCAGTTCCCCTCCCCACTTTCCCTGTTACTCCCTCTTCCCCAGTTAGGATTAAGCCCCTGAGAGGGACTTTATGATTCCATAGTTTAAAATTAACAGTGCAAAGAGAGTCAAACAAGAGAATCCCCATCACTCCCTCAATACTGCCCCCTTCCCCCAGTACACTGTTTCCTAATTCAGAACAACTAGGCAACGGTCAATTAAGTTTCTGTGAACAACCCAGGACACTAAGCCACTATTTCTAACACTTTTTTTATGGGAAAAAATATTTTTGGAGGATTAAAATTATCCTTTTTTTAAAAACATGTCTGTCAGCAAAGTATTTGAATATCAGAACACTAATTACAGACCAAAGATTTGCATCCACTTAAAAAATAAATTTCTAATGGAAATATGGCAGGGCAGAAAGTTAACAAGTCACTGGGGCTCAGTCTTAAACCTCCCACCCACCCCCACCCCCATAAAAAAAAAGAGTAAGTTGTGGGGAGGAAAGGTGAAGAGAGGGTATAAAAAGAAAATGCATGTGCTCCTAGCACAAAAGTGGTTTTTAGCTGTAGATGAAAGAATATCTTCAATAGTTAAAAAGACTGGCAAATCTTTACCCAACACCCCCCAGATTAGTAGACAGGACTCCATGAATTGTCCTGTCCCCTTATCTTCCCTCATGCCCCAATCATCTGATGGCCAGCTTTCTGGAGTTGAACCTTGGAGCTCTGATAAATTTGTGCTTAGGCCAATCCTTCAGGACACTGTAGGTTAATTAAGTTTTCATGGGCTGGGTTGGCCTAGCCTGACCAACTAACCACTATTTCTAACGCTTTCTATTAAGAATTTTTGGATTAGAACCATTTTTACTTACAGAAAAAAAAAGACAAGGATAGCCCACTCACACCGTAACTGGTTATCAAAACATTCTGATTTTTCAGAATGCACTTCTATAACTTTTTTTTTGAGAGTCATATGTAGAAATTTATTATTTAAGTTGAAGAACAGGTTATGAGGGGGGTAGGAGTGCCTGGGGGGGAGGGTAAGGGAGGAGACAGGGAGAGTCTCTCATCTGTGTCTGCTCTAGACCAAGTTGTTCCTAATTTCTGAACATTGGTTCAGAGAACACAAGGAAGTACTTGATAAGATGAGTTTCCAGGCCTTGAGGAAAACGGGGAGGGCGGCGGGGCAGAGCTACACATGGGGGGAGGGGCTGGGATTCTCCTTGGATCAGCAGCACCACTTCCATTTAGGAACTGGAGCCTAGTGCTAAGTTCCATCCCATATATTTGTTATAAAACATTCTTGTAGTTAAAGTCTTTGTGCTAAAGAATGCTTTCATCACCCCTCTAACTTCTTGTACTTTGCTTCTAGTTTCTTTGAATATGCATCCAACTTGTAAACTGCCTGCTCAAGAGCTCCTCAATTAAAGTGATCTGATCCAGGTAAGGCAGGAGAGCCGCCTCTTTCTGGTTTAAGTCCTTTAAGTTTCTATTTATGTTTACTGCAATATCTTTCATTTCTAGATACTTCAAGCTAGTCAGTTTGTTCATATTTTCCAGAAGTTTATATTCTTCACTGGTGGCTGTCAGCTCGCCCATCAGGTCATTTTGGAGAACAAGTCCTGGAGAACATCCCTCTGATGTCCCCCTCAGTGGGCTCCGTGGCCTCCTCAGCCGTCTCCACCACGGCATCATCTAGGCCGGGGAAGGGAGGAAGGAGAAAGGATGGAGAGAAGGATGGGCATGGGAGAGAGGGGGGGGGGGAATGGGGAAGGGTGAGGAGTCGGAGAGGGAGGTAAGGGGAGCACTTCTATCACTTTTCTCCGGGAGAAAAGTTAATTCTAAACATTTAATCCATTATCTCATCAGGAGAGAAGATTAACAGTTATTTTCAAGAGCTTCTTAAAGACTATTTTGTCAATTTCAGCTTTGAAACTGTTGTCCAGCCCTCTGGGACAAGAAAGACCTTTCTCAAAAGAAATAGTTACTCGTTTCCCAGGCAGTTCAGACAGGACTCCTTCCCAAAGAAAGGTCAATCCGTCTGTCCCGAGGCAGCCCCACCAAGGCAAATTTCAGAAGCAGCCAGTGCTATGGCAGGACCTTAGGTTTTCAAAATAGTTTACAGGTACAGCCCTTTGAGCGCCTACCATCACACCTATTTCATAGACAGAGACCAAGATACCTTGGGATTAAGAGACTTGTCAAATGTCACAATAAAATTAGGATGCCTGTTTCCCCACACCTGGAATTGAGCCCTAAACTAGGAGAGAGAAGGTGAAGGTGGAGTGAGGGCGAGCGATGAGGGGACTCCATTAGCAGGGAAAGCAGAGCAGAGCGCAGGTAGCGAAGGGGCAGGGAGGGAAAGCCCGGGTAGTTCTGCACATTCTCACCGTCCCCTGCTGAGGAAGAGAGTCCCTCGAGCTGCTGTCCCTTCTGCGCGAAAGCTAGCTGGGGCGCACGGGGAGGGAGCCCTAGTTATGCGAAGTGGGCGAGGACTTTGGGCGAGACCTACCAATGGTGACTCTGCTGCTTTGCATGCCCAACCCAGCTGCAAGGTATCATGGGGAGGGGAAAATGAACTTCCCTAATTGCAAAGCAATTCTACTGCTTTTAAGTTTCCGAAGAGGTTCCAACAAACTGGTGTTCAGAAAGCTATAGAGATATGCCCCCTCACGATTCTCTCCTTCAAGTTTTGCTTGTGGTCACCCCACTTGTAAAGAAAGCCGAATTATCGGCTTCATATATGGCACGCGCTCAATCCTTCATTGGATGTGAGGGCGATCTGGCTGCGACATCTGTCACCCCATTGATCGCCAGGGTTGATTCGGCTGATCTGGCTGGCTAGGCGGGTGTCCCCTTCCTCCCTCACCGCTCCATGTGCGTCCCTCCCGAAGCTGCGCGCTCGGTCGAAGAGGACGACCTTCCCCGATAGAGGCGGTACCGTTCTTCGGTCAAGGGTATACGAGTAGCTGCGCTCCCCTGCTAGAACAAGCTCCCAAGGTCCATTTGTAGGAGAACGTAGGGTAGTCAAGCTTCCAAGACTCCAGACACATCCAAATGAGGCGCTGCACGTGGCAGTCTGCCTTCCTTTTTACACCGCGTATACACGCACGGAGGACCCCAAAACTAAGCAATACAGATGTCTTCTGACTTCCTTTGGCAAAATTCCCGGAAGCCTGCAATTTACAACGTCTTTTATGGAGGGATAAAAATGACATGGAGAAACGATTGTGTAATTTAAAAGAAACAATTCGATAAAGTCAAAATTTCTAACAAATTAACCTAGCTAAGTCCCTTCCTAGCCAGAAACATACACAGACCTTGTAATTGTATCTCTAATCAAGAGTTTTCTTTTTTTTTAAGACAAAAGTTAAAAAGAATAAACCTAATTTCTATGTCATCGCTAACATTCTCAATGAAAATAAGAAAAAACTCAAAGAAGCTGATTTTGGACACGAGGAGGCAGATTTAAGCTTCTTTCAAAGTTACTTTCAATAATATCGTTAGTTTCTAAAAATTATGCTCATTTAAATCAGAGGATTAAGGTTCTCTGTCCGTTTTCCTATTTCCCTCACTTGATATCTACACGTTGATTTGAATTTCTTAGACTACATCTGGGTCACTATATGCAGATTTGAAAGGCCCATTTTACAAGGGATGATCACATTCTAGAGAGAATACTGAGGGTAGCAAAGTGTCAAAGCCAAAATATTAGAGAAAAGATTGAAAGGATTAGGTGTTTTAGCTCAGAAAGGAGATTGAGGGAGAGTGTGATCATTATCAACTTTATTTATTTGAAGAATTGTTCTGCAAGAAAGGAAAGAAGCATGTTGTCTGTGTAGTTCTGAAAAGTAAGTTCCTAACTTACTCTGGATTTCTTTTCTCTATGTCATAGGAAGGAGTTTACATGAGGATAAAAAAATGAAAGAAAGTCCAAAAATAATGAGAAAATACCTGTATCATCAGCCTGTGTTTTCCTTGTGGAAGGTCTTTGTTTATAAAAGACTGTACACACACATGTGTAAATAGATAATATATAAACAAATTTTATATATATATGTATATATATATATATACACACACACACACATGCACTTACACAATATATACTATTTCTATATGTGTGTATGGGAAAGGAACGAATCAATGAAACATTCATAGTTTCATATGCAATCTTTTTCTATTTTTCTTTGCATATGGAAATGTTCATATTTGTCAAGTTCATGATTTTTTTTAAAGAAATGATAAAAATATAAAATTTTGTTTCAGGTAAAAACTTGGCATTAGCAAAAGAAATAGAATATGCCAAATGTAGTGCAGTCAAAGACGCTTTTGTTCAATTTTATTTTGCAATCAGGGGGAAAAATGCTTTTGCAATAATGATTCTCCTTTTGTTGATTTAAAAAGTAAATAAACAAATCTGCAAACTGGATCTACTTTCCTCTCTGCCATTTTTAATATGCATTGATCAGTGTCCAAAACTTGAAAGGCACTAATTTATCATTGGAGAGGAAAATTTTAAACACAACCTCTCTCTTTATGGTCCTCAGTCTAAAATGAAAAGTTTATACTATTCAGTATCCAAGGTCTCTTCCAAGTCTAAGTCTACGGTCAGGTATGACTTTGTGGAAGGCTCAGCATTTGAACAAGGCTTTGACATATGAACAGAATTTTGAGAAATGGAGGTTGGGGGCTGGAGTATGTATATGTAAGTAAAGAAGGGAATTATGCTTATTTTAAGTCTTCTCTTGGCAGTTCCTTGAAATGATTCCTTCTGTGATATAGGGCAGCTAGGTGCTGAAGTGGATGAGAGCACTGGGCCTAGAGTTAGAAAGATCAAAGTTCCACTTTGACCTCAGACACTTACTAGCTGTGTGACCCTGGGCAAGTCACTCAACCCTTGCCTACATGAAACTGGAGAAGGAAATGGCAAACCACTTCAGTATCCTTACCAAGAAAATTCCATGAATAGTTGACCCATGGGGTCATGAATAGTCAGACATGACTAAATAACAACATATTACACTTTTTTTTTTTTAAGCAATAGGGGTTAAGTAACTTGCTCAAGGTTACACGGCCAGTTATTTTTGTGTGGGTGTTAAGTATCTGAGGCCAGAACCAATCCCAGGTCTCCCAACGCTGGGGCTGGCGCTCTTACTCTCTGTGCCACCTGGCCGCCCCTAACATATTACACTTTCAAAAGTCACTGTCGTGTTCACCCTCTTCTGGATTTTCCTCAAATATTAATATCTCTTTTAAAGTGCATCACTCAGAAGTAGATACATTCTCTAGACCTGGTGTTCTTAGCTTGGGGTCTATGAATAGATTCCAAGACATTTATGAACTTGAGTGTGGGGAAAAAACCTGTATATTTACTTTAACTTTTAACTGAAATTTAGAAGTTCCTTCAATTATTTAAAAATATTATTCTGAGAAGAGGTCTGTCCATAGGCTTCATTGCATGCCCAAAGGGATTTCCTGCACTCACAGAGTTTGCAGTCTGGTAAGGGAGTGTGACATGAACTCAGATGACCAGAAGACAGTCCATTGGAGAAGTGTAGTGAACAAAGTGCACTCTCAGTGAGGGGGGGGGGCTGGTGTCACACAAGGTTAGTAAAAGGAGCTGGGGATGGTTAGCTTAGAATAGAGGAGGCTCAGGAGGGACATGCTATAGCTGCCTTCCAGTATTTAAAATGTCATTTAGAAGACAGAATAGACTCATTTTCCTTGACCCTAAGGGACAGAATTTAAGAGCAATAAGTGGAATAATAATTGTATGTATGTGAGTTTAGCTGTGCCCGACTCTTATGACCCCTTCCCAGCACATCAATACTGTCCATGGGGTTTTCTTGGCAAAGATACTGGAATGCTGTGCCATTTCCTTCTCTGATAGAGAGTAAAGCAAACAGAGGTTAAGTGACTTGCCCAGGGTTACACAGCTAGTGAGTGTCTTAGGCTAAATTTGAACTCAGGTCTTCCTGAGTCCAGGCTCAGTGCTCTGTCCACTGAGTCATCTAACTGCACCTTTACAAATATCATTTTGTTTTATCCTCACAACCACCCTGATAGGTGGGTGCCATTATTATTACCCCTTTTACAGATGAAAAAACTCAGGCAGATAAAGATTAAGTAACCTGTCAAGAGTAAAATAAGGAGATGAGTCTTTCTGACTCCAGGCTTGGTGTCTGGGTTGGGGTGAGGGAAGGAGAATTTTGTTTCAGAAAGTTATCCAAGAAAGTGATTGCAGCCCTGGGAGGGTAGATTGTTGCACCCTTTTCTGGAGCACTGTCAGGACTGATTTGATTATGGTTCCATAACAGAAAAGCTGGAATGGTGGCAGATAGAAGGAAGAGACATTTGAGCTAAGATGCAATGGTAAGAATGAGAAAGTTGCCCAGTAATTCCTGTGTTCTCTCTCCTTTCCTACCAGTGGCATTGGAATCAGTGGCAATGTGCCCCTGTATTACTGAGGGGAGGGAAGATGGGAAAGAGGCAAGGGGAATTCTTGTTATTTACCTTGCTATACTATTTAAACTAATTTAGGGACAGATGGCTCAGTGGATCCAGGCCTGGAGTAAGGAAGACCTGAGATTAAATCTGGCCTTAGACACTTACTAGCTGTAGGACCCTAGGCAAGTCACTTAACCCTGTTAGTCTCACTTTCTTCATCTGTAAAATGAGCTGGAGAAGGAAATGGAAAACCTCTCTAGTATCTTTGCCAAGAAAATCCCTAAAAAGGAGTTAGGAAGAGTTGGAATGGAATGAACAATACTATTAAATAAATACATTTGTTGTGAATTAATGCAACCTCTAGTTAATCAGAATAAAAGGGAAACATCAGAGGCTTGTGAGCTATATGCATTTGTAGAGACAGCTTCAGGGGGCTACCCTCAAGGAAGATCCAGGTTACACATAGTAGAAGGTATAAAAAGTAGGTTTTCTGAACCAGATTTTTTAAAAGCCTTCAATTTATAGGAACTGATGCTAAATGAAGTTAGCAGAACTAGGATAACATTGTACATGATAGCTGCAATATTGTAATGGTGATCAATTGTGAAAGACAGAGCTATTCTAATCAAGACAAATAATCCAAGATAATTCCAAGGGGACTCACAGTGAAAAATACCATCCATATCCAGAGAGAGAGAACTGATGTGCTCTGAGTACAGATTGCAGCATACTTTTTTTCACTTATCTTGCCTTCTTTTTTCAACAAGGCTAATATGAAAATGTTTTTCATGAGTTCACATGTATAATTGATATTATATTACTTGCCTTCTCAATGGGTGAGGGAGGAACTGGAGAAGATGAATTTGGAACTCAATTTTTAATGAATTAAAAATAAAGTACACATATACACACATATATACACATATATAGATACACACATCTATATACACACACATTTAAATACACATACATATATACACACATATACACATACACATGTATACACACACATATACACACATGTATAATAATTTTTTTAAGTCTTCTAACTGGCTCATCTTCTTAACGTGTGGGTCTGACCATGCCACACACACATATTCAGTAAACTCCCCAATACCTCCAGATAAAATCCTCTATTTAGCTTCAAAGCCCTTAAAAACAAAGTCCCCTCCCCACTTTCTAGTCTTCTAACACCTTAACTTGGTGTATTCTGAAATCCAGTGACATTGACTTCCTGGCTGTTCCTGGCTGTTCCATAAGACATTCCTTCTCACTCCATTATCATCATTTCACAGATAAAGAAAATAAGGCTCAGTTCATGCTTTCCCTATTTATCTCCATCTCTTGCTTTCTTTGTCTTCCTTCCTTCAAATCTCAACTAAAAGCAAAAAATAATTCTTAACAGATCATACAAAAATTTTTATATTTCTGTAATAAGAATTGGCCTTCTGGGGGGGGGGGGCAGGTAGAACAGCAAGTAAGAGCACCAGCTCCAGTGTCAGGATGACATATGGATCAAATCCGGGCTCAGATACTTAGCATCCACCCAGAAACACCTGACCGTGTAACCTTGCGCAAGTTACTTAACCCCAATTGCTTAGGTTCGGCCAGGTGGCTCAGCAAGTAAGAGCACCAGCTCCAGTGTTGGGATGACCTGAGGATCAAATCCGGGCTCAGATACTTAGCACCACACCCAGAAATAACTATCTGTGTAACCTTGAGCAAGTTACTTAACCCAGATTGCTTAAAAAAAAAAAGAATTGGCCTTCTGGAAAACATGCAAATACAGTGTTTGGGATTGATAAGATTCAATGAATTCAACATAAATTAGAACCTGAGGGAAATAAGGTATGTGTCTTACTTGTGATCTCCCAGGGTTTCTGTTTACAATTTGAAAACAGTGTATGGGAAAGGTAAAAGTGTTGTTTCTCAGAGACTGTCTGCTAAAGTAAGTAAGTCCTTAGGTCTTAGGCCTAAGTTTTCATTTTTATTAGAAATTATGTGACTTTGAAATTTTAGAAATCTTTCTGTATAGTTGCTCTATTCTAGTCAGTCCTTCTCACCCAGCTTACCATGAAAGAGTTAAATTTCTATAGAACTGCAAGAATTGCTGAACAAGACTACTGATAAGGGAGAACAGGCAGTAACCTTGGAAAAGAAGCTCAGTCCCTGGTTCTCAGACAAAAACTCATAGATAATACTAAAAATAATGAAGAATGGAAGGAGCTGGCAGCAGCAGGTGGATTTGCCCAATCAAGGAATAGACAGTAGCCTTGAGACCCCCAAGTCCAGATAAGAATGTATCAAGGGTAGACTGAAAGGAGGGGTCCAGTATTCTGAGTTTGTAACACACTGACATAATGGACCTAATGTATTATGTAACAAGATTAGAGCCTCATTAGTAATAATTATGTTAATATTCATAACCCTTGCTTATTTAACCCAGCTTTAGCTTATGTACCGTGGCTTCCTCTCTCTCAGTGCTGCCCCCAGAGACTGGACTGCCCCACTTCTCGCAAGATTCTAATAAATCTTTCTACCTTCACTTTGAGAGGTCTCCGAGTAGTCAATTTGGGTTAAGGTCTCCGTACCCCACACAGTTGGGGGCTCGTGGACTGGGATCACATGACTCAGTGGAGAATGATCACCACCCCTATTTGGAGGTAGGCGCCCATGGGACATTTTGTTCTGTGGTCTCCAGAGCAGGGTGGTGTTTCTCCTTCTCACTGAGCAAAGTGCCTGGAGGGGAGAACCTCAGTGAAGGAGAAGATGAAAGTAATGCATCCAAAGCTCCACGTGCACAGGTTGTGATTGAGCTCGCAATCAGGAGAACCTACACACGTGTAGCCAGAAGGTAAGCACTCAAGAGTCTGGGGGCCAATTGGCTGGGTCAAGGGAGTCCCAAGAGGAAGAGCCTCTCACGTGAAATTGTGTGTGGTGAATTGGACTTCAAAAGGCCCCAGGGGAAAAACTCTTTCAGAACTCTATCCGGTGACTGCTGGCAGGTGGGTGACCCCTGTCAAGATAATTCAGAATATAGAGGAGTCTAAGGGCAGTCCTTGCTAAAGTATGGGGAGAACGCAGTCCAAGCCCCCAAAATTCAGAGCAATGTCAGGAAGTGCCAGCTAATAGAGAATTGGGATGAATTACCAAAATATAAAGGGGAGGATAAAAAAATGATCAAGTGAAACTGGCTTGTATATTCATTCTTTGTGTTTCTGTGTAAAGTGGTTGTCTGTGTAATTAACAGCCTCTGTGTGTTCAAGGGCAGGAAGAAAGGATGGGCCAGTTTCCCCCTATACTTGGGGATCTGTACCTAGGTTATCTCAAAGCAATCTTACCTGGCCCCCCATTGGCATCTATCTGGGGGCCAAGAAAATATGTGATTTGTGCCGGGTGTTAGAAATCCTCTGTGAGCTTTTGAATCTTCCTGTCACCTTCTCTCTCTCTGTCTCTGTTTCTGTGTGAATGAGTGTGTGTGAGCAATCTAACACCTCTAAGCTTTAAACTGCAGCTGGACTGCAGGACATTCCTTTGAAATGAGCAAAATATTGTCTTGTTTAGGTTATATGATGGTAAATACAAGTGAAAGACTAAAGGAGAAATGTTAGGTCAGAATTAGAGAGAAATAAAGTGTGTGGTTTTAAAGGGGCTTTAATCAAAGTCCAACAGAAGAATGAGTAGACAGTAGTAAAAGCAAGAAAGTTTAAGCATGTAGCAAAGGAAGGATCATGGGTAAGAAGTTAAGACAGGTATAAGTTATTTGTTATTGGAAGGTGTGAACAGAAGTTTTAAGATTTTTAAAAGTTTTAAGTTTTTTAAAAGTTTGAAAAATCTCTTCTTCTTCATTCCACTCTGGCCAAGTGGAGTGAGGAGAAAGTGATAAGAAAGGAAGTGCATCTTCTCCCCTCAGATCAAAGAAGCAGGCAGAACAACATTTAACTATTTCTTGCCTCATCTAAAAGAGGAAAGCTTTGTGTATCAGAATGCAACTGAAAGGCAACTGAATACATTTTGGTCATTTTTGAAGAGTGTCACTCCTGATTCAATGCTAAAGATATATAGTATTTGACACTGGGGCAAATTAGGAAAATACATAGATCTGTAAAAGAGTGAAGGGTTTTGTTTTGAGTGAAGTTTTGAGCTCTCTGGCACAGAAGGGGACACCAGGGTCCCACTCACTCAACTGGTAGATTCAAAGCTCTCACTTTCAAAGAAGCTCTAAAGAGTGGACACATAAGTGAAATTTATGGGAGTAAAAGTTAGAATAGCCAAAAAACATTTGAGTAGATTTTGTTAAAGCCTCTCTCACCATATCAGATTAAGGAAAGAGAGTGCTGAAGAGTGGTAGGGAATTTGAGTTACCCTCACCCACTTGAAAAAAAAGGGGGGGCACAGCAGCTATATCAAGGGCCCCCTGGCAACAGCCCTGGGCCCCTGTTATCCTGAAGTCCACACTAGGCATGCTGATGACCTCCTCTCCTTTCAAAACCCTGGGTCCACAATCAGACTCTGCAACTGTGGGGAGAGGAGAAAAGCCTCTGCACTTGGTAAGGCTAATTTTTTATCAATAATTCTTGTATGTGATGATTTGGAAATGCAATTAATGTCATTGTGTTATTATGGTATCCCTAAATTGTAAAATCCTCTTATACTGTAAAAATTGAGTGACTATTGTGAGCCAGAAATGGTGTTACATAAAGCAGTTTTCAATCTAAATTTTGTTAAAACTAAAAGATGGAAAAAAGTTGTGTAAAATCAGCTATGTTACTTTATCAATTCTGTTAACCCTATTTTATAATGTTTATTTCATTTGAATTGGATTTTTATGTTATAGAATCTGATCATTTAAAGCTGTTATATTTGGGATACAAACAGGTAGTAATAATAAACTTTTTGGAAGATATGAATGTGAATGAGTAATTGGAATAGTAAGGAAAGAAATAAATTTGTGGATATATATTTCCTTTCTGAGGACCAAATGTATTAGAACTTAGAAATATATAGTTACGTGATAAAAAGGTACATATTGTTATTAGGCATTAAGAAAGTGATTCACTGTATGGCCCTCTTCCCTCCCCCAAAAAAAGTTTTATTTACTAACTTAGTTTACTCTTCAGTAAGGGGATGGTGGTGGAATTCACATCCTAGGAATTTTTATGGGACTGATATAATTGTAAAGGTGCTTGGTACAATGCCTGGCACAAAACAACAGTGCTATTTGAGTGTAAACTGTGTAAGCTAAAAATTAATTGTTTCGTGTTTGTTAATCTTATGTGGGATTTTCTTTAAGTGTGAATTTTATGCCAATGGTAATGGGATGAATGATTTTTTTTTGTGCAAAGCAATTTGGAAATAACTAAATTTAAGATCACCAGATTGGTAATCACTTGATTTTGGTTTCAAAGTCTAAATTTAGGTACATGATATTTATTTATGATATTGTTACAGGTAAACAGTTGCATTAAAAGAAAGTTTCAGTTAAGATTGTTTAAACTTGTAAGATTGTTAACCAAGCTATTTGGAGTTATTGCATAAATCAAGTATTTACAAAAGTATGATTATGAAATATAATTATGTGAAGAAAAGACCTGTTAAACGTTCTTGTATAAATTTTGTTAATTATTTGGGAAAGATTTTATGACCAGAGAATTTAGGAATTGTATAGTAGTTAATGATATCAGGATAAACTATTTTTGAAAAAGGGAAATATTCTTATGAAGAAATGTTTTATAAGATCTTTGGTATGAGATGATGGGGAACAAATTAGCAGACAAGAAAGTTGAGGAGGCCGCCCTGTCCATAGAATCTATGAAGAGGGATGTGTTGAATCCCCAAGACCTTAAGACAAAAGCAATACTTGTGTTCATAGAAGCTGAAAGGGAAAATTTAATTAAGTTTGGGAAGACTGAAATTGAGCAAGGTATTGGTTGTTGTTTGATGGGAGAGAAATGGTCAATCAACAAATCTGTGAAGTGTCTTATATGCAAGGAAGTAAACAAAAGGGTATTAATAAAGCAGTGTGAGTCTCCTGACAGGAAGGCTGGGAAAAACAGACCCTGAGATTTAGAGCAATGTTTATGGGTTCCAGAATAATGAAGTAGTTTCAGAAGTTTTATGGGAAAGACTGAGAACAAGATGGGAGACACAAGATGAGAGAGACAAGGAAAATTTTATAATCCAGGAAGGGGAAGCAATCTTAGTCCTGGGAAAGGAAGCAGGAGGAGAGGGACAGCAGGTAGAGAAGTCTTCCCATTAGTGTATTGAATATTATCTATAGTGAATTGTTTAAAATCAGAATGATTTGATAAAACTGTAGGGATTTGTTTTAATGCTAAAAACTAAAATTGTTAATTGCTGTATGTGGAAAGGAATAGGCTGGCTGAAAACTTTATTTTGACTAGTTCTGCTCATTCAGAATAGTCCTCCTGCTACTGTATGATGTTGTAAAACTGCCTGGGAAAGTGAGCTTGTTTTAGTTATGAAGCTCCTAAACAATAAACTTGACTCACTGAGAAGCAGCAAAGTCTATGTACAAAAGAGTAAAAAGGATCTCTAACAATTGGCCTTACCAGGACGAGTTCAAAAATTGTGAAGGGAAAGATGTTAAAGGGAATCCCTTATGTATGTGAGTCCTGGTAAATCTTTGTGGTATTGCAACTTACTAAGAGTAATTTGATGTTAAAATAAGAAGGTTTGGGGACAAATGGGGATTTCCAAGCCCCTCCTGTCTCTAAATAGTGGTATGGATACCTTTGTATCAGATGGTTTAAGTATGTTGAGAAGGGTGTGAGGAAGTATTTAGGAAGACAGAAAGATTTGTAACTAGATTTTATAATTAATAGCTCAATCATATTTGAGAAGAAAAAGGAAATAAGGATACAAATGCAATATTGAATCATTATCCCATGGACTGAGATTGGGATTATAAAGTTACTATAGAAAAGTTATATCAGTGTATAAGTAATGGGGTCCCAATGTATTTCAAAGTGTAATTGGGTATTAATGCAATTGACTGAATTAATTGTTGGGATTAAATCAGAGACATTTTTAGTTGAGAGAAAAGAAATTTTAGTGTGAGATCAGATTAAGCATAGTTACAGAAAGATAGGGAATCTTGGGAAGTAGATGCAAATCTATTAGAGCAATAATTTATAAACCTGATGGGAGATTTGATTTTTATGAACAAGAATAAATATAGAAATGAATACAGGCTATTTGAGACTCACTTTAGAGATGTTCCTTAACCAATGTGAGATTATAATCATATCTTAAACTGATTGTTGGAGCTTATTATTTAAGATTTGATGGGATTGTTAACTGACTGTTCCTCTGAGTCTAACTCCAAGTATGGATATTAAGAAAGGCTGTCTAAGCTATCTGAGCCACAGATCCATAATGCCAGACCCTATAAGGTACAGATATGGAAGGCCTATGAAATATGGGTATGGAAGGTCGGGAGAACGACTGTCCCGAATGAGCTGAGGTAGGATTCTCCTGACTCGACCCTCCCATTAACACCTGGCAGACTCTGAGCTTGGCTCAATGCAGATTGCAGCTTGGTATACATTTTGCCTGGAATTGACACTCTGAAGTTGGGGAAAATGGTTCCCTCATTACAGTTTTGTCCCTATTCTTGGTAACAAGTTTCAATAATCAAAAGTTTTGAAAATACAACAACAAATCTATTAAATACTTGATTCTGGAACATCTTAAGTTACTATAAGATAAAGCTATTAGGCTTAGGATTTAGAATAGGTATTCCTGTATAAGTCAGGGTCCTTTAGTTCTTTGTAATAATGTGAGGACAAGTAGGTCAAGGATTTGTGGGAATATTATTCTTAGTATCATAGTTAGTCAGTATCATACTTGTCTCAGCTTTCTCATAATTAGCTAATGTTAAAAGGAGAATAGTTTCTGGACTACTTAATAAATATTTTAATTGTTGTAACTGTTAGTATAATGTGAATCCCTTAGTGAAATCCCATCCTCCTGGTGGAGGAATTAATAATGGATTAATGCAAAAATATAAGAAACTAGTTTTAATGTGTGATCATGACAATTGACCAAGACTCCAATTTTAATTTTGTAAGAATGATAAGGGTTCAGGATGGGTAATTTAAATTGGTTCTAAGGTTCCTTTTGTAGGAAAGTGAATGAAAGGAGGCAGAAGAGAAAGAGCCTGGAATGTGATGCTGAGGATGGATGGATGGAAAACAACCAGAGGACTTCCGTCAGATGGTGTAACCCCTGCCAGACAACAGTGTGAAAAGAGACTTTTGGACTTTGGAAGGGACAATTGTTTGTTATTGTTTTCTTTTGAATCCCTGTATCTGCACCCATGAAGGGAACTGCCCCCTGAACAAGACTGCTGATAAGGGAGAACAGGCAGTAACCTTGGAAAAGAAGCTCAGTCCCTGGTTCTCAGACAAAAACTCATAGATAATAGTAAAAATAATGAAGAATGGAAATGATGGGTACCTGGGGTCTAAATCAATTTGTAATAACATCAGTCTGTAAAACCAATTTGTAAAACCAGTCTGTAAAATCACGTTTCCCTTTCCCAGCCTCAAACTCTGCCCCTTTCCCCTATCCACACTCTGCCTAGGCAACAACTTGTGACTCCTTTGTTCTAGCTTAATCTCCTCATGTCTCCTGTCTGGCCCAAATTTCATCTCCAAGTTAAACTATCTATGCACTGAAGTCACAAGTTCCTCTCAGTCAGCCCTAACTTTTATCTATGCACTGAGGTCCCTTACATCCATCTGGTCAGCCCTGACAATGGCAGCCCTACCCTTTAAAAGTAAAAGCCTGTACCCCTCTCACTTGCAGGTCCCCTAAGGACTCTTGCCTGCTTCTGTAAAAGCCTAAAAATAAACTTTTCAACTCTCACTCCAATTAAGCCTGAGACTTTGAATTCTTTCCAGATGCTATTGCAGGTTTTCTGGTCTTAGATAAGATCAAAGTTCCTGTTGAATCTATTGGGAGCCATCCCTCATCAGAAGGAGCTGACAGCAGCAAGTTGGATTTGACCAATCAAGGAATAGACAGTAGCCTTGAGACCCTCAAGTCCAGATAAGAATGTATCAAGAGTAGACTGAAAGGAGGGGTCCAGTATTCTGAGGTTGTAACACACTGATGGTAATAGTAATAGTAGTAATGGACTTAATGTATTATGTACAAGATTAGAGCCTCATTAGTAATAATTATGTTAATATTCATAACCCTTGCTTATTTAACCCAGCTTTAGCTTATGTATGGCAGCCTCCTCTCTCTCAGTGCTGTCCCAGAGACTGGACCGCCCGCTTCTCACGAGATTCTAATAAATCTTTCTACCTTCCAAGTACAATTTGGGTTAGGGTCTCCGTACCCCACACAACACCTCTTCCCACCAAATCATATACTCATCTTCATGTAAACTGGATTTTTGTAATGATGTAGGATAGAAAATATTCACTAGCTAGCATACTGAAAAACCCATTGCTGAAAACAAATTTCATGTTGCTTTAAGAAATCAACAGTTTACACAATATAATAAAATGAATGAATGAAGCTGCAAAATGTGCTTGCATGTATAAAGATATTGTTTCCTTTTTGAATTTTGCTACTAGTTTGCCAGCACATAACAGTTCAAAGACCAAACCCATATCCACTATGTGCTTTTTAAAAAAAATTGATTTTGTTGACTCCCTTGGGAAAAGGGCATAAAGTTGGTTAATAGCTAACTACAAATTTTTGAGCCAGATTACTTGCAGTGCATAAAATACTCCCAGGTTTAAATTAGAGACGTTTGAAAGTCATTAGTCATTCTTTTATGCCATAACTTGATACAATAAAATGACAATTTATAACAGGGCCCCTTGAATTTGGGAGATCTGAAAAGGAATAATTAGGTTTTGAGTTTGAGTTCACTTACTATTAAAAGGTTAATCAGATTCAAATGCTTCAGGAAATTTGAAATTACTATGTTCTATTAGGGGCAGCATGAGGCTGGCCTTAGAATCAGGAAGATCTGGATTTAAACTATTGACTATGAGTTGCAGGTAAGTTGTTAGTCTGTCTCAGTGAAGGGAGTTTCTGCACTGGGAATACCTTATGAGGAGGAAACCACAGGTATGGACCCAAATAACCATAAATATTTTTGTTTTCATTGGAAATAACTTTCACTTTTGCGCTTAGGGAAACCCATTAAGGCAGTAGAAAAGTCCTTCAGAGATGTGCCAAGAACAGGTCTTAATCTTTTATGTTTTCTGCCTACAAACCAGTTTTGTCATTTTTAATGTTGTTGTAAACTTTCCTGTCCCAGGAACAGTCTCTACGAGACAAATACAGTTTATCTTCCCTTTGCTTGAGAGAAATTAATGGTTAAGTTCAAATGTGACACATTATTGACACTAATATTACTATTAACTTGGTTTCCAAACAAATCAGAGAGCCCTAGTCCTTGTTCCTGATCAGACTGCCATGATGATTATGGAAAGGACAGTGGGATTACATGCTGTCTGATCCTAACCAGACCCAGAGATGTGCAATGTATGTAAAATTCCACTTGGAATTTTGAGGGGAGAAAACTCCCTGCCTCAGTGAAACACCATTGGCTATGTCTTTTAGCACTTGTTGTGGGGCAGGAATATAAACTTAACTGTCTGTGTTAGCCTTTAGATTAAAGAGGCTTTTGCTCATCCAATCAATTTTGTGTGTGTGCACAATTATTTATAGGGCTACCTCTCCCCACAGGTTAATCTGTTTCAAAAATGGGTAGGAAGGGAAGTAGGAAGGTCTCTTACAGAGATCCCCACACCTCACTTTGCAATACCTTAGGGTGTCTCCAATAATTTCAAAAGATGCTAGCAAATTCTCAAAATGAAATTCAAGAAATGTTATAATACTTTTAGGAGAGGAGAATCATAGGGCTACAAACTCAAACCAAGGAAAAGAAGGTATCTGAAAAAACTGAGAATCACTTTTACAGTACTAAAACCAAGCCAGTTTCTCAGAGCAAGCTAGATGTGCCTAATTGTACCATATTTGCAACTTAACCACCTCACAAATAGCCACAAGGCGGAGCTTAATGCCCCTGTATCACACAGCCCTAAATTGCACCTATATTGCAATACTGCATTAGTTTCACTGTATTTCTTTATTTGTATAAAATATTGCTGGACACCACCCCAAATAAGAGTCTTTTTTTAAAAAAGTTCATTATAGAGGTTCCTGTTTAAAATCTCAAAACGCTATCTCCTTATGTACAAAATGTTTCTGTTTAAGAAAATAATAGAAGAGGCCCTTTGGCCTCTTCCGGTCGGTGGAGTGCCTGTTAGCGCAGGCTGCGGTGTAAAGATGGCTAAGTCTAAGAACCATACCACTCACAACCAATCACGAAAATGGCATCAAGAAACCTAGGTCACAGAGATACGAGTCTCTGAAAGGGGTTGACCCCAAGGTTCTGAGAGACATGCGCTTTGCCAAGAAACACAATAAGAAGGGGCTGAAGAAGATGCAGGCCAACAACGCCAAAGCCATCAAGGCCCGAGCAGAGGCCATCAAGGCCCTGAGCACCAAGGCCTCTAAAGCCAAGCTCCTCAGGCACAAGATCCCCAAGGCCAGCGCCCGGCGTGCTGGCTACAAGATGGCTACCAAGCGTCCAGGTCCTAGGATCGGCATCAAACGTCCAGGCTCCAGGATCACAAAGCCTGACTCTAAGGTTGCCAGAACCACTGACCCCAAGTCTACCAAGCCCACTGACCCCAAGGCTGCCAAGCCCACTAACCCCAAGGCTGCCAAGCCCACTGACCCCAAGGCTGCCAAGTCTGCCGCCAAGGTCAGTAAGTCAGATCCCAAGGCTACCAAATCTGGCCCCAAGGCCACCAAATCTGATGCTAAGGCCACCAAGTCTGACCCCAAGGTCACCAAGTCTGATTCCAAGGCTGCCAAGTCTCATTCTAAGGCTGCTAAGCCTGCCGAGTCCAAACCCAAAGATGCTGGGGCTAAAGCTGCTGGTCCCAAGCCTTCAAAATAGATGCTTCAGAACAGAAGGACTTGTTTAAAGCTGAAACTCCCTTTTTTCCCAGCCAGGGTATGATTATTCACTATTTTGTACAAATAAAGAAAATGGTGAGTCATAAAAAAAAAATAATAGGACGCAGTTATAGAACAAAATAATTTTGTACAAAAAGTACAACATTCCCTTCAAATGAATATTTTTTAAAAACTAAAAGAAAGAAATATTGAAACATCTTGATTTCAGAAGATAAGTACTATATGTTGGGGAGAGGCCTTTGCTTATCATTTCTCATGTTTATTGTAGGTGAGACAGTTTCCTTCACCATAATTATCTGATGAAAAGTTACTTGCTTTTCAGTGAAAAGTGCTTCACTTCTTTTTTTATTTTCTTTTTAGACGGGGAGAAGGTAGGGCAATTGGAATTAAATGACTTGGCCAAGATCACCTGGCTAGTTGTGTGTATGTGTGTGTGTGTTGAGTGTCTGAGTTTGGATTTGAACTCAGGTCCTCCTGACTCCAGAGACGATGCTCTGTTCACTGCGAACGTAGCTGCCCCCAAAGTGCTTCACTTCTGTCATCATCCCTATGAATATTTTAAAAACCAGTCAGTAAGTTCATGGACTGGCTGGGCTGCAGGTGGCCGAGGCAATAACCCTGGTGTACTTCTGGACTAGGTATGGAAAAGGGGTAGATTATAATGAGGTCTCACAGACTTCAGTGAAGCATAACCCGTAAAAAAAAAAAGTGAATGATGACCATGCAAAAGAAAGAAAAGAAATGGAGTCTGGTTTCGTTTGGCTCTTTGTACTCAACAACATTAACTGAGCCCCTACTATGTGTACTGACTTGTGGGAGGTGCTGGGCATACAAAGACAAAACCTAAATGGTTCCTAGCCTCCAGGAGTTTACATTCTTCTGGGGGGATACAACATGAACACAAGTAACTGAATACAAAGTATATCCAAAGTAATTTCCAGAGAGAGAGAAAGGAAGGAAGCAGGCATTCATTAAGTGGCTACTATAACTTAGGCAACAAATTAATTCAGGCTGTTCCCTGGGAGGTCAAATAGTGAAGCTGAAGCTTAAATACTTTGGCCACATGATGAAAAGGTGGGACTCACTGGAAAAGACCCTGGTGTTGGGAAAAACTGAAGGCAAAAGGAAGGGGAGGGCAGAGGGTGAGATGGATGATGTCATGGAAATGAGGAGGAGGTGATAGGTGTTTCAGGCGCTCCAATGATGAGTCCCTGCTGTGCAGTCTGGAATGAATTCACAAGGCCCAAGCAATCTTTTGTAAAATTGTAAAAGTTTATTGCTACACTTTACATCGGGCAAGGGTTCTTAGGGAACCTGCAAACTTAAAGAAGTCAAAGGTATAGTTTATAAAGAGTTACAATAGTAAATCAGATGCCAATTATGCTAACTAGGTGAGTAAGGGTGGGATTAGGGAGGAGTTAAGGAGTGGTCAGTGCTTAAAGAGACGTGCACTTTTATTGTCCATCCTGCAGGCGAATTGCCTGTAATTCACTGGGAAATAGCCCAGGGCGGGGGCTACCTGGAGGTGTGGTTTTAGGCTTGAAAGGTCACTAAGTCAGCTAGCAGTCAGGATTGATTGAGAAGTGCCTAGTCTGCCACCCATCAGTGTCCTGTTTGATAAGATGGATGTTGGGAACCAAGGCTGAGGGGGATTCAGTATGTGTATAATTGGCTGAGGAGTTAACTTAACAGATAGTGCACTGAAGGTTTCCTAGGTGCAGCTGGCCATTATACTAGAGGGAGATAAACAGTTCATGAATTGTTGCTAGGCAGAGTGCTGGCAGGGGGAAGGGGCAGAGTTAATGCTCTGAGGCTGGGGGGGGGGGTGAGAAATGTGATTTTACAGACTGGTTTTACAAATTGATTTTACAAACTGATGTTACAAACATAGATACCCCAAGCACCCCATCAGAAACAATGAACATGAACTTGGACAGAATTCAGGAGATGGGGAAGATAGAAGGGCCTGGTGTGCCATGGTACATGGGGACAAGGAAAGTCAGACTTGATTGAACAATAACGTAAGTGATAAATACAATACAAACATTATCTTATTTGATCCTCACAACCACCCTGGCAGATAGATGCTATTATATTCCCCCCATTTTATAGTGAAGAAACTGAGGCAGACAGAGGCTAAGTGACTTCCCTAATGTACCGTATTTGCAACTTAACCACTTCACAAAATAGCCAGGTGGGTGGGTGAATGCCCATATCACATAGCCCTAAATTGCATCTCTCCTGTTCAGTTGTTTTTCCGTCATGTCTGACTCTGTAACCCCATTTGGGGTTTTCTTGGCAAAGATACCTAGAGTGGTTAGCCATTTCCTTCTCTCTCCAACTCATTTTACAGATGAAGAAACTGAGGCAAACAGGGTCAAGTGACTTGCCTAAGGTCACACAGCCAGTAAGTGTGTGAAGCCAGATTTGAACTCAGGGAGAAGAGTCTTTCTGACTCCAGGCCTGGCACTCTACCTCACCACCTAGCAGCACCTCTATTGCAATTCTGCATTATTTCCCAGGGTGACATAGCTAATAAGTGTCTGGGGCTGGATCTGAACTCAGGTCTTCCTGCCTCTAGGACCAGAGTACTATTCACTGTGCTACTAAGATGGCTAAGACAACATAGTGGATAAGGAAAGACCCCTTGTGAGAGGTAGCTTTGAAGGAAATCAAAAATTCTAGGATTCAGAGGTAAGGAGGCAATGTCCTTCAAACAAGTTGCTTATAAAACAATGTATCTGTCTTGTACAGATATTCACTCAAAGAAGTATGTGAACTACTTTCTTCTGCATCAGGAAAGGCAGGGAAGATGGTGAAATCCTATCTTCCAAAAACCCAACCATCCACTTCCAGGCGCTGTGTTCCGGGAAGTGCCTGATGCCACAGCTCTCCCTGGCTGCCTCACCAACCCCACACTCCCCACTGCTTCTCTTCATCTAGCCTTTGGGGGAGGGATGAGGGAGCCAGTGCTCAGGAATTCTAACTGACATCCAGGCTTCTCTGTTGGGAAATGAGGCTTCTGTTTAGCTCTTGTGGGATGTATAAAAGCACTATTACATGCACAATTAATGCACCATGTTAACTGAACTTATCAGGAGAAGGATCTGAAATGGGAGTGAAGTACATTCTCTGTCCAGAAGAACCCACTTCTTTTTTCAGAAATGAAGGGAGATAGCTACCAGTCAGTCTGCCCGATCCTGTATAGCCAGAGACAACTGGCCGGCAACAAGGGAAAGGAAGTCCATTGGTGAGATGCCATGTAAACTGTGGAACTTCTTGAGGAGCCCACATTACATTGGGAGGTAACAACATGCACACAGTAAGTAAATATACAAAGAGTAAATAAAGATAAAGTTCTTCTACAAGGAAGGGGAGGGAGAGTACTATTATTACTAATAGCTAACATTTATAAAGAACTTACTGTGCCAAGCACTATACAATGATTATCTCATTTGATTCTCACAACAACCCTGGGAGGTAAGCTCCATTATTATTCCTATTTTACAGTTGATGAACTTGAGGCAAACAAAGGTGAAGTGACTTGCCCAGGGTCCCATAGCTACTAAATGTCTGAATTTGAATTCAAGTCTTCCTGACTCCAGCCCCAGCACTTTCTCCACTGTGCCACCTTAGCTTCCCCTTGGAGCTGGATGGATGTGGAAGGGTCACATGTAGGAGATGGTGTCTGAGCTCAGCTTTGAAGGAAAGGAGGAATTTTAAGAGGTGAGAATGGAAGACATTCCAAGTATGGGTCACAAGCCTGTGCAAAAGCAAAGGCAGGAGATGAAATGTTATGTGTAGAGAAGTAGGAGCATGTGTTTAGAATGCAGAGGATGGGAAGGCGTGCCCTGTAGAGTGTCATCATACACACATGTAACTTATTCAAATTCAATTATATGAACTCAGAAAAAAAGGAAAAGAGAAACACCAATTGTGAGAGCACCAGCAATTGTGAATGGCATCCACTCTGTGAGCGGTATGACAGGACACACACATGCACTGTTTCCTCATCAGTCTCAGTTCCCCCACGCCTCCAATAGTGTGAAAATCTCCCTTGGCTAAGGGTCAGAGATTTGGGCCTAGGAAAGACCTTAGAGGCCATCGAATTCCACCCTTTCATTTTACAGTTGAGGAAACTGAATTTAGCTCTCTTAAATGACAGGTCTTCCTAGATACCAGTCCAGCACCCAATCCTTTTCACCATTCTTCCCCTACACAGAAAGGAAATGCTCTCCAGGGGATTGGCTTTTCTTAAACCACATTTCCCAGCCTCCTACCCTGTGGTTGCCCTACTTATAACATAAGAGGGGGAATAGGGGAACTCAATGGAGTGAGCTGAAGGTGGGGCACTAAAGGGATTGCCGTTCAGCTCCACTTCACATGTTAGCCTTGTGAGCGATAACTTGTAGTGAAGTTTCCCCATTTTGAAAAATCAAATCTAGAGTGGCTTCAGCATCCACTAGGGCTAAGTTTAGAAGTCAGCTGATGTTGCAGGAATCTGGGACTTAGAGCAATGGAGACCCTCCCCAGGCCACCTCAGCACAAGATATGCCAAATAAGGACAAAATTGCTTTCCTGGCCTTGCATTAGACACCCACATGTTTCTCCTGTGTTTCCCCGATAATAAGACACTGTCTTACTATTTTTTTTTGGAAAGAAAAACACCAGAGGGCTTATTTTCAGGGGAGGGCTTATGTTGTCCTGCCTCAGCTCTCCTCCGCAGCACTGCTCTCAATGGCGCCAGCAAGCAAATCACTGGGGAAGAACAGGATGACACACTTGCTGCTGCAGCTCTGATTGGATGCAGCTCGGAGCGCTGCGTGCGTTTCACCCGGGGGGAGGGGGGGACGGCACATACAGAGGGTACTGTAATGTAGCGTGTAGCGCAGGGGATCACCTTCACTACAGTAGCAATCGCAATAGGGCTTATTTTCGGGGGAGGGCTTATTTTAGAGGAATCTTACACAGTAAGGGGAGGGCTTATTTTCGGGATAGGTCTTATTATCGGGGAAACATGGTATGTCCTTTGTCTCCGGGATAGGTTCCCCTGCTTAGATTGTGAGCTGGCCTCCCCACCAATGGGAGTGAAGACCAGTTGGGGTTTGGGGTTTCTACATGGGGGTGGGGTATATAAATATAGGCTTGCTTCCACATGTTGCTCTCTCCCTAGCAGACACCATTTGAGCAACTGGGGCAGGGGGCCCTTTCTCATGAGAAAGAATAAAGACCTTTCTGATCTCAGACTCAGACTCTGAACTCTTTCATCTCACACAGCCTGACCAATCTATCCTTTGGAGACAAATTTGCCTGGAATTTACCAGCTTGACAGCTTCTCTTACTTTCATCATGGTGGAGGCTGGTCAACACAGATATCTCTGGCAGATATGCATAAGGCCCAGGCCAAATATGTACCCTCTCTCCAAGATTTTCAGGGTCAAAGGAAGTTTCAACAGATTCCGCAGGAACTCCTATACTTTGCAAGTCATGGGATCTGTTTTTTTGAGGCAGGGAGGCCCTGCCCCCTTCTCCTTCCCTTCCCAAAAATAAAAGAAAAACAAAACAATTTTTCCTGGACTCTGGGGGTTTCTCTCCAAACAGAAAGAAGTTGAGGCGAAGGAAGGGATTTACCACAAGATAAGACCACAGAGGATAATGAATGTTTGGATGAGATTCCCTGGAGGGCAAGCAATGTCTTTGTGCACATAATTGTATTCCCAGAACTCAGCAAAAGACTGGTTCATAGTAAGCTAAGAAATGCTTACTAATTTGATCTGACACTTGAAAAATGGATCATAGAACCTTAGACTTAGAACTAGCAGGGACCTAAGAGGTCACCAAGTCCAACCAACTCATTTTACAGATGGGGAAACTGAGGCCCAGAGAGGTAAAGCCCAGGGACACACAACAACTAAGTGTCTGAGGTAGGATTCAAATCCAGGTCTTCCTGACTCTAAGTCTAACATCACTGATCTGTTAAGTGTTTGGAGTTAAGTGATAGGTATAAAGCTCTTCCTATAAAGAGTAGAGTTGGACCTTCTGAGCTCTAAGGATTGATGAAGTAGAACCACAATGTGCACGGGGTGAGAGTTCATCCAATAAGGAAGTTCATCCAAAGGAATACAAAAGGTGAGGAGTGACTGTAGTTGAAGCTGTTCTGTGAGACACTTAGGCATTCATCTGCCACCCTGGCATGAAAAAGGGAGAGTTCTGTTGTCTTCCTTGCATGTGTATCTAGCATGGAATGAGACTTGTCAAAACTGCCACCAACTCCTGGAAGCTGATGGTGCACGCATGAGGGAAAAAGTGGCCCAAAAGCATTTTTAGAGATCACATTTATGAAAAGGAACAGAGACTTTAGAAGAGCAGGAAGTGATTTTGTCATAAATTCTGTAAAAGTTTCAGGGGTAAATAAAGTCTTCCCACCTGAAGACTGATAAAGCTATTGTTTTAGTGTAATGAAGCAAGGTGGCTAGTTTCAAAGCAATTTCAGAGTGAAGGGGAAAAAAGATAAAAAGGTTTGCATTTACAAATTCATCTGAAACTTAAATAGGTGCTTGTTAACCCTTCACTGACCATGAAAAGAGAAAAGGTTGTTTAGATCAAGGACACCCAAATCTACTTCCCTCCAAGCTCAGAAATTCCTCTCTGACTTCCACCCCAGCTCAGAGACCCTCCCCTCCAACCCTGGGAACCCCTTTCATCTCAGATCAGGTTCTCAAAGAAAGGTATTAGAAGGACAATAAGAACTGCTGGAAAAATGCAAGGAACCATGACTTGCATTTTGGTCTCATAAACTTGTTAGCTGTGTGAAATTAAGCAAGTAATCTTATCTCTGTTTGCCTTGGCTTGATGATGGGTAAAAGAGGAAAATAATAATGGTACATGATGGGGGACGGGATCCCAATAGGTTCAGCAGGAACCCTGATCTCATCCAAGACCAGGAAACCTGCAAGGGCGTCTGGAAAGAATTTAGCTCAGCCTAGCTTGGAATTAGAGTTGAGAAAGTTTATTATTATGCCATTACAGGCAAGAGTCCTTTAGGGGACCTGCTTTTACCTTTAAAAGGTAGGGCTGCCATTGTCAGGGCTGACCTGAGGGGAGGGGCCTCAGTGCATAGACAAAGGTCAGAGCTGATCAAGAGGAGAATGTGAATAGATAGTTTAGATAAGATTTGGGCGAGGTGGAAGGAGACAAAAGGCAAGGATAAAGGAGGGTGTGGGCCAGGCCTGAGAAGAAATGAAGAGATTAAGTAAGAACAAAAGGGGTCACAGGGTGTTGCCTAGGTGGAGTGTGGGATAGGGAGAAGGGGCAGAGCTCAAGGGTGGGAAAGGACAAATTACAACTTCACAGACTGGTTTTACAAGTTGGTTTGACCTAGACCCCAGGTATCCCATCAGTACCCACCTCCCATGGGTGTTGCTAGGATCAAAATGATATAAAGATTGTAAAGGGCTTAACACAGTGACTGGCATTTGGTGAGCACTCTATAAATGCTGACCATTATTACTATTTCTTTAATTGATTGTATTGCTTTACTGCGTTGCAGATATGATTAGAATAAAATTACAAAGGTAAAAAAGATTAATGATGTTCTATGTAGGATAATTTGGAAATACATTTGCTGAATTGATATTATCTGGTAATAATTTTTTTAATGTTTTAAATATATATCATGTATGCTATTATTGTATTTCTAAATTCTCTATCATAAAATACTTCAGGAAACCATTCTATCAGAAATTCTGTTGAACTTTAACTTCCTTTTGAATCTAGATTATAAATTGACCTTTTAAAAGAATATGATAGGGGCGGCTAGGTGGGGTGGTGAATAGAGCATCTATTCACATAGAGCATCTATGGAGTCAGGAAGACCTGAGTTCCAATTTGGCTTCGGACACTTAGCACTTAGTACCCCTGTGATCTTGGGCAATTCACTTAACCCCAATTGCCTAGTCTTCCCTCCTCCAAAAAGGAAAAAACAAAAAAGAATGTGATAAAGACAGATATTTGAAAATTGTTTAATATTTAATGGGGTATATTTTTTGAAAACAGATAATCACAATGAGTTTCCTATAACAAAGAATTTTGAAGATTTTTGAAAGCAGACTTTGAAAAAATTTGACTGTCACTTATAAAAATTATGAAAATGTATATGGTGGTTTAAAGATGTAATTTCAATATTTTAATATGAATTAATTATAAGGTATTTGATGTATTTTTGAAACCCCAGAATGTGATTAACTTTAATTTATAAGTAAAGGATAAAAGAAATATTAAGTGTAAGGGAAACATAAGTAAAGATATTCAAGCCTTAAAAATTCTTGGGACTATAATTTATTATTGTTTTGAGTTTTAATTAAAGGGATGGTTGTCTGAACTGTCATGGTAACTTAGAAAATGTCATGTCCTGCAGTCTAAGAACTGCTAAAAGTAGATGTCTATGCCTGGGAAGAGTTTATTTAAAATTTTTGCATCTATATTCTTGAGGGAGATTGGTCTATAATTTTCTTTCTCTGTTTTATCTCTTCCTGATTTAGGTATCAGTACCATATTTGTGTCATAAAAAGAATTTGGTAGGACTCCACTAATTTTCCCAAATAGTTTGTAGAGTATTGGAATCAATTGTTCTTCAAATGTTTGATAGAATTCACTAGTAAATCCATCTGGCCCTGGAGATTATTTCCTAGGGAGTTCACTGATGATTTGTTTGATTTCTTTTTCTGAGATGGGGTTAAGTAATTTACTTCCTCTTCAGTTAATCTGGGCAATTTATATTTTTGTAAATATTCATCCATTTCACTAAGATTGTCAAATTTATGGGCATAGAATTGGGCAAAATAATTACTAATTATTGATTTCCTCTTCATTGGAGGTAGATTAACCCTTTTCATTTTTGATACTCATAATTTGGTTTTCTCCTTTCTTTTTTTTTTATCATATTGACTAAGGGTCTGTCAATTTTATTGTTTTTTTTCATAAAACCAGCTCTTAGTTTTATTTATTAATTCAATACTTGTCTTAATTTCAATTTTATTTATCTCTACTTTGGTTTTCAGTATTTCTAATTTAGTATTTAATTGGGGGTTTTCAATTTGTTTTTTTTTCTAGCTTTTTTAATTGCATGCCCAATTCATTGACCTCCCTTTTCTCTAATTTATTCATGTATGCACTCAGGGATATAAAACTTCTCCTAAGAACTGCCTTTGCTGCATCCCTCAAATTTTGGTATGTTGTCTCATTATTTTCATTCTCTTGAATGAAGTTACTGAAAGATTATGCTCACTTTTGTCAGGTAGTTAACCCTTGGTTGCAGTCCTAGCTCTTTTGCCTGATGAAATATCAAATTCCAATCCCTCCAATCTTTTAATGTAGAAACTGCTAGGTCCTGTGTAATCCTGATTGTAGTTCCATGATATCTGAATTGTTTCTTCTTGGCTGCTTGCAATATTTTCCCCTTAATCTTGTAATTCTGGAATTTAGCTACTATATTTTCTGGAGTTTTCAATTTGGGATCTCTTTTAGGAGGAAACCAGTGAATTCTTTCAATAACTATTTTACCTTCTGATTCTAGGACTTCAGGACAGTTTTCTTTGACAATCGCTTGGAGGATGTTATCCAGGCTGCTTTTTTCATCATGGCTTTCCGGTAGACCAATAATTTTTAAGTTATCTCTCCTGGATCTGTTCTCCAGGTCAGTTGTTTTTCAGTGAGCTATTTTACACTTTCTTACAATTTTTCAATCTTCATGTTTTGTTTGATTGACTCTTGGTGCATCATAGAGTCCTGAGCTTCAATTTGACTGATTCTAATTTTTAGTGAATTATTTTAGGGAGGTATTTTCTCCAATTAGTTCACTAATTTTACTTTTTAAGGATTGGTTTGCTTCAGAGAGACTTTTTTTCAATTTGGTCACTGTAGATTTAAATTTATCTTCTACTTCCCTAATTTGGGTTTTAAAATCTTTCTTGAGCTCCTCCAAGAATGCTTTTTAGGCTTGAGACCACTTCATATTTCCATCTGTGGTCTCAGGTGTGGACATAGAGTACCATGGTGTTTCCTGAAAGTGATTATTCTTGTTCAGAATAATGGGATTCTCTTGTCTTTGGTCTTGCCTTTGCAAGTTGCTTCCGGCCCATTGTAATTGCCTATTTCCTGTCCTTTAAAGTGTATTTCTGCTCCTGGAGTACTGAGGGCTCTGACCCAAGCTTCTCAGGCTGGGAGCTAGGTGCTTGGTTGTTGTGTGCTGTAGCCTCTGGGTGTCTAAATTGAGGCCAAGGCCAGAAATCTCAGTGTTTTCCCTGAGTTACCCTGAGGCTCACAGAGTAATCTATGGGGAGGGGTGGTCTGACCGCTTCAGATTTCTGCCTCTATGCCCCTGGGCTACAGCTCAGGCAGGCTTTTGCTGGTTAGGTGAGGTGGGGCTTGTTGGTACCCCTCCCTCTCTTCTCTTCAGACTCCTAACTGCCTCAGTTACACCCTTTCTCCCTGACTTCTAAGACTGAGGCTATTTCTTCTATTTCAGGATTTTAATCTCGGTGGGACATTTATCTCTGGGTTTTCTTGGTCAGGGAGGGGAAATCGGATCAGCCAGAATTTACTTTGCCATCTTGGCCCCTGGAAAGTCAGGCAGATGATTTTTAAACTTCCAGGCTTGGGGCTGATAGCCCCAGGAGAAGCTGCTGTCTTTGCTGCGGGCCCTGAGTTTTCTCTTATTGAGAGCCTACAGATCCTCCTGTGGCGTGGTGAGATGTTGGTGAGACAGCTGTGAATCGCCCTTGGGGTGGGTGAGTCTGCTGGCTGGTGCTTCTTCTCTCTCTGCTGTAGTTCACTCTCTATTCCAAGCTGCTGCAGCCCCAGTGTGCTCCACACTTCCCCTATCCCGACCCACATGGGCACTTTCGTGGGCTGGATTCTGCCATGATCTGTCTCCCAGTAGATTCTGACCCATAGCAGTAGAAGTTTTATAAATATAATACTAAATCTACTAATTAATAGACTGATATCAAAACATCTCTGAGTTACTAAAATAGGATGCAAATATGAAAATCTTATAATTTTAATCTGAATTTATGGGCAAATTATAGTATAGGCATAATATCCTATAAGGTAGAATTAAACAAGGCAATAAGAAAAAAAGGTAATGCAAAAGTTTTCTAATTAAATGTGTGTGGTGTAGAGGACCCTGAAGACCTCCTACCCAAATTTTATAAAACTCAGAGGCTTCTCAAGGTGGGAACAGAAAGCATTTATTTAGTTCTGGAGAGAAAATGGCATCTCCTCAGCTAGGACAGACTAGTGGAAGGAGGAGTGTTACAGAAGACAAAGCAAGGTTATATACCCTCCCATAAACAAACCCCCTCCCACCACTATCCCTTCCTTCCATTGGCTGGGAGGCAGGCTTACAATCTTAGTGTGAAAATCCTCTCAAAAGACAAAGAACAAGGAAACAGGGCCTAACTAATGCAAACATACATGTCCTTATTTGGCAAATTTGATGCTGAGGTGTTAGTGAAGGAGGGGGAAGAGTGGTAAGTTAGGCAGTTTCTAAGAAACTGGAACTTAGGCTTGTCTGATCTTACCAAAGCCTGCCTCTAGTTTTGAGACAGTCTCTCTCTCTCCCACCACCCTGGGGAGTCTTCACAGAGGATATATCTCACTCAAATGGAATAGTAAATTTTGAGAAAGCAACAGGATTAGATGTTTTTTCTCAAAGAACTATATAGAAATGTTTATGATTGCCTTCCTAATGTGTCTAGTATGAAGATTCAGATTTGGTTATATTTCCATAAGTTTTCAAAATTGGATTAAGGGTTTTACATATAAAATTGTATTAATAATTATAAAGAAAGTGAAATTCTTTTCCATTTTCAAAGTATCTGATAATTTTAAAAGACAGAAGGGTTCATTTTACAAGTTATACCCTAGTGAATTTGTTTTTCCTCTTTTTGGAGGGGGGAATGCAGGGCAATTGGGGTTAAGTGACTTGCCCAAGGTCACATGGCTAGTAAGTGTTAAGTGTCTGAGGTCAAATTTGAACCCAGGTCCTCCTGACTCCAGGGCCGATGCTCTATTAACTGCACCACCTAGCCCTCCCATGAATATTTTTTTTAAGATTCTCATATCAGGTACAGGGTTTAAGTAAAAATAGAAATCAGAAGTGGCATAAAAAAAAAGACAACCTGAAACTCTTTGAAGTTTCATGATTGGACAACCAAATTTAAGAGATTGTGCTAAATTGTATTAAGTCTTGTTATGAGCAGATTTTAGTAGAATTATTTAAGAGCCTCTACAAGTGATTTGAAATCAGAGAATCAGAGTTCCCTTCACATCTGCCCCAAGAATGAAAGCCAATTTCAAAATGTACAAGAGAAATTACCCAGGGACTAGATGATTACCTGGCACATCTGGGACTCAAAATGAGCAGATTAAATGGACGTTGCGAGTGAGTGACTAGGATACAAGGAGACTTGGTGTTAATTTATGTTTTTCTCTTGTTTACTTTAGTGACTCTTCTCAAAATTATCTATTATGAGCCCTCTAAGTAGTTCGATCTGTATCCTGACTTAAGAAATTCTGATTATGACTATGGAAAAGACTTATAGCTTTGGCTTACAGCTAAGTAATCCATGGGGAAAGTGGGTTTTCTACTCCCACATAAATCAAAAGGGGAAAATTGGTGTTATTTGTAGAAGGTAATACTTGAGCTGAGTCTTGAAGGCAGTGAGTAATTTTCAGAGATAGAAGTGGGAGGGGGTGAACTTCTGACATGGGAAATGGCCTGAAATTAAAAAGACTGCTTAGGACTTTAAAAACCATCCAGAAAGGTTTATATTTAATCCTAAAAGTAATAGGGAGCCATTGGAATTTACTGAGAGTGAGAGGGGCATGTTGAGACTTGAGCTTTAGAAATATCACTTGGGGGATGGGTAGGTGGCACAGTGAATAGAACATTGGCTCTGGAGTCAAGAGTACCTGAGTTCCTATCTGGCTTCAGACACTTGACATACTTACTAGCCATGGGATCTTGGGCAAGTCACTTAACCCCAATTGCCCTGACCTTCTCCCTCCAAAAAGTAGCAAAAAAAAAAAAAAAAGAAATATCACTTGGGCAGCTGTGTGGAGTATGGATTGGAACAGTGAGTCTTGAAAGAAGATCAGTTAAGATTCTTTTGCAATGGTCTATACAAGAGTTGATGAGGCAGCTGAACTGCACTAAAGCAGTGGCTATATGAATCCTAGGAACGCTTTGTGAGAGGCATCATGTAGAGATGTCAAGATTTGACAATTGATTGGTATGTGTTAAATTAGGCTAAAAAAGTAGTTAAAATGGCCATAATCTTTGACCCAGAGATCCCACTACTAGATAACATACCCGTTGAGGAGGTCAAAGACAGAAACTTCCCATGTACACCTAAAGATTCATGGCAACACTTGGAGTAGAAAAGAATAAGAAATAAAGTAGTTCCCATTAACTGAGGGAAAGGCTAAAGAAATTGTGGTATCTGAATGAAACCATCCTAAAAGAAATGATGAATGCAAAAAATTTGGAGAGGGACTAGAAGATTTTTATAGAAAGATACAGAGTAAAGTCAAAAGAACCAGGAAAACAACATACCTAGTGACTATATGGAAAAAACCACAATAAGAAAGAAATTGAATAATGTGGAATTGGGATGATTAATTGGCCTCAGGGAAGATATTAGAATATTCACTTCCTTACTTTTTCTTGCAGAAGGAAGACACTATCCCTCCCAAAACCAAATTCAATGAGAATAAGGTTGATCCATTCCCTATTACCTTCCTGTTCTTCCCTTCCATTGTAACCATTTTCCCTTACCTCTTCTATGTGAGATAGTTTACCCCATTCTGTCTCTCCCCATCTCCTCTCATTATATTCCTCTCTCTCCTCCTAATTTCACCTTTTAAGTATCATCCCTTCCCATTAAGTTGGTCCTGTGCCCTCTATCTACGTATAACTGGACATATATATATATATATATATACACACATTCACATATGTATTCATATGACCACATACCCTCCTATATAGACATACACACACACACACATATATATATACATTTCTATTCCCTTCAATTATTTTCCCACTTAGAAAAGTTTCATAAGTTACAATTATCATTTTTACATGTAGGAATGTAAATAGTTCAACTTTGATAAGTTCCTTATGATTTCTTTTTCCCTGTTTACTTCTCATGTTTCTCTTGCTTCTTATATCTGAATGTCAAATTTTCTATTCAACTCTGTTTTTTTTTCATCAAGAATGTTTGAAAGTCCTCTATTCCACTGAATGACCATATTTTCCCCTGGAACACGATACTCAGTTTTGCTGGGTAGGTGACTCTTGGTTTTAATCCCAGCTCTTTGACCTCTGGAATATCATATTCCAAGCCCTTTGATCCCTCAGTGTAGAAGCTGCCAGATCCTCTGTTATCCTGATTGTGCTTGCACAATATTCAAATTGTTTCTTCTTGGCTGCTTGTAATATTTTCTCCTTGATCTGGAAATTCCGGAACCTGGCTTTAATATTCCTAGGAGTTTTCTTTTTAGGATCTTTTTCAGGAGGTGATCAGTGGATTCTTTCAACCTCTATTTTTCCCTCTGGTTCTAAAAAATTAGGGCAATTTTCCTTGAGAATTTCTTGAAGGATTATTTCTAGGTTCTTTTTTTTTGGTCATGGCTTTCAGGTAGTCCAATAATTTTAAAATTATCTCTCCTGGACCTATTTTCCAGGTCAGTGGTTTTCCCAATGAGATATTTCACATTGGCTTCTATTTGTTCATTTGTTTAGATCTGTTTAATAGTATCTTGATTTCTCATAAAGTCACTAGCTTCCATTTGCTCCAATCTAATTCTGAAGGAATGATTCTCTTCAGTGAGCTTTTGAGATTCTTTTTTCATCTGGCATATGCGGCTTTTTAAGGCATTCTTCTCCTTATTACCTTTTTGAGCCTCTTTTACCAGTTGAGTTAGTCTTATTTTTAAGGTGTTATTTTCTTCAGTCAGGCTGTTGACTCTCATTTCATGATTTTCTTGCATTGTTCTCATTTCTCTTACCAATTTTTCCTTCATTTCTCTTATTTGGTTTTCAAAATCCTTCTTAAGGTCTTCTATGGCCTGTAACCAGCTAGTATTTTTCTTGGAAGCTTTTAGTGCAGGAGTTCTGACTTTGCTGTCTTCCTCCTGTTCCATGCTTTGATACTTTTTGTCCCCAAAATAGGAGTGTAAATTTGGATTTCTCTGCTCAGTTAGCTTCCTTTGTGTGCTCATGTTGCCACTCAATTACTTGACTTTTGAGCTTTTTGCCACAGTAGGACTCTACTACCAGACAGGGGAACTTTGTCCCAAATAGCTGGGGTTTTCTCAGCTGCTGAAGCAATTAGTTGGGTGCCCTCTCTGAAGCTTCCACAAACTCTGGCAAGGTGATCAAACACCCCAGGACCTTCACCTTAGACCACAATCCAGATCTAAGCAGGTTAAAGCCAGAGCAATTACCCCTCACACTGGTTGCTTTGTCCCCCTAAAATCTGCAAGCCAGGAGCTGAAGCTGCCACCTGGCATGGCTGCATGGCTACAGCACCTCAGTGGCTTCTCCCTCCATGGGATAAAGGCCGAACCACACTCCTGAACTACTGGATCCCAAGGTCCACACTGCACTGACCTCTCACTTTGTCCTTAGCATCTATGTGTTGATAATCCTAGAAACCGTGATAGCTGCTGGTGATGTGAAGTCCCTCCATCCTGAGGCTGGTCATGGCTGCCCTGAGACTAAATCCTTGGGCTCTTGGGGCACTGGGCATGGCTCCCAGAGTGCTGCACTGGCTGCTTCCTGCTGGCCTGCCGGGCTGTTCTCAGTGGGAGTTTAGCTTCTCTGTGTCATTTTGTGGGTTCTGTAGCTACAGAGTTTTTTCAGTCACCTTTTACATGATTTGGAGGTCGTGGAAGCTGGAGCTGCACAGAAGTCCTGTTTCTACTCCACCATCTTGCCTCCGTCTCAGTTGTACTTAATTCTGGGCATCCAGCAGAGTGTGCAGTATTCCTATTTAGATTACTGAACCTCCTTTAAAAAACATTGGTCTGTTTCCAGCTAGCTGAGATAGCAGTGAGCTTTCAGCAGCTGTGAATAAATATAAAGCAATAGCTAGTTAGCAGGAGTTCTCAGAAAATACAGAAGAATGGGAAATAAGACAGGCAATTCTGGACTAGAGAGCTAGGGAGGACAGTGGAATATTTTTGTCACCTACTTATATCCTCTTATATTCTGGTCCTACTTCTCTAGTGCCCATAGAAATGTTTACTTGTTATTTATAAGGAATAATACTGTAGAACCATTGTCCTCTAAATGGTTTCAGTGATGCTGTAAGACAAATCATGTCACCCAACCCATAATAGCTCTATATAATAAAGGACTGGTACACTGTTCTCTAGATCCTCCAGTTATCTTGTGGGGATGGGTTTGGAGTTAAAGATTCAGGTTCAAATCTCAGCTTTACCATTTACTCCTTTGGTAAATCACTTAACTTTTCTAGGAGTCAGAATCATCTTTAATAAAAAGAGAGGATTTAGACTAGATAATCTTCAGGGGCCCTTCCAGCTAGACATCCCTGAACCAATTGTCTCTATAAATGTTATATTCTCCCATTGTAAAATGTAGTTCCTTGTGAGCAGGGATTGTTTTCTGGCTTCCTAACCACTTAACACAATGCCTGGTGCCTATTAGGTACTTAATAAATGTTTATTGAATTTAATAAAATATATATTTAAATTTACTTGAATTGCATTGCTAGAGCCTGAATAAACTTTAAGATTGGTGCTTGCCCTATTCTGTTGTTAACAATCACTCAAGTAAACATTTATTGAGCACCTATTATGTGCCAGACAGCCTTGTTGGTTGATGGGGATTTTTTAGACAAAGTGAAACAGAACCTGCTTTTAGGAAGTTTACAATCTTTCTGGTTTGTTCAATAGTTTCAGTTGTATCTGACTCTCTGTGCTACCATTTTGGGTTTTTGTTTTTTTTTCTTGGAAAAGATACTGGAGTGGTTTGCCATTTCCTTCTCCAGCTCATTTTACAGGTGAAGAAACTGAAGCAAACAGGGTTAAATAACTTGCCCAGGGTCACACAGATAGTAAAGAAAGATTGGAATTCATGAAGAGGAATCTTCCCGACTCCAGGCCCAGCACTTTACCCAGTAACCCACCTAGCTATCCATTTTTCCTACAGGAGCATTTTAAAGAGCTTCAACCACACTGTGTTAAAACAAAAATAACCAGAGAACTGATCATAGAACTAGACCCACATGGTGGTTCAGGGATCACCTGATCCAGTGCCTTCATATTACAGATGAGGAAACAGAGACTCAGGTAAGCTAAGTGACTTTCCCAAAACTGCATGGGGGCAGATGTCAGATGTTAGACTTGAAACTGGGCCCTGCAACTCCAGAGTTAGTGTTCTTTCTATTAGAGAGTATCTAGTATCAAATTAAATAATATATGTAAAGCACTTAACAGACCTTAAAGTGCTATTTAAATCCTAGCTATTATTAATTTTCAGGAACTATCCTTCTTGAGAAAGAAATGAAAAGGAAAGGTAATGTCCTTCACAATCTTCTTTCCCATGGGTCCTTATCTTATTCTCTATCAAGGCTAGGTAGGAGCTTCTGTCTAAAATTGTGGGCATATATAGAATGTGTGATCCTTCAGGACATTGCTTTGCCATAACTGATATTTTTATTTCATATTGATATTCAATCTCTCTCTTTCTCTCTCTCTCTCTCTCTCTCTCTCTCTCTCTCTCTCTCTCTCTCTCTCTCTCTCTCTCTCTCTCTCATCAGCTAAACAGGATTTTCTTTTTCCTTTCAGAATGACTGGCCTGAAGGATACCAACTTTCTAGTTCCATGAACTTCCGTTGGCCTCAGTGCATCCCTAATAATTTAAAGACCCTGATTCCAAATGCCAGCAGTGAGGCAATTCAGCTCATGAGAGACATGTTGCAATGGGATCCCAAAAAGCGACCAACAGCTAGTCAGGTTTTCGTTCATATTCCATTACTCAATGCTTTTCTCATGATATATTTCATCATTAATGTGGAGGGATTTTTCTTGTTTTTACTATGTTTTTGCCAGATCTGTAATTTCATTACCATAATCATGGGGGTGGGAGGGAGGGGAGATCCTTTCCACTCCATATGGAAATTATATTCATTGATTGAGATTGTGACTGGCTTGTACTCTTTGAGAGTCTGACTGAGGCAATGAAGGGTTAAATATGTTGTCTATTGCTTACCCAGCTATTATATGTCAGAATCAGGACTTGACTCCTGCCTCCAAGGTTGACTCTCTATGTACTACACAATGATGCATTTTAACAGGAGGAGTAATTTCCACAAATCTAATTAGAATTGCTTTTATTGATGCTTTGAATGGAAGTTGTATTGAATCCCATCTCTGCTTATAGGTGAAATATGGTCATTTAAAAAATGTAAGTTTACAATGATTCTAGGGAGGATTTTTTAGTGTACAAGATCAAAAGTACAGTAGTTGCTCAGAAATAGGGGTGTATTACATAATATGTTGTTATATATTAAATAGTAATAATAATATAAAAAGATTTTATTTTTGTCTTTGGAGAACATTATAAAGTATCTCATCACTTCTGAAAGTCAGGATTTCTGGACATATTGTGTTTTGTAATAAAATAAAACCTGACAGCAATAGTTCTTGATTTAAGATAACTGCTGTATCCTAACTCTATGAAGATTCCCTGAGATATTTAGATATTTTAAATTCTAAAGATAATAATAATTGTTTCACCTATCAAGTGTATAATGTTGGTTTTATTGACTTAAACTGACCTAAGCAACTGAGCACAGACATATATGTGCTCATTCTTCATAGAAAGAAATATTTGTTCATTTTTTTGGACTATAAATATAATTTTATTGGTATAGAGACCATAAATATAATTTTGTTGGTACAGAGAACTTTTAATGAGGAAACTCCCATTACCGCTGTAAGGCAATCCCTGTTCTGCAGTTAATCAGTAATTCATTAAACACTCCACAATATGTATTAAGCTCTAAGAGTATAAAAAGAGGACTACAGTGTAAAAGTCTAGAACTTGAGAGATCTAGATGGCCCCTAAGGTCCCTCCCAACTTTAAATTCATGATCCCTATAATATGAGGCTGAAAGGTTTCTAAAAGAAACCATTTTGGGGAGCAGAGAAGAGTGACCACGATGGTAAATAGTGTGAAGATCATGCCACATGAGTATCAATTAACGAAATGGTGGACATTTAGCCTGCAGAAGAAGACCAAGATGCTTTGTGGTAGCTGTCTCTTGGTATTTGAAGGGATGAAAAGAAAAAAGAAAGGAGAAAGAGGAATTAAAGTTGTTTGGATTGATCTGAAAAGGAAGAATTTAGGATCAATGGGTAGAAGTTGCAAGAAGAGAGAATGCAGCTAGGTAATCAGGGACAAAAACTTCTTTAAAATATGAACAATCCTGAAAAACATTGGGATGTTTTCTGGGGATAGTGGGTTTCCACTTCCTGGAGATGTTCGAGTAAAAATTAGGTGAGCACTTACCAGATATGTTATAGATTCTTATCCAGATAGAGATTTAATTTCATGGCTTCTGAAGGACCTTTGAATTCCAATGTGTTGTGATTTTGATTTTGTATATTAATTTCCCAAGGGTTCTCACTGACCAAAATGTCATTGTATAACTTGTCTTTTAGAGGACCTGAGCTGAAAAGTATTTGCATGATGTTTATTTATCAGTCCACGTCTTTAGAAAGCTCCAGGATCATTTCATTGTACAATAAGGTTGTGTTGTTTTTTTTCCAATACCACAAAATGTGGAAACAGGCTTAAATGACTCATGACATATTTATGACACAACAAAAGGTTAAAGAATACACGAAAAAGTCATTGATTAAAGAATTCGAGTTTAAAGTTGTAGTCTCAATCCAGTCTGCTTTTCAATAATAACATCAATAATTATTGATTGCTGACAATGGTGGGATTCTCAGCCCCCAGCCCTAAGATCATGACTTGTTCAGGATCACACAGCTAGTAAATGTCTGAAGTAAGATTCAAAGTGAGGCTCTCCAGATTCCAAGTGTAGAGTTTTGTCCACTTCTCCAGGCTGTGTTTCAATATGAGTCTAATACTTTGTTGCCACTCTAACAGTCTCTAATAGAGGCAGTTAGGTGGCACAGAATGTTGAGCTTAGAGTTAGGAAGACCTGAATTCAAATTTGGTTTGAGACACTTACTAGCTGTATGATTCTGGGCAAGTCACTTAACTTCTCTGCCTTAGTTTCCCCACCTGTAAAATGGGGATACTAACAGCACCTACCTCTCAGGTGTGAGCACCAAATGAAATAATACTTATAAAGTGCTTAGCACAGTGCCTGGCAAATAGTAGGTGTTTAATAAATGTGCATTCCTATTTCTTGCCCTCTAGTGAGCCACCTATGTTTACTATCTATACTTCCTCACCAGCCAATCACTCTTCTACCCCTTCAGTCTGTTATCTACTCCTTTGTTGTTATTCAGTCATTTTTCAGACATGTCTGAATTTTCATTACTCCAGTTGGGGTTTTCCTGGCAAAGATACTGAAGTAGTTTGCCATTTCCTTGTCTAGCTCATTTTACAGATGGGGAAACTGAGGCAAACAAAATTAAGTGACTTGCCCATGTTCATACAGATAGGAAGTGTCTGAGGCTGGATTTCAACTCAGTTAGATCTTCCTGATTCTAGGCCCAGGCTTTATACTGTGCCACCCAGTTGCCTGCTATCTGTTCCTACATTCTACTGGAGCTATTTCCTCACCAGTCACTAATCAGGCTGAGGTATCTAAATACCAAAGTCTTTTATCAATCCTCATCCTCGGTGTTTTTCTAGAAAACTCAGACAGGAATGACCACTTCTTCTGCTTGATATTCTCTGCCATGTCCTCCATGACACCATACTACTGTGGCCACTTCAACTCTCTGCACATTCTTTCTTTGTCTCTTCATGATGAGACCTCCTCCTTCCCCCATCTTTGAGATGTAAGCATTCCCTGGGCTTCTGTTCTCAACTCTTCCCCTTGGTGATTTTGTTTACTGACACTCTGGAGCCTTTGCCTACTACACTGGCCACATTCAGACAGTAATAGTTTGGTTAATATTTATGAATGGCCTTTTATATGTTGCCAAGAAAAATAACTCTGATATGGTTGAGATAGTTTCAGTATGAAAATGTGGTTGGTTCATTACTAACATAACTAAATAAAGGTTATCAATGCCTACCAGGGCCATGAGAGACATATGTTCTAACAATTAGTATCATTGTCTCTATGTCCTTCAGAATATCCCAGCTTCATGTGATGTCCATGTCCTGATTATCCACTCTTCTCTTGGAATTAGCTAAAGAATGTGTCAAATTATGAGGAGTTAGAGAACAATTCTTGGTTGTTTATACTTCTGAGGGGACTCCCATAGGCCTTCACTTCTCTATTTTGAACCATACTGAAAACAGAATGGACTAGTGGAGTTATTGCTGGATGAGGCATTTGGAAATTCTGAATTTACAACTACAACTCAGGGACTTACTAGCAATGTAACCCAGCTACGTAACAGCTGTCAGCTTCAGTTTCATCATCTGTAAAATGGTTAGAATAATATCTGTTTCGAACTATTTTTGTGAGGGTTAAATGAAAGAACATGTAAAGTGCTTTGCAAACTTTTAAAACCTTATATAAATGAGAACTATCATTATCATTATTGTAGTTACACAGTTTCTATCCTTTTTTTTTTGGCTTTTAGGAGAGGGGGAGGAAGGGCAAGTGGGGATAAATGACTTGCCCAAGGTCACACAGCTGTTAAGTGTTAAGTGTCTGAGGTCAGATTTGAACTCAGGTCCTCCTGACTCCAGGGCTGGTGCTCCATTCACTGTGCCACTTAGGTGCCCCTCTTCCTCATTATAGACGAGCATTCAATCAACAATCATTCAGCACCTACTGAATACCAGGCACTGTGTTTACAAACACAAAGCAAAACAGTCCCTATCCAGCTTATATGCTAATGGGAGAGAACATATATAGATAGATACGTAGACAGAAAAATATATAGATAGAGAGAGAGGCACATATCTACACAGACACAAATATAGTGATATATAAAGCACTAACAAAACATATGGAAGGTAATCTTACAGAGGAGTCTTAGGAACTCAAAGATGTTTTCTCAATGAGTCTTTAAAAACCATTGTGTCTTAGCACATTGCCTGGTACACAGAAGGAGCTTAATAAATGTTTATTGACTGACCTTGTGAAAAAAGGAATGATAGATATCCTTATTTAACAGGCAAAATGGCATAGTGGAAATTGCATTGAACTTAGACTCAAAAGTTCTAGACTCGGCTCCTGGACCTGGGTAGGTTCTAGTCCAAGCCCACCACTTATTATCTGTCTAACTTCGATCAAATCTGTGCTAAACTATATCACATGGTTAGCTTTTATTTTTAGGATAGGGAGTGGGGAATGATTAAATGAGATAACTTATGTAAAAACACATTGTAAACCATAAGGGACCTATGCAAATTAGGGCATAATTATTTAATAACAAGGAAGAAACACATTAAGATGAATTATTTAAGATGACAGAGAATATTGAGTCATATGTATAATATAGTTAAAATTTTTTAAATTATCTTTTAATTTCCTCAGTTAAATTTTGGGCTGAGGCTCACTATCTTTTTCTCTCGGTTTAGGTCAAGATTATCACATCATTTTTCTTGCCTTCAGCCTTATACCACACTCCTTGTGGTACCTCCCATCTAAGTTACCTTCCTCACTAGTCCCAGCTAGCTAATCTACATCAAATTAACCAGCACTTCTGCCATAGAATCTCACCATAGAGCTCCATCCTGGGTTATCTACTGTGAGACACTGCCCATCTGCCTTCTGTCAAGACTTCTTTTCCGCTCCATTCAAGACCATCCTCCAATCTCACTCCAAAATGGGATTCTTTGTTTGCTAGAATGAAGACACTGGGTTCTCACAAATTCCTGTGTAAACAATTTCTTTCTCCTTAGAATACACTTCAGGTCAATTACATATCAGGGTGGGAAAAAGGAGCAAAAATTAAAGAACATCATAAAAGTGACTGATGTATAGTAGACTTACAGGCTGAAAGACAGATACTAGCTATATATTTGGTCCCAATGTTATACAAATTCCCGAAAGGTCAGTAGTTAGTAATAATGATAATGAGTCATTGTGGTAAAATGGATAAAAATCCAGCTTTGGCATAAGGTTCAAGTTGAGCCTCTGATACCAGTTACGTGACCATGGACAAGAAATTTCATCTCTCTGTGCCTCAGGTAGCTAATTCTTTAAGATTATAAGTTACAAAGGAGTACTGATCTCACTAGAAATTCCTTATACACCAGCCTCAGTCCCCCCTATATCTGGGATTACACGTGTACACCACACATCCAGCTATTCATTGATTCATACATAACAAGAGGCCATATATATATATATATATATATATATATCACTCTGTGGTGTAAAGGAAAGCTGTAGAAATGACTTCTGGACCATTAAAAGAGTGAAGCACTGGAATAAAGAAAGATCCACACAAAACCCTATTAGACGTAGTAAATACTATCCTGCTATGAACAGGTCCTGCACACTGCTTGAGATTCTCTAGGCAACGATAGAGTACTGGGCATCATGTCTAGAAGGGAGAATGAAGCAAATGGAACTGTGTTTGAACACTCTAAAGCAATGGACTCTTCCAGGTTTTGCTACACAGAGAATAGAAATACATGGAAAGTGACTACTAGAACATAAGGGCCTTGAGGGCAGGTACAGATTTTGCTTTTTCTTTGTCTCCCCAGTGCTAATCACAGTACTTGGTACATAGTAACAGCATACTAAACGTTTATTAAATAAATGCTTGTTGATAAAGCCTTTTTACTTTGGATATTCAAACTGAACCTTAAAGAAATTGACCTTGACCTCCTTTCTGGTCAGGATAGAAATATGTCAGATCTAGCAAAACCACTGGATATCAGGATAGCCCAGACTCCTGGGCAAACTCTGGAGCAGAGTTCACATCCACAACCTGAATATATCATTAATAGGAAAAGTTGCCATTATTTTCAGGAGATAAGAGTTGATCTAGTAGGATAAGAGAAAGTCAAATCCTATCTGTCATATATTACTAAAACACTCCAGGAGTAGAAGGGGCCAAGTAGTGAAAACCAACAGTTTGGGACAGTCCACTGAGCTTTCACGTGTAAAAAATGGGAAATTTGTCTACTTGGGGACCTGAATGACTGAAGGTATTGACTCATCACTTTAGGAGTATGAAAAGTCCTGATGGCCTCACCAAGCTCTTAACTACAACCAGGAGGAGGGTGAAAACATTTCCATCATTGGCGTCCTACAGAAAATGGACAGAAAATAGACAGTGGCATTCGAAGTCCTCTATATGCACATTTCATCCTGCCCATGTATCTGGTCAAACTGAAGTGACTTACTATCTTTTCCTCTTCTTATCCTTTTCTCTTTCCAATTTCCATTTGCTGAAGCTCCAAGTGAGAAGTCACCTTGTTCATCAAGTCTTTCCTGAATGCCCTCAGTGAAGAGGTTCTCTCTGTTTCTTTCTCTGCTTCTGTCTCTCTTCAGATTTTGCATATCTTACCCGAAACACTACTTTCAACTCATTTTAGGATAATACGTTTCAAGCCACCTAGTCCAACTTGCTCATTTGACAAATGAGGAAACTGATACTCAGAAAATTCAAGTGACTTATCCATTCATATTCAAGTGACTTATCCAAGGTCATAGCGAGGAAATGGAAGAAACTGGAATTTGAATGCAGGTCTCCCTAACTCCAAGGCCATCACTTCATGCTGCCTCTCTTATTCTCCCCTCATAACAGGCTATTTGTGTACTCATTTTTTGCCCTCACTTAGATCATCAACATGGGGTCTGTTTTGTAGCTATCTTTTCATCTCCAAGGCCCAGGACAGAGCTTTACACACAGGATGCCCATTGAAAATGTTTGTTGAATTGAATATACAAGGGAAGACAGTGGGACCTAAAGAGAGGAGAAGCCAATTCACCAACAAGGAAAATGCAATTCACCAGATTTAAGCCAATGGGGGAAACGTGAGCAAAACAGCCATAGGAACCATCCTTTTGGGGTCACAGCCTAGCCTCTTATATTTCCTACCTTTTAGTTGCTTGATTCAAAGATAGAAGGTAACCTTCTTGCCTAGTCATAGGGTTAGCTCTATGGTGCCCTCATGTGTTTACTAGAGAGAATTACAATTTAAATTGTAATTTCCAAAACTGAGGCCCAGATAGGTCCTTCAGAAAAAAAAGAAGAGGAAGAGAAGGGGAAAGAGGAAGAGGGGGAAGAGAAGGAGGAGGAGGGGCAGGAGGAGGTTATATGGTACTTTACAAGAGCTTTACATGCATTATCTTATATGGTCTGTGTCTCTTCCCCCCAATAATCCTGAGCTAGATTGATTAGGAATTATCAACACAGCAAAGTCCTACTCAGAAGTATCTTTGAGGCACGGAGATGAAGCCAGATTCTTGAAGGCTATGCTAGTAGAACAGAAGCAATGGTGGGCTCCACCAAACTGGAAAGGCTTCACATATGATCACAGAATCATAACTTCTACTTCTGACCAAGGTTACACCATCTTATGATGTGGAACTGCCTCTTACTATACAGTCTGCCTTCTCTCTTTTATCTGAGCCACTAAAATAGCTGAGATCCATATAATGATGAGACAGAACTTTGCAGTAGAGATTTAGATCTTGAAAGGGACATTATAGAGAATCTACATAGAACATAAACTCTTCTAGGACAGGGAGTGTTTCACTTTTGTCATTGTAGCCCTAGCTTTTTTAAACAGTGTCTAGCACTTAATAAATGCTTATTCACTCAGCCAGTCAATAAACCTACTATGTACTAGAACCTGTGCTAAGACTGCGGTTACAAAAGAAGGCAAAAGATAGCTCTTTTGCTGAAAGAGCTCACAGTTTAATGGTAAAGACAACATGCAAACAACTATGCACAAACACACTATAGACTGGATTGGGAATAAGTAACAGAGGGAACACACTAGTATTAAGTGGAATTGGAATTGAAGGAAGCTGGGAAGCAGAAATGAGGACAAAGAGCATTCCCTTCTTAGGAATAGTCAGTGAAAATGCCTGAAGTTGGGAGGTGGAGTGCAGTGTCACTGGATCAAGCAGTATGGAGGTTGTTGTGTAAGTTATGAGAAGACTGGAAAAGTAGGGGGGCTCAGGTTATGGCAGACTTTGAATGCCTAACAGAATTTTCTATTTGATGCTAGAGGAGATAGGGAGTAACTGCAGTTTATTGAGAAGAGGAGTGACATGTTCAGACCTGCACTTTAGGAAGATCACTCTGACAAGAGGGCAGAGGATGACCTGGAGTTGGGGGACACTTGTGGCATTCCTGAAATACTACACTTGTCTGTATCTCTGCTTTCAGGTTTAGCTTAAAGAATAATTTGTGGAAATGAGAATAGTTTCTAATGCTGCAGCAAAGAAATCACAGGGCACCTATAAACTTCAATTTGCCTGTTGGCACTCTAAAAGTGAGACTTTCAACCAATAGCTAAAAAGCTGATTCATGTATTCATGAAAAAACTGAACCACATCAATATTCTCACAATAGATGAAGTTATAACCAAATGGAAAGATGGCTCAGGGGGAGAAAAAAAAGATCAATGACCTTGAACCTAAGCAGAGGAGCCAAAAGGATAGGTATCAATAACAGAAGGGAGCGTGGCTTCCAGATCAGCCAAACAAGCCCAGATATCTGTGACTAAATATTTCAAGATAAAGAAAAATGAATCACTACCCAAAGAGGCAGATGACCCCATGGATTCCCAAGAGAGCACAAAACTAAAAGCAGGAAAATGCTGAGAAAATCAAATTGATTCCATTTTGTAACTGATTTCACTCTGTCCCAACCTTTTGCATAAGAGCTTACACAATGCTTCTTTATCTCAGAACTAAGTTCAAAAGTTGAGAAGTTCAGTCTTTTTGTAAATAGCTCTTTCATCTTTATGTCAAGGAAACCTGTCAGAACTGTACCACTAGCTGTCCTTGCAAAGATACAGGTGGACACAACAGATCAGCCTTTCTTAGCAAAAAGGATGAAAGTCTCATTCCTCCCACTGATAGAAACCAGACAACTTAATCATATATACTGCCTGTGTGCTGTTCTATTTTTATCCACTTTCCCTAAATTATAAGAAGTCTTGAAAAAACCCACTTTGGGGTCTTTTGACTTGCTGAGGAGCTAAAGACCCCTTTTATTGGGAACTACTAGTCTTATCAATAAATTGAACATTTTTGGAACTTTGATGCCTCAGTTTAACTTAATTTCAATTACTACAATTCCAAGCAGTTTAAAACAGAAATAAGAATTGTGAAAGCAGAATTTATGACCTACTCAGCCTGAATAATCAACAGAATAGAGTATAAGCTTAATTGTGAATACTGGAGAAGAAAATATCGGAAGATAAATGAACCATATTGCCTCATAAGTCAAGAAAAAGCTTGGGAAGCAAAAAGTATTCAGGAAGATTGGCGTGAGACCCAAGGAGCTCTTTCATCTTTAAGGCATTTATAACTGAAATTAGGAGGACAACAAATAGATGAAAAGTGCTGTGCCAACATTGACTTCATGGCCATTGGAACAAATTGTTCTCCTTCACCCATTTCTCCAGAGGAAGTCTTCATATACTCAGAGTAGACATTCCTCTAACTCACTGATGGCCTGGTTTAGGCATCACTCTTACTCTGATTTAGCCTGTCTGCCCATGAGGTTTTAGGGGGACTTTGTCACTGAATGAGCCACAGCTTCTTGAAACCACAGGTGAAAGTTGGGTGAAAGGTGGACACCAAATGTTCAAGAAAAGGGCTGGGCAAGCCCTCACACCAGAAGTGCTAGTCCTCCTGAACTCCCCTTACAACCCATAGGCAATTTAAATAATTCATTAACTCTATTCTTTACTGAACAACAAGAAGCAGGAAGTATCAAAATTGCAGGTTGAATGGAAGGACAATAAGGTCATAGATCCAAAAGTGGAAAGGATCTTGGAGGTCGTCCACTCCAATGCTCTCATTTTGCAGGTGAGACTTGAGGACTTATCCAAGGAGACTGACAAGAATCACAGAGAATGAAAAGCAGGAATCTCCTCGGCTCTGCATTGCTTCCCCTACACTTAGGAAATCCTGTACCCCCTGGAGCATTGAAGTTTACTGCCTTAAGAAATCCAGGAGAATCTGCATTCCTGATAATGTTTTCTATTCATTCTTTTAATTTTAATTAATTAATTTTAATTTCTATCAATTCTATTGATTTTTTTAAAAAGTAATTGGGGTTAAGTAACTTGCTCAAGGTTACACGGCCAGTTATTATTTCTGGGTGTGGTGCTGAGTATCTGAGCCTGGATTTGATCCAGGTCATCCTGACACTGGAGCCGGTACTCTTACTCGCTGTGCTACCTGGCCACCCCTATTCTATTGATTCTTAATAGATGCCTGCAGCAGTGATTCTCAAAGTGTGGTGCTAAGACCCTTGTCTATGAATTTTAGGGGAACCCTTGAAGTCAAAACTATATTCATAATAATGTTAAGATGTTATTTGCCTATCAAAATATTCTTCTCTTTTCCAACTACATATCTGTATGAGGCTGGTTTTTCTTCATCTACTTCAACCAAAGCAACATATCATAACAGGAAGAATGCAGAAGCAGATATGAAAATCCAGTTGTCATATAAATCACAGCAGTAAAGATATCTGAAAAAAATGTAAATATATAAAACAATGCTACTCTTCTCACTAAATTTTTTGTTTCATAAATATAGCTATTTTCATAAAACTTTTATCAACAATAACATATAATAGATTTGTTATTACTTTTTAATGAATTTCTATTTGAGAATTTTATCAGTTTTCGTTTCTGACATGATAAATATTGATAGGTATAACCCACAAAAACAAAAGTTCTTTGGGGTCCTTAATAATTTTTAAGAGAGTGAAGGGATCTCAAAACCAAAAAGTTTGAGAACTGCTGGTTTAAATTGCTAGATGTTCGGTGACTGATTGTCCATCCCCATGAGGTTATAGGATCAGAGCTCTAGAGTTGGATGGGTCCTCAGAAGCCTTCTGGAACAACCAGCCTTATTTGATAGATGATGATACAACTGAGATGAAGTAATTTGTCCAAGGTCACAAAAGTAATGTCAGAGGCAGGATTTGAACCCAGGTCCACCAACACTAGAGGCCCTTCTCTTTCCACTATACCATGCTGATGTAGGGAATTGTGTCTCTACTATGTACTGCTCTCTGGCCAAATGCCAGGGACATGTGCCCCACAGAAGTTCTTGGTGCATTGAATGAGTGGGTTGCAGAATGTCACCAGAAACTACTCTGGGGAGCAATCTGGAACAATTTCCAAAGTGCTATAAAAAAAAGTATATACCCTTTGATCCAGCAATACCACTTTTGGGGCTTTATCCCAAAGTGTAGAGGACCACAGGCCAGAGGACTGAATAAACCCTCTCAGCTGAAGAGCCTGATGTTGGGCCTAGATCGGTTCCCCATCCCCCAAGAATGAGCTCAAAACATGCCTGTTACCACAGGTGTGAGCATTATGTACTTGTGATAAGCATGGTAAACATCCCCGGCCTGGAAATGGGGAGGTGTGCAGTGCTCTCAGGGGAAAACAATTAGGAAGAAGATTTATGGCTTCATAAAAGTTTGTGCTTGGGACAATAAACTTGGCTCTTCTTTCTACCACCCTGGGGTTCCCGTCTGTTTTGTGTAGTCTCTCAGCCTCTGGGTAAGGAACTTTTTTTTCACCCTGCTACAGGACGGCAGGGCTCCCCACACCAAAGAACCACAGAAGTGGGAAAAAGACCCGTATGTACAAAAATTTTTATAGCATCTCTATTTGTGGTGGCAAAGAATTGGAAATCAAGGGGATGCCCATCAATTGTGGAATGGCTAAACAAGTTGTGGTATATGAATGTAGTGGAATACTACTGTGCTATAAGAAATGAGGAGCAGATGGACTTCATAATAACTTAAAGAGACTTATATAACTGATGCTGAGTGAGGAGAGTAGAACCAGGAGAACTTTGTACACAATCACAGACACATCTTATGTGTGGCGACTAACTTTGATAGACTAGACTTCTCTCAGCAATACAAGGTTGGAAGATAACCACAAAAGACTCACGATGGAAAGAGATGTTCACATCCAGAGAAAGAACTACAGAGTCTGCAGATTGAAGCAAACTATTTGCTCTCTCTCATTTGTGTTCTGTTTTGTTTTATCCCTTATTTTTCATTGTTCAGCCCATTAGTTATAATCCTTTACAACATGACTAATGTTTAGTGTGACGGTATTTGTAGAACCTATATTTGATTATATGCAGCTATGGGGGGGGGAGAGGGGAGGAGAGGGAGCAGGAAAAAATTTGAAACTTAAGAGATTGTGGAATTGAATGTTGTAAACTAAAAGTAAATATATATATGTGTATATACACACACACACACACACACACACACACACACACACATATATAAATAAAAGAATGTCACTAGGACCAGTAGGGACAGGAAGAGAAAAATGGACTCTCACAGGATAATAGACTAAGAGCTAAATAGAACCCTGGGTATTATCTATCCAACTTCCCCACCCCCATTTTGCAAAGGAAGAAAATAAAACTCAGAGATGTTAAGTGACTTGCCCAGGATCACACATTTTGCAAGTGTCAGAAACCAGACCCAAGTTTTCCTGATTCCAAATTTGATGTTTCATCCATTATTCCATGCTGCTAGACCAAAATATTCTTCTTGGCTACTCCTCTCCACTAGGTAAGAGGTTAATACACTGGATGAAAGCAACACATGTGAACAACATGGACTTCAACCTCACAATGATACACACTTAGGGGCTCCTTTCCTGGTTGACCTCTCTTCTAGAAAATATGCCTTCAAACCTGGGCTCATTTTTGCCTCTGACTAGCTTCTGTTTTGTTTGTTTGTTTGTTTGTTTTCAGGAATCATGTTCTGTGTCAATGAATGGTCTCATTTTCATGTAAATTTCAGCCTTGGGAGACAGGCATGATGGAGACCAACTATATTCCTATACTGAAACACACATACTCATACCTACACACAAAGCATCTTGATAAGGGGAAAATTCTTCACTAACTGTTACCTAGACCTTAGAGAAATTTCGAGATGCTCGAAACTAGAAGAAAAATTATCAGCATAGCTTTGGGAAGAGACAAGATCATCATTCACATGTTCCTAAACCTTACTTTACACCCCCCCCCCACCCCCGCCCCAACAAAAAAACCAATGCTACCTTTGCAAGGATTTTGTCATAGAACATTCATTCTATCCATACTAAACCAATAAACACAGACTGGCTGCCGATTTTCAGTTCTAACGGCAAAAATTAGAACACAGACCACAGATCTGGGCATAGAAAGCCTTTATTTGATGCATATCTGTTTCATTTGTTGTCACAGAACAGTAGTAACTGGGACTTAGGTCAGTAGCATTAACTAACATTTTGCTATTTATTAGGCTCCAACAATTAGAGTAATCCAACTTCAAATGCTATGGTCAGCAGAATTCTGCAAGCACTCTGTCCTAGGTGCTGGAGCAGTTTAGTTAAGGCTTGCCTGCCGAGGTCACTTCTGGAAGGTGAAGAGGCACAGAGCTGGTGGAGGTCTCCCTCAGGTCAGGGAACAGATGGGGAGGGTTAGGCTTAGGACATGTATATCCCTGAAGCTTAGAGAGTGAGCCACAGGAACCTGAGAGGGCTTACATAAGGTGGAGAAACCCATAAGGGAAGAAATCAAGAGATTATGCTTCAACTGCGGGCCCCAAAGCCAAGTGTTTAGGAAGGACTCAGCAAAGAAGAGATTTAGTCATTTCCTTGCCTCCTATGCCCTTCCTGGTTTTGTTAGGCTTCTCTGAAAGGCTACCATAGGCTATATGGTAGCTACCTAGAGAAGGCTCACAGAGCATTGGCATGACTGGAGTCTGACATTAAGGGGCCTAGAATCACAAAGTAATCACGCACTGAGCCTCATTCCATTGGTGAGTTTCCCGTTTTATCAACTGAAGATCTTCATAATCTTTTCTACAAACTTGGGATCGGTCACAGGCTTTCTCTTGCTGCCAGGGGCCAGGAATTTCTTAATTGTTGGGATATTACTCATTCGAGTTTTAAATTCCTAGAGGAAAAAAGGTTGAAAAGAAAGTCAGTTGATGGAAAAAACCTCATGACACAAAGTTCAAAGGACAATGGTGATAACCCCCCCTACCCCAATTCAGGGGTATCAGTATTGAAACTGAAGATGGTCTTAATGAATAATCAAAACCTATGTTTAATTGAGTGAACTAAAGTAAGTTAAATGACTCATCCAAGGTTACACTGCTAATAAACTGTGGAGCCAAAATTAAGGCTTGTGATTCAACTGCTATAAATTCTAGGGCCTTCCCTCTATTTATTATTTCCTATTTATCCTGTATATAGATTATTTGGTATATATTTCTTTGCATGTTGTCCCCAGGCAAGTCACATAAATCATCAGTCAATCAATCTCTCCTTCGTTCTAAGAAAAGCAAAAGACAGTACTTGCTCTAAAGGGGCTTCCAGTCTAATGGGAGAAAAAACATACAGAGAAATTGTGTACAAATCAGCTATATACAGAATAAATTGAAGATTATCAGCAGTGGGTAGATCCTAGCTACATAGGTTACAAAGACTTGTGAGAGACAGCAAAGAGTTGTTTCCACAGAACTGCTAAAAATTACTAAAGTTACTGATAAAAGGGAGTTAGCAGACAACAGGCAGACCCAACCAATCAGAAGGCAATCAGAGAGACCTTCAGACCAGGATAAGGACTGATCTAGTTTAAACTGGTCAATGACCTAGTATTCCAAAATTACTACTGTGCTTGCTTAACGAACCTCATGCATATTTTCTGACACACCTTGAATAGAATTAAAGCCTCACTAATGGAACATGGAATGCATGATAATGTATGATGAAGGGAAGGGGTCATGTATGAGAATATGGGTTTATGGAGAAATATTTATTTCCATGGGGTATATTCCCTATGGACATATGGAGAAAATTGAAACCCTGAAGAGAATGGACCAGTGTGTCCTCTGAAGGGAGGTTTCTGAGCTAACTAACAATAGAAAGATCCTCTCCTTTTTATATTCAGCACTCCTCCTTTCTAAAGAAGGGAGGAGTCAGTTTCTGGTCAGACATGTTCAATTGCTATAAATTTCTCCTTAATAAACTTCCTATCAAATTTTGGTATCATTATGTTTGTGTTTCTAATAGACGGTAAGCTCTTTGAGGGCAAGTTCTTTCTTTTTTCTCTTTTTGTATCCCCAAGTGCTTAGCACAGTACCTGGTCTATAGTAAGCACTTAATAAATGTTCATTGATTGATTGCAATCAGCCATCTTCTATAGCACACTGCTTACTCTCCTTGATTCAATCTGAGTCAAGTACATGAAAATGTCAATAAGAGTGATTAAGAGTGAGTGCCATCTATGGTTAAAAATAATATCTGCTTCTCCAGGTTTTGAACTTTGACATTTACTAGGTGTGTGACCATGGGCAAATCACTTCATCCAGTTTGCCTCAGTTTCCCAATCTGTAAAATGAACTGAAGAAGGAAATGGAAAACCACTCCAATATCTTTGCCAAGAAAATGCCAAAGGGGGTCACAAAGTCTTCTTGACTCTAGGTTTGGCCCTCTATCCACTATGCCACCTAGCAGATCAGGAGAGTTTTCTTGTCAAAAGTCGGATTTTACATGGGCTTTGAAGGAAACCAGGGAAGCCAGGAGGCAGAGATAAGGAAGGAGAGAATTCCAGACATGCAGGACAGTTAGTGAAAATGTCATATAAACTGTGAGCTTCAGTTTATTCATCTGTGAAATGGGGATAATAATACCCGTAGCCCCTTTGTATTGGGGTTGTTTGAGCATCAAATGAGATAATGTATGTAAAATGTTCTGAAAACCTTGAAAAACTGTATAATTGTCAGCTGTTAACAATTCATATTGGTCTTCCCTTTTGCAAATTAATCTTAAATTACAGAAGTTTGACTAGATCCAAAAATGTGACTATTTTTTCTTTTCTTTCCTAATTAGGTAATTGGGGGAAGGTGAATAGGGTGGATAGTCATAATGAGGAAGGAATGATTCTCAGTGCCACAGGTGCTGAGTTTCGCCCCATAAGCCTGTATATCTATATGGCCAGAAAGAGACACCTTTCCTCTCTACCTGCAGCTGGAAGGAGTCATTGAGAGAGAGTCAGTCATGGAGTCAGAAGGACCTGGGTTCAAGTTTTACATCTGATACCTACTGCCTGGGTTTCCCTGGAAAAATTCACTTAACCTCTCCATGTCTTAGGCAACTTTCAAGATCATAAGTTACCCAATATTTGCCCAACTGCATTATTGACAGAGGCAGTTACTTTGGAAAGAGATCTCTATGCCAAAGAATACCCAAATCAGAAAGAGCTGAACACAACTGAAAACTCCTGAACGACTGACTATTAGTTATATACCTAGCACTGTTCTATGCAACTTACAGACACCATCCTGTTTAACCTGGGAGGTCGGTGTTATTGGGAGACACACTTCATGGTTGAGGAAACTATTAACAAACAAGTTAATTGACTTGCCCAGGGTCATACATTGTTAGTAATGTCTCAGGCCCCATTTGAACTCAGCATTTCCTGACTCCAGACCTAGTGATCTGTCCACTCACTGTGCCCTCTGCTGATGATCTCCAATTTATCCTGTACATAGTTGATTTGTACATAATCTGTCTGTTACATTGTTTCTCCTGTTAGGCTGTAAGCCCCTTGAGAGCAAGGATTGTCTTTTGCTTTTCTTAGAACAAAGGAAAGATGGATTAACTGAGGATTTATGTGACTTGCCCGGACACAGAGCTAGGGAGCATCAGAGGCAGGATTCACACTCAGATCCCTCCCACATCCATGACTGGTCAGTGCAGCCACTGCACACCACTTCCTGTTTGATGAAACGCCAGAGCTTTATGCACATAGTTTTAGGGCATCCTACCCCACCAGCAGGATTATGTGTATACAAGTACAGTGGTCAAACATTATGTACACTACCCAAGTGCAAGGCGCCTTAAAGGAATTCACAAGAACATGATTTATAGTTACAGAAGCACCTTATAACTAACTATGTACCACTTGAAAGCATTTGGGGACAATCTGCTTAAACAGCACAGGCAGCTGTCTTTCAACATGCTTACCTTTCCTGAGCCGAGTAAATCTTTTTTCCTTCTCACATTGTAATAATGAATAATAATAGCTAATATTTTTATAGTGCCTACTATGTGCCAACCAATTTACAAATACTGTCTCATTTGACACAACAACACTGGAAGGTAGGAGCTATTATTATTCCATTTTACAGATGAGAAAACTGAGGAAAATAGATTAAGTGACTTGTGTAGGGTCACACAGTTGGTAATGTCTGAGGCTGGATCTGAACCCATATTTTTCTGACTCCAGGCCTGGCACTTTATCCACTGTGCCACCTACTTGCCCCACACATATGGTTTAAAGGGTATGTTTTGGAAGTTGCAAGGCAGGAGCAGAGTCAAGATAGCAGAGTAGAAGCAGGACCTCTGTGCGGCTCCGATTCTAACCTTCCCCAATCCATGTAAAAGAACAAAATTTGGAGCTGCAGAACCCACAAAATAACACAGAGAAGCTAACCTCCCACTGAGGACAGCCTGGTAGGCTGGCAGCAAGCAGCCAGTGCAGTGCTCTGGGAGCTGAGCCCAGGCCAGCGGGAGCCGAAGTTTTTAGCCCCAGGGCAGGTCTTACCAGCCACAGGCTGGAAGGCTCCAGATCACCATCAGCTGTGGCTGTTTCCAGATTTATCAACACACAGATGCGAAGGACAAAGTGAGAGGTCAGTGCAGTGTGGACTTTGGGACCCATAGTTGGGAGAGGATAGGCTTTTGCCCCAGGGCGAGAAGCCACTGAGACGCCTTGGCTCTGCCGGTGCCACATTGAAGCTTCAGTTCCTGGCCTGCAGACTGTAGGGGGCCCAAGTTACCAATCTGAGGGGTAATTGCTCTTGCTTTAACCTGATTGGATCTGGATTGCAGTCTAGGTTGGAGGTCCTGGGGTGTATGTCCAGCTTGCCAGAGTGTGTGGAGGCCTCAGAGAGGGCATCGAACTAATACCTCAGCATTTGGGACAAAAGCTCCCCTGTCTGGTGGCAGAGTCCTACTGGGGCAAAAAGCCCAGGGGTTAAGTGACTGAGGGGTGACAGGATGAGGCAAAGGAAGCAAAAAAAAAAAACAGAAGACTCCAACATTAGAGTCCTATTTTGGGGACAAAAAGGATCAAAGCATAGAACAGGAGGAAGACAGTGAAGTCAGAACTCCTGCACCAAAAGCTTCAAAGGAAAATATGAGCTGCTTACAGGCCACAGAGGACCTTAAGAAGCAGATAAGAGAAGTGGAGGAAAAATTGGGAAGAGAAATGAGAATGATGCAAGAAAATTATGAAATGAAAGTCAACAGCCTGACTGAAGAAAATCATACCTTAAAAAACAGACTAACTCAATTGGCAAAAGAGGCTCAAAAAGGCAATGAGGAGAAAGCTCAATGAGGAGAATCATTCCCTCAGATTTTGAATGGAACAAAGGGAAGCTAGTGACTTTATGAGAAATCAAGATGATGTTAAACAGATCCAAGCAAATGAAAAAAGAGAAGGCAATGTGAAATATCTCATGGGAAAAACCACTGACATGGAAAATAGATCCAGAAGAGATAATTTTTAAATTATTGGACTACCTGAAAGCCATGATCAGGGAAAGAACCTAGAAATCATCCTCCAAGAAATTCTCACAGAAAATTGCCCTGATGCTTTAGAACCAGAAGGCAAAATAGAGGTTGAAAGAATCCACAGATCACCTCCTGAAAAAGATCCCAAAAAGAAAACTCCTAGGAATATTATAGCCAGGTTCCAGAATTCCCAGGAGAGAATATTAAGAGCAGCCAGGAAGAAACAATTTGAATATTGTGGAAACTCAAGCAGGATAACACAGGATCTGGCAGCTTCTACACTAAGAGATCAAAGGGCCTGGAATATGATATTCCAGAGGGCAGAGGAGCTGGGATTAAAACCAAGAATCACCTAACCAGCAAAACTGAGTATCATGTTTCAGGGGAAAATATGGTCATTTAATGGAGTAGAGGACTTTCAAGCATTCTTAATGAAAAAACCAGAGTGAATAGAAAATTTCACATTCAGATACAAGAAGCAAGAGAAGCTTGAGAAGGTAAACAGGGAAAAGAAGCCACTTATCAAAGTTGAACTATTAACATTCCTACATGGAAAAATGATAATTGTATCTGATGAAAATTTTCTCATTATGAAAATAGTTGAAGGGAATAGAAATATATATATATATATATATATATATATATATATATATGTCTATATCGGAGGGTATACGGGCATATGAATACATATGTAAATGTGTGTATATATGTTTACAGGTATACATAGATAGAGGGCACAGGACCAATTTAATAGGAAGGGATGATACTTAAAAAGTGAAATTAAGAGTTGAGAGAGGAATATAATGAGAGGACATGGAGAGAGACAGAATGGGGTAAACTATCTCATATAGAAGAGGCAAGGGAAAATCGTCACAATGAAGGGGAAGAATAGGAAGGCAAAAGGGAATGGGTGAACCTTATTCACATTGAATCTGGCTCGGGGAGGGAATGACATACACAGTAAATAGAGGACCTCACCCTCCAGGAGAATAGGAGGAAGGGGATGAAAGGGGGGATGATGGAAGGGAGGGAAGTTGGAACACTCACTTTTGAAAAGGGACAGGATCAAAGTAGAGAATAGAACAAGTGGGAGGTGGGATAGGAGGGAGGGAAATATAGTCAGTCTTTTACAATATATCTACTATGTTAATATTTTTCATTAGCTACACATGTACAATCTATACTGAACTGCTTATCTTCCCAGTAAGGGCGGCTGACAAGGGAGGAAGGGAATGAATCTGGAATTCAAAGTTTTATAATCAAATGTTTAAAATTATATATACATATATACTATTATTAATACTATCTTACATGTAATTGGGAAAGAAGATATACAGGCACTGGGGCATAGAGATCCACCATACCCTACTGGAAAATTCTAAGGGGGTATGGGAGAAGATTTGGGAGAGAGCTATTTTGGGGCGGTGGGTAGGGGAAAAACGGGGAGAAAATTTGTAACTCAGAATCTGACGGAAATGAATGATGTAAATCAGAAGTTAATAAAGCATTTGAAAAATGAAAAAAAAGGGTAAGTTTCACAGTTTAAATAGGAAAATTTGGCATTAATGCGATCCAAATTAATAAGGTTTTACTCTACCTCCTGGATTTGTGTGTGTTTATGTATATACACACAAATATATATTATATATTTATAATATAATATATGTCTCTGTGTACATGTATCTACATAAGCACATAATATTTAACACATATGAAAAGGAACAGCTTGTCACAGTGGATAATAGGCCTCCCCATGGAGACAAGAAGATCTGAGGTTAAGTTCTGCTTCTGACCCATACTGGCTGTAGGATCAAGGCAAAGTCATTTAACTTCTCTGGGCCCAATTGACTGTCTAAAGCAATGGTTTTTCAAGTGTGGTTCAGGAACCCCAAGATTGTCCAAGACTCTTTCAGGGTTCTGTGAAGTCAAAAACTATTTTCTTGATAATACATTTTAATTTCTAATGAGGTAAATATCAATAGATATAAGCCACAAACACAGAAGCTCTTGGGGTGAGTGGGGGGCAAGGGCCCTCAATCATTTTTAAGAGTGTAAAGGTGTCTTCCCATCAAAAAGTTTGAGTACCTGTGCTCTAAGGCTGTAGACAAGATCTACATTGCTGGAAGAATTTTCCACAATGGGATTCCCTAAATCAGTGAAAATCACAGGTCCTGAATGAAGAGACACTAAAAACCTTATCTTTATTGTATAAGTACCTGATAAGCTATCTGCCTTTTTTAAACATTGAATGATCATTGTTTGGGAACTCTGGCAAAAGTAAACACAATGTGACCCAAGCCAGATTATACAATGGATGGTCCCACATTGGAAGAGAGAAGACCAGAAAGCTGGGGGTCCTCATGCATTGAGGATCATGTTTATAGAGGGCTTGAGAGAGTAGTTGTCAAAGTAGAGATTAGATGAGGAAAACATTTGGGTTCAATACCTACAATTTACAGCAATCCCTGCTTATTTACAGGGAATAATCTGGAGGAACAGAGTTGTTCAGTTGTGTCTGACTATTAGACATCCCATTTGGGGTTTTCTTGGTAAAGATACTGGTTTGACATTTCCAGAAATATCAAGAGAATTCTGGGATCAACTAGAGACTGTCTTTTTGTAAAATAATTTCACACTAAGAGTCTTAACTGGAAACATGATCTGGTCAGGTACTGAGACAAAGAGACAGGGTGGGGAAAAGAATGAGGACCCAGATATCTTTATGTGCTTGGAGAGGGAGGAATGGTAAAATGGTGACCCGAGTTAAGCTGGGCTTGCCACAAACCCTGACCCATTCCCTAGGTGGGCCAAGTGGCAAATAAAGTTGAACCAGATGTTTATATTAAGAAGAGTCCAAGCTGCTCTCTCCCCACAGTATCCATAACCATAGCAGGGGTGTGGTATCGGAGGGTCACCAGAACTAGTCTGTACTTAGACATGAGTTTTAAATTTGAGGCTTTCTAGATTTAGGAAAAGGGAAACTTGTACAGAAGAGACTGAAAAATTTAGGTTTCAGGAATATTTCCTTGGGACAATTTTCAACAAGGAGGCAGCTTAGGAGAAAAGTGGAGATAAAATCATTTTAAAGTATTAATCATCTTACCACGTAGAAGTATTGGGTATTCAATTCTCAATCCTTCTCTATGCTTACTTCAAAGTACACAATATATGTGTTTGTACATATACATATGTCTATATATCTATATACATACACATTAAGTGTACATATATGTATTTATTTCTTTTCCTTTCTGTCTAGACCTGTAACTTCATCAAGGGTAAGAACTCATAATGTGGGAACATCCTCATAAATCAGCATCTTAGAAAATTTCCTAGGAGCACTGAGACCCCCATGACTAGACTCTGCATGTGGTAGGAACTGATCCCTCATTCTTCTGACTTCCTAGGATTGTAGATTTGAAGTTGGAAGAGATCTTGGAGTAAATGAAAGGCCATTTATTCCAACTGCTCAATTCATTTTATATTTAAAGATGGAGTCTTCCCATCTCATATAGCCTGGAAATGCAGGGAGTACTCATGGCCAATTACCTGTTCCACTTTGTGCCCCACCCCAGCCACCCTGTTCACTCCTAGCTTAGTGTGAATAAATGGCCCATCTGCATTGTCTACCCCAGAACTCCAGAACTGAGATCCAACAACCCGTCTCCCAGGTCACTGGCTTTACAGGCCTGCGCCATCACAGCAAGCCAACCATCCATTTTTAGATGAGGAATCTGAAGACCAGAGTGGTGAGGGGATTTATACATAGTCACCTAGGTAGTAAGATGCAGAATCAGTTCTTGAATCTGAATGCTCTTAATGACAATCTTACTGACTAGATTTAAAATTGAAAGTCAACTGATCATCAGACATTTAAGGAAGAAGTCCTTGGTCAATTTCAAACTTCATGCTTTAGTTACCTTGAGTAAAGGAAATCCAGAGAGGGCATCAGGGACAGTCTCTTCCACCATTAGAATAGCTTCAATCAACTGCACATCTGCCATGCTCATCTGGTTACCCACAAGAAAGTTTTGTCCATGAGTCTTTAAAACCTGAATGACATAAGCACAGAGAATGGTAAGGATGCTTGTTACTTCTCAGACAGAGGAGTGATGGATTGACTCTAGCAGCAGAGTACATAGGAATGGGTGAGACTGTCCAATGTCTAGCTGATGGAAAGACAAGCTGGAATCCCTATATGTACATCATGAAGGAGCAAGAAGAGGGAGTGAGAAGGAAAGCATGATTAATTATCAATTCCAATTTAAAATGAAGTTGCACCATTAAATTCTAGACTTTTGCCCCTCTCATGTCCTGTGTTTAAAGGGATGTATGTATATATTGTAAACCCACAGATTCATAGATTTAGAGCCAGTACAACCCTCTCATTTTACAGATGAGGAAGGTAAGACTCACACAAGTAGTTAATAAGTGGTTAAGTGACTCACACAAGTAGTAATAGAGGCCAGATTTTAAATTATATCCTCTGACTTTACCTAGTGTTCTTTCCACTGTATAATGCCACTTCTTTGGAAATCAGTTTATCCAAAACCATTTTTTTTTTCACCAGGGAAAGAAGATTAGTGTGGAGGGACTTCAGGTGACTGGTATGGACCCCAAAGTTGGTCCCCCAATGCAGTATCCATGACTGTCCATTAACCAGGCTTACTGTAGAAATTTTCTAATATTTTCTGAGCCAGAGAAAATGAACTGGCTTCAATGTAGGGAGATGCCTTTTCCAACTACCCTCCCTGCCCTTCCATTTCATGAAGGTTGGCCAGCTAACAAGACCAAGTATAATAAAGGACTAAGGAAGGGAGTCAGTGGCCAAAGCAGATGGATTTCCCATTAGAATGACCCCTTGGCTTCCTATTCCCAGTTTGTTTACTTTGTAGATTTTTTCAATTTTGTTTTAAACCCTCTATTACACTGTTGATCACAGGAAAGAAAGAGGTGAAAGCATAGCCACCCAAGGAAGGGATGTGCCTAACAATGTCTCCAATCCAATTAGAAGTATCTGAATCTTGGGTAGTGTGGGACACTCTGTGCCAATGCTATGCTCCTACAGGGCATTATTATAGTTTATGGTTATGGGCCATGCCTAGAATCAGGAACTTCCAGAGGACAGTAAGAAGAATTTTGTCAAATCCTGAGTACCAGGCCTTCTCCACAATTTGTATTTTTTCAATTTCCTTTCTTTTATTTAAAGTATTTGTGTTCCTAATCAGTTCTGATACAGAAGATCAGATAAAGACACAGGTGACAGGAAAAGGGAAATAGATAACAGAAAGAACAAAGGAAAAAAAAAGAATCTCTCTTCCTATTACGGTTTTCTGTGGAGTTTGAATAGGGTAAGGTGATCAGAATCTTGACCCAAGGTACTAAAATTAAAAGGAAACAACAGAAAGTTCAGTCCTTTTGTAGCATGGAAACAACAGAGCATAGTCCATCATTAATAAAAATTAGGTAAAATTGGGGAAGCTAGGTGGTGCTGTGAATAGAGCACTGGCCCTGGAGTCAGGAGGACCAAAGTTCAAATTTGGCCTCAGACACTTAACACTTACTAGCCCAGTGACCATTGGCAAGTCAATTAACCCCAATTGCCCTGCCCTACCCCTCCAAAAAGAAAAAAAAAAGGATTTGGTAAAATTGGAGACTGCTAGTTCCAAAGCTTGCAGGGAAGGGGAAGGGAACAAGTGTTCATGAAGTACCTACTACATACTAGGCTAGTGGTGGGGCCTCACGGCTGCAGGTTCCCCACCCCTGCACCTTAATACAGGTTACAGTACAATGCCTAGTACAGGCATTGTAGACTGATTGCTCAAAAAATGTTATTTCATTTGATAGTGGGTGTATCCTCCTAATTCTTGTTGCTTCCCCCCGACCCATCCTGGTACCAGAGCACCCCCTAAACTAAGAAAATATCACCTGCCCCAGCAGAAAGCTTCTTGGTCACAAAGTCCATAATTTCTCCAGTGCTAGGTCTTTGGAAGCACTAACCTACCAGAGGCCAGTAAGGTCACAGTTAGAAGCGAATTTACTGATGGTCTGGGATAGAACATCTTCACATTATGGATTTAGAGTGGGTGGTGTCCTCAGAGGCCATCTGGTCCAACCTCTTTGTTTTACAAATGAGGAAAGTGAGGCCCAGAGAGATTAACTGACTTGCTCAAAGAAACCCAGGTAGTAAGTGAGGGAGGCAGGAGGATGCTGGTTTTGTAACTGTGTTTCCTTTCTTCCTTTTCTTGTTCCTTTTGGACAAGATTCACAATTTCTGATGTTAGGGAGATCCTAGTATATCCCCTTCAAATAACCTTCTCTGCAACTAATAGTCTTAGATAATTAGAGACAGCTAGGTGGGGCAGTGGATATAGCACCAGGCCTGGAGTCAGGAAGACCTGAGTTCAAATCCAGCCTTAGATAACTACTGGCTGTGTGACCTTGGGCTAGTCCTTCATTTTCTGTATATCCAAGTTTCCACATCTGTAAAAAGGGGATAAATTGTTGTAAAGATCAAAACAAGATAACTGTGAAGTACTTAGCCTAGTGCCTGGTACAGGTGGTTATATAATTGTTGTTATTCAGTCACATTCAGCTCTTTGTGACCCTATGGACATATCACATCAATACTATCAATGAGGTTTTCTTGGCAAAGATACTGGAGTGGTTTGCCATTTCCTCCTCCAGTGAATTAAGGTAAACAGAGGATAAATGACTTGCCCAGGGTCCTCTTGGGCTACCTTCTAGGCAAACGGTTAAGTGACTTACCCAACATCACAACTAGTAATTGTCTGAGACTGGATTTGAATTCAGGTTTTCTTGACTCCCTGCCTAATGAGCTATCCAATGAACTCTCTAGCTGCCTCCATGTAAATGTTAGCTAGCTGTAATAATAATAGTAGCAGCTGCATGGAGCACTGAGAATTCAAGTGAGTAAGTCACGCAGGCCACATGTATCTGAGCTAGAACTTGAACCTGGGTCTTCCTGCCTCTGAGGCCAGGCTATCATCTCCTATACCACACTGCCTCTCAGTGCCCTTCCATGAGTCCTTAGAAAACTAAAATATGTTCCCCTGAGGTTAGTTTTACTAAAAAACACATAGCAGGGGAAAAATCATTAAGAGAACTGCCCTAGATCCTGCTCTTCTCTTCCCTCCGCCCCTCTCTGTCTCTGTCTCTGTCTCTCCTGGTTTCTTCATTCTAAATGCATTGGATCTTCTGCCATTTACCTTTTCATAAGCAGGGAAGTATCTGGTTTTGGCCTTGTCAGTGATTTCAGTCAGTCTTTTTGGCTGTTCTTCTCCTTTTAGGTAAGGATATAACATGACTAGCTCCATCAGATCCATTGCTCCCTCTGAGTACATGATAATCCTTAAAAAAGAAAAAAAAGTATGTAGTGTCTCAGTTAATGATTCCTTTGCTTGGCTTCCCCAACTAAGCATCCTTGAACCACATGAGGGGTACCTGCAAGCCTGTTCATTCCCTAAGGCTAAACCCTTTCAAAGCAAAGGTGCTTTCTAGAATTAAGAAAATCTTTTTTTTTTTTTTAATCCCCCTGAAACGTCTTGTCCCAATCAGGGAAGGTAATTCATTCCCAGTTCTCCCAGCCAGTCTCTGCTTCCTATCTCCAAAAGAAGAAAAGCAACTAAAAACTTTTCTCAACATGTTATGGAAGGTCCCACTACTGAGGAACTAGAGGGTGACAAAAGGAAGGCTGGGCTTCTTTGAACTCTAAGCCTCTTCCTTAAATTCTCCAAAACAAAAAAGCTCTTGAGAACCAAAAGGAGGCAGACAGCCAAAGGTCACATTGGTCCTGAAGATGCTCTAGGCTTTGCTCATTATTCAAACCAATATCATACAGAAAAACCAAGATTCTGTTTGTGGATGACAACTGTGTGGGACAGGGCTAGCAACCACTTAGGCAAGTCACCCCCAGGCAAGAACAGAACTGTTACAGTACGTTGCTCTCTCCTTTATGTCCTTCCCAAGTAGATTGTATTTCTCAGCAATATAGTGGAGAATGGCTCTGCACTGAACCAGCTTCATCCCATCGATTTCAACCATCGGCACTTGTTGGAACAGCAGGACAGCTGAGGATGGAAAGCATAGGCCTAGATGTCAAAACTTTGGGCATCCAGCAACTGACACACACTACAAAACAGTACTGTCAGGTCCTGGGGCAGCAAATGAGCAAGAAAATTAAAAGGAGATATGGAAATGAAGGAAGGATGGAAAACCTTGTGCATGGAACCAAGAAGCAAAAGGAGTGTTGGTCTCACCCATGGACCTTTCTGTTCTTAAAGAGAGGAAGAGAGACACACTTTTATTTATAGCATTGATGTGTAAATGAGAACTTAACAGAAATTGTTAGATAGCACAATGAATACAGCCTTGAACCTGGATCAAAGAAGACCTGAGTTCTAATGTAGCCTCTCACATTTACTAGCCATGTGAGTTGGGCAAGTCAGTCAAATTTCTATAGGCCTTAATTTCTCCCCCTTTAAATGGGGGATGATAATAGCACCAACATCCCAGGGTTGTTGTGAAGGAAGAATGAGATATTTGTAAAGCACTTTGCAAATCTTAAGTGCTATATAAATGCTAGTTATTAATGTTGATATTATTAACTGGCTGGAGTATTGGGTTAATGAAGCTAAAGCCACTGACTAATTTGACCCTTGGTTAATGTCCAGAGCCTGCTAACCACTGTGCTTCACTAAAATCCCACCTTCTACGGGAAGCCTTCCCTGATTCCCCTTCAGTCTAGTGCCTGTCCTCTGCTTATCAGCTCCAATTTGCCCTGTATATATCTTGTATGTATTTGGTTGTTTGCATATAATTGCTTCCATTAGGATGGGAGCTCCTTGAGAGCAGAGATTGCCTCTTGCCTTCCTTTGCATCCTCAGAATTTAGCACTGTGTCTGATACATGTCGAACTAGGTGTTTAATAAATGTTATTGACTGACTGCTTCCTGGTCACAGATCACCACTCTTTCTCTAGGATGGTGATCTTTTTTAAAAAATTTATTTATTTTTAATTTTCAACACTCATTTCCACAAGATTTTTAGATACAATTTTTTTCTCTCCCCGTCATTCTCCTACCCCCACCCCAAAATAGCAAGCCTACTGAATACCCCTTCCTCCAATCTATTCTCTCTTATATCCTCCCCCTTCACCCCCTAACTTCCTAGTAGGACAAGATGGGTTTCTATATCCTAGTACCTGTATATCTTATTTCCCAGCTACATGTAAAAAAAAACACAACAAATTTTTAAACATTTGTTTTTAAATCTTTGAGTTTCAGATGTTTTTCCCTTCTTCTGTCCTCATCCAGCCCCACTGGGAAGATAAGCAATTCAATATAGATTTTACATGTGTAGTTACCCACATCACTTCCATAGTAATTATACTGTAAAAGACTAACTATATTTCCCTCCATCCTATCCCACCCCCCATTTAATCTATTTTGTCCTTTGACCCTATCCCTTTTCAAAAATGTTTGCTTCTAACTACTCACTCCCCCAATCTCTCTCTTCTATCCTCCCCACTCTTATCCTCTACCCCACTATTTTCCTGTAGGGTAAGATACCTATTGAATGTGTATGTTATTCCTTCCTTAGGCCAAATTCAATGAGAATCAGGTTGTCCCATTTCCTTTCACCTTCTTGCTCTTCCCCTCCATTGTAAGTTTTCTCTTGCCTCCTTTATATAAGATAATTTACCCTAATCTATCGCTCCCTTTCTTCTTCTCCCAATAAATTCCTCTCTTACTTCTTAATTTTTTTATATATCATTCCTTCATATTCAACTTATCTTGTGCCCTCTATGTATATATGAACATACAAATGCCCACATTCACATATATATGTTTATATATACATACATATATATGTATGTATTCATATATATATATATATATTCCCTTCCCCTATTTTCATACTGAGAAAAGTCTTATGAGTTACAATTATCATTTTTCCCTGTTGGAATGAAAATGGTTCAACTTTAATATGATTTCTTTTTCTTTTTTACCTTCTCATGTTTCTCTTGCTTCTTGTATTTGAAAGTCAAATTTTCTGTTCAGCTCTGGTTTTTTCATCAAGAAAGCTTGAAATTCCTATTTCATTGAATGACCATATTTTTCCCTGTAACATTATACTCAGTTTTGCTGGATAGGTGATTCTTGGTTTTAGGCTTAGCTCCTTTGACCTCCTGAATATCATATTCCAAGCCCTTTGATTCCTTAATGTAGAAGCTGCTAGGTCTTGTGTTATCCTGACTGTGTTTCCACAATACTCAAATTGTTTCTTCCTGACTGCTTGCAGTATTTTCTCCTTGACATGGGAACTATGGAATCTGGCTATAATATTCCTAGGGGTTTTCTTTTGGGGATCTTTTTCAAGAGGTGATCGGTGAATTCTTTCAATTTCTACTTTGCCCTCTTGTTCTAGAATATTAGGGCAATTTTGCTTGATAATTTCTTGAAAGATGGTGGCAAGGTTTTTTTTTTGATCATGGCTTTCAGGTAGTCCAATAATTTTTAAATTGTCTCTCCTGGATCTATTTTCCAGGTCACTAGTTTTTCCAATGAGATATTTCACTTTGCCTTCTATTTTTTTCATTTGTTTGGATCTGTTTTATAGTATTTTGATTTCTCATAAAGTCATTAGCTTCCAATTGCTCCAATCTAATTTTGAAGGAGTTATTCTCTTCAGTGACTTTTTGAAATTCCTTTTCCATCTGGCAAATTCGACTTTTTAAAGCATTCTTCTCCTCATTGGCTGTTTTGGGCCTCTTTTGCCATTTGGGTTAGTCTATTTTTAAGGTGTTATTTTCTTCAGTGTATTTTTGGGTCTCCTTTAGCAGGCTGTTGACTTTCTTTTCATGATTTTCTTGCATTAGTCTCATTTCTCTTCCCAATTTTTCCTTCACTTCTCTTACTTGATTTTCTTGAGCTCCTCCATGGCCTATAACCAACTTATATTTTTCTTCGAGGCTTTTGATGCAAGGGTTCTCACTTCGATGTCTTCCTCCTGCTCCATGTCTTGATCCTTTTTGTCCCCCAAAAAAGGATTCTATTGTCTGTTTGTGCTACAGTGGCTTGCTCATATTGGTAGCCAATTACTTGACTTTTGAGCTCTTTGCCATGGTAGAATGCTGCTTCCAGAATGGAGAGAGCTATGTCCCAAATAGCTTGGGTTTTTGCAGCTGCCAGAGGTGTTAGATGGGCCCTCTCTCTACAGCCCCCGCACGTTCTGGCTCACTGGTCACATACCCAGGACCACATCCAAGACCGCGATCCAGATCCAAGCAGGGCAAAGCAGAGCACTGAGCCTCTGAATGGTCACTTGGTCCCCCTACAATCTGCAGGCCAGGGCCTCTGGAAGCAGCCACAAGACAGCGGCTGCAGCCACTGCACCTCCTCCACTTCTTCCTCCAGTGGTAGCATCTGGACCATACTCTTCCGTCCTCCCCTGGACCAACCAAGTTCCACACTGACCTTTTACTTTGTCTTTGGTATTTGTGAATTGAGAAGTCTGCATACCGCAACAGCTGCTGTTGATTGACTCTTATGAAGTCTGCTCTAGCCAACACTTGAAGGGGCTGCCCAGGGGCTAAAACCAGGGCTCAGGTGGGATTGCCCTCATGCCGCAATGGACCCTTCCTGCCAGCGTGCTGTACTTCCTTCAGTGGGATATTTATTGCTTTCTGTCACTTTGTGGGTGCTGTAGCTCTAAAGTTTGTTTAGAGTCATTTTTTACATGTATTTGAGGAGGTGAAAGCCAGAGCTGAGTGGAAATCCTGTTTCTACTCCACCATCTCAGTTCTGCTCCTAGGCTGGTCATATTGCAAAAGGGGAATCAAATGGAGGTGCATAAATACAAATCCATCACCCCAACGAGGTAAACCATGAAGAAACCAAGTATATATAAGTGTCTTACAATAAGAGGTCAAAGAAGTTTCCAAAGGACACACAAAGGACCATAGAATATTAGACCTAGAAGAAGCCTTCAGAGATTACTTTGTCTAGTATTTCTTTTCACAGAGCTGGACACTGAGCCCTCGAGCATTGAAATAACATGTCAAAGGACACAAAATGATTTAGTGGCAGAGTGAAGACCAGAATTCAGGTGTCCCACCTCTCAGAGGAGTGCCCATTCCCTCACCCCTCCTATGTCTCATGCAGAACAGTATAACAGAATCTGCAGCCTTTAGGGGAATTGGAATTAGGAGCAGAGGCAGCCTTGGACCCTATTAAAGAGGGAGTAGAGAGGACTTCTGGTGTTTGTAAAATTCTTCTGAAATATGCCCTAACAACCAAACAGGTTTCCTGGTGATGAGTTATCAGTGCTCCCTGTCTCTCCTCAAATTATACTGTAGTAATCTATTTGGATGCTGTATCTCTTAGTAATACACAAACTCCTTAAGGGGGAGAAGTGAATTTTTATTTTGGATGTGGTGTCTGCAGCACCTAGCATAGTATCCAGCATACAGCAGTTGTTTGATGAATACATTCATGCCTAATGAATAAATGCACAAGGTCTATTCAGGTTCACCAAAGCAAAAGATTGAGGCATTTCAGTAACTTTATGTCTGCTTGTATGTGACTTTGAGCTATGTTGGTGTTGTTTAGTCATTTCCTACTCTTTGTGACCCCATTTGGGGTTTTCTTGGATAAGATAGCAGAGTGGTTTACCATTTCCTTCTCCACCTCATTTTACAGATGAGAAAACTGAGGAAAACAGGGTTAAATGTTAAACTTGTCCAGGGTCACACAGACAAATTTAAACTCAGGTCTTCCAGGCTCCAGGCCTGGAACTCTATCCACTGCCCCACTTTGAGCCATACCTCAATGTTAATCTATATATCTCATTGGGTACAAAACAGATAATCCACATTTCTATTATCAGGCATCCTGTAGTGTAGTTAAAAGTATTGCCTTTTAAAAACGTGTTCTTCCCATTCTAATTTTATTAGGACAGTGTTTTTGATGGCTTCCTTCAGCTTAATAAAAACTAAAGGCAAACTCATGGATTTAGAGCAAAAGGGGTCTTACAAGTCACCTGATCCAGCCTCTCAGTCCACAGAGGAAGACAGTGAGACCCATAAAGGTTAACTGACTTGTCCAAAGTCACATAGATAGTGAGTGGCAGGCAGAGCCAGGATCCAAACCAAGATGTTCCAATTTCAAAAGTATCATTCTTTCCACTGAATGATGATGCCTTTCAGAGTTTCAAATGCATTTTTATACTCACTTGTTTGTAACTTTTGTAATTGTTCTTTTGTTTCAAAAAGTTGTTCTTCAAACTAAAACAAAAACAGAAATACAAAATGGTATTAGGAAATGTCATGGGCAATTCAGGAGAGTGTGCGTTTACATAAGTTTATATAAGAATTTACATAAGTATATATTATTAACCAGAAGTGGTCTATTTATATGTGCTAAATATTTGTATGTTTATGTAGGCATGTTGTCTCCCCTGAAAGAATATTATCTCTTTAAGGGTTTGGAAGCTAGGCCAGGTTGGACTTGTCTTTACATCCCCACAGGCCTAACACAGTATCTGGAATGCCATAGGCACTTAATAAATGCCTGCTGATTGTTCACTCTCTTGAACTGATCACTTCTAGGAGAGTGATCTTGGGTATGTCTGGTACCTGAAAATTTAGTCAAATCCCCCTAAGCCAGAAAAGCTTTTGCTGCATGCTCATAGACAAACTGAATGGCTGTCATTCAAGGCCTGGACTAGCTAACCTCTGAATGGCTCATACCCTTATTTCTAGTCACCAAGTGAAGAATTATACATTTTTGCTCTAGCAATTCTCAAAACCTGTTTGCCCTGCTGTAGAAGGGTTCCATTGTAACTAACACCAATATACAAGGAAAAACTTGTAATGTCCCCCCAGGGAAATCACAGATATTGAAATAAGGATTATGCCATTGTCACAATGGCAGTGTAAGTCTTTTTATAGGACCTCTCCTACTTCATTTATAAATTTACTGACTGGATTGTGAAATAACCTTTATTAATTACTTATTAAATACCTGACAGAGACACTGAAGACCTGGGCCAGGACTAGAGGAAAGCAAGGGAGGCAGTTACAGAGGAGAGCAAACCCATGGATGAACACAGGGGGACAATTTTTAATACTATGTTTTTATAAATGTGCACATTACATAATGTCAGAAAATTCTGCCGTCTGCAACATGTGGAGACTGGTTTTTTGAGAAGCAAAAACCCCCCAAACCATCTTTTAAGTAGTAAATTTTAGTAACTGTGTTACATTGAAGGCTTAAAATTTCAGCTTCACAGGGAGCCTGATTTTCTTTTGCTTTCTTTTCTTAAATCTAAAATTTTAAATATTAAATAAGACTTTTCTCTCACTCTTCCCTCTCCCTCCACTGAAAAGCAAACAAGACAAAAGGAAAAGAAAATCCTTGTAACAAATATTCATAGTCAAACAAAACATATCCACACCTTTTTTTTTTAAAGGGCATTATGGTTTATTTATTTAAGAGATCTTTGACTTTAAACAAAGCCAGTGAAAATGCTCACAAAAGCATCAACATATATTCATACTTTCCCAAAATGTATGAAATTCAAGTTCTTCCCAATGACCACAAATACCTTGTTCTAGGTCTAGACTGAAAAGCTTTGGGAGCTCAGGAAAATTAATATTCAGATTTGGAAAATTAAAGCCTTGAAAGTCACTCCTAAATTTTGATTCATTCCTTGTATATAGGAAGCTCTCTTAATACTTAATTAAATATTAAACTCTAAATACTAAACAGAGGGTCTTCAGCAACTCATTAACTTCTCTAGCCCTTAGTTTTCTCATCTATAAGAAGAGAGAACTGGATTAAATGATTCTCTGAGGGGCCTTATGGCTCCAGACCAATCATCAAATATTTCTAAAACTATAAAGCAAATAGCAATTACAAAGTTAGATTGTACTGAAAAAAAAAAGCATATCAATTTTCACAAGTCAACTTTTGGAGGAGACAGTTCTTGGTTAAAGGGAGGGACTGGGTGTAACAACTAGAGACATTTAGGCCACAGCTGGTTCTAAGATGTGCAAGAGGCTTGAGAACAATGAAATCTCCTTGGAAAGTTCCCCCACCCCAAATGAGACAAACCTCCACTCCAGCTGCAGCTAAGAGCCATCTGATGGATTCCATTCTGCCCCTTCCATTAAAGTAGTGGAGGACTGGTTTACTTGCCATTGTGATGTTTTGAGTTTTCTGAAAAAGACAAAAAAAGTATATATACAATTTTAAGTGACCCTTAAATGAGACTGGATTTCATGTTCCCAGTATAATCCCATTTCATACAGTTGGAGATTGATTAAATATTTGAAAATTTCATCTGATTTGTATGGTATAAGTCATTTATACAAGATTGGTTCATTATAAGCAACTGTGTTAGGCAGGGGTATGTCTGTAAAATAAATTTTACAATTTACAATTACAAAAAAAAATATTTGGTGGAAAAACATCCACATATATGAAATACAAAATTATCCAAGACAAACATTTAATTATCTGTAAGGATTATGATACAAAATGAAGACCACTGAATTTGAAGAGAGAAGGACTAGATAAAAACCAGTGTTCCTCACTAAGTGGACTTAGGAGGGTAGGTCACTTTGGAACTCTATTTACCTCATCTATAAAATGAGGAAGCTCAGTTAGGGGATATCTAGGGTCCTTTCCAGATTTAAACACATGACCTTAATCCCGCTATTTTCTCCATTTAACAACAACAAAAAAGGCACCATTTAAGCTAACAACAAAAACCAGAAAATATTTGCTTACAGTGTATCCCTCTATTATCTGGGGTTTTTAGGTCATTGCTTCCTAATGAAATCTCTTTTTAAAGTATGGTACTGGGTGTACTTTAAAACAACAAAAAAAACAGGACCTTTAATAAAGATCCTACTTATTCAGTCTTATCTAAGGAGAGGAGTAAGAAGAAGAGGACAAGGTTAATGATAGAAGAATAGCAGAAAGGCTATTAAGTTTTTATAATAATTTATATTACTATATATTATATAATATAGTATATTCATATATAATATACATTTTATAATAATATAGAATATATTGTTATATAATATTATATATACATAACATAATGTATATAATAATAATACTGGGAAAAAGAGAAGGGCAAGAGGGGAAAGAAGGATGGAGGGAAAGAACAGACTAGGTGGGTTCTGAAAAGATAGAAGAATTTTAGAGCTAGAAAGGACCTAGCCCAATGCCTTTTTTTTTTGTCTCAGATGAGGAAATTAAGTTTGAGGCACCTTGCCCATGACCACACCTTAAGGTGTTGAGTTAATTTGATTCACCAACTATTGACTAAGTACCTTGTCGATGCAAAGAACACTCTGAGGCAGTTAGAAACCAAAGGTGACGGTGGCTGGCTAGATGGAGCAATGAATAGAGCACAGGCCCTGGAGTCAGGAGAACCTGAGTTCAAAACCAGGCTCAGACACAACAAAAAAAACTAGCCATGTGACCTTGGGCAAGTCACTGAAACCCTAACAGCACTCCAAAAAAAAAAAAGAAAAAGAAAAAGAAAACAAAGGTGATGGAGTGGAAAGAGATAAGCAAAGAGCCCAAGTTCAAATCCAGCCTCAGATGATAGCTAAAGTGTTTCTGGGCAAGGCACTTAATCTCTGACTTTGTTTCCTAGGCTGTTAAGAACCTACCAACCAGTATTGTTGTGAAGACCAAATGAGATAATAACTGTAAAGTCTCTGGCACATAGTGAGCAATATAAATGTTAGCTGTTATTATTATCCTGGTTACAAGTAATTTATATTCTAGTGAGAATGAAATGTGCCCCTTTTCCATCATTATTCAAAAAGCCAGGAAATTTCTTTCCCACAACCTGTAACCCTAAATCAAGGCTGACAAATAACGGCCGCATTTTGTTTTCCACAATTCTTAATTCAGGCAGTTTTCCCACTTTCCCTGTTACTCCCTCTAACCTCTTCCCCATTTAGGATTATTAAGTCCCTGAGAGGGACTTCATGATTACATAACTTAAAATTAACAGTACAGAGTCTAACAAGAGAATCCCCATGACTTCCTCGATATGTCCCATTTCCCCAAGTACATTCTGTTCCCCAATTCAGAACACCTAGGTAATGATTAACTCAGAGAGATCCATTTGTACAGATGATAGATTATGTATTAATCAGGTTTCTGTGGACAACCCCCAGGGCACTCAGTCACTATTTCCAACACTAACAGGGGGAAAATTTTTTTTTTAATTAAAATTATCCTTTTTTTTAAAGACATGTACAGTCTGTCAGCAAAGTGTTTGATTATCAGAACACTAATTACAGACCAAATATTTGTATCCACTTACAAAATACCTTTCTTATGGAAATATGGCAGGGCAGAAAGTTAATAAGCCATTAGGGCTCAGTCTTAAACCTTCACCCCCTCCCCCCAGAAAAAAAAAGAGGAAATTGTGTGGAGGAAAGGTGAAGAGAGGGTAAGAAAATGCATGTGCTCCTAGCACAAACGTGGTTTTTAGCTATAGATGAAAGAATATCTTCAATAGTTCAAAAGATTGACAAATCTTTACCCTCTACCCCCAGATTAGTAGACAGGACTCTATGAATTGTCTTGCCCCCTTTTCTTCTTCATGCCCCAATCTTCTGATGGCCAGCTTTCTGGAGTTGAACCTTAGAGCTCTGATAAATTAGTGCTTGGGCCAATCTTTCAGGGACACTGTAAGTTAATTAAGTTCTCCCAGGTTGGGCTGGCCTAGCCTGACCAAATAACCACTACTTCTAACACTATCAAGAGTTTTTGGATTAAAACCATTTTTACTTAAAGAAAAAATAAAAGACAGGTATAGCCCACTCACACAGTAACTGGTTATCCAAACATTCTGATTCTAGAATGCTCTTCTATCACTTTTGTCCAGGAGAAAAGAGTTTTCATAATTTTAAATATTTAATCCATTATCTCACTAGGACAGAAGATTAACAGTTATTTTCAAGAGCTTTTTAAAGACTATTTTGGCAATTTCAGCTTTGGAATTGCTGTCCAGCCCTCTGGATCAAGAAAGACCTTTCTCAAAAGAAATAGTTACTCATTTCCCAGGCAATTCAGACAGGACTCCTTCCTAAAGAAAGGTCAATCCATCTGTTCCGAGGCAGCCCCACCAAGGCAAATTTCAGAGGCAGCCAGTGCTATACAGGACCCCAGGTTTTCAAAACAGTTTACAGATACAGCCCTTTGAGCGCCTACCATCACACCTATTTCATAGACGCAGAGACTAAGACACCTTGGGATTATGTGACTTGTCAAATGTCACAATAAAATTAGGATGCCTGTTTCCTCACACCTGGATGTGAAGCCTAAACTCGGAGAGAGAAGGTGGTGAAGGTGGAGTGAGGGCGAGGGGCCTGTGCTGCAAAGCAGAGACTCTCTGGAGCAAGGACAGGGATAGGAGGAGACCCTGTTAGCAGGGAAAGCAGAGCGCAGGGAGGGAAAGGCTAGGGAGTTCTGCATATTCTCACCCTCCACTGCTGAGGAAGAGAGTCCCTCGAGCTGGGTCTAAGAGGAGTAGCTTCTGGGAGAAAGCTAGCTGGGAAGTACAGGGAGGGAGCCCTAGTTATGCGAAGTGGGAGAGGACTTTGGGCGAAACCTACCAATGGTGACTCTGCTGCTTTGCATGCCCAACTCAGCTGCAAGGTATCTTGGGAAGGAAAAAAAAAACTTCCCCAATTGCAAAGCAATTCCACTGCCATTAAGTTTCCGCAGTGGGTGCAAAAAACAGTGTTTTTCAGGAAGCTATAGAGATATGCCCCTTAGGATTCTCGTATTGATCTTTGCTTGTGGTCACCCCACTTGAAAGAAAGCCTTTCATTGTCTGTATGGCTGGGTCAGGCGGCTGTGACATCTGTCATACCATTGATCTCCAGTATCGTTTCGACAGATCCATCTAGAGAGGCCCTCATTGCTTCATGTGTTCCTCTTCTCTGCTAGAACAAGCTCCCTAGGTCTATTTGTAGGAAACTGTAGAGTAGACAAGATTCCAGGACTCCAGACACATCCAAATGAGGCACTGCACTTGGAAAGTCTGGCTTGCTTTTTCCGCTATAATGTACACATCTGGAGGACCCCTGCAAACCAAAACTAAAAAGAATCATATGAAAACACACTAGCAGACATCACATGAAAACATGATAGCCTGACTTCCTTTTGCAAAATTCTTGGAACCCTGCAATTCACAAATTCGTTTATGTAGAGATCAAAATGAAATGGAGAAACGATTATGTAATTTAAAAGAAAAAATTCAATAAAGTCAAAATATCTAACAAATTAACTGAGCTAGTCACTTCCCAGACAGAAACATACACAGACCTTGTAATTATATCTGCAATCATGAGTTTTTTTTTCTTTAAAAACAAAAGTAAAAAATAATACACCTAATTTCCATCTATTATCACTAACATTCTCAATGAAAACAAGAAAAACCTCAAAGCAGAAGTTTATTTTGGCCACAAGGCTGCAGATTGAAGCTATTTTCAAAGCTACTTTCAATCTTTCAATAATATCGTTAGGCTCTAAAACTTATGCTCCTTTAAATTAGAGGATTAAGGCTCTCTGTTCATTTTCCTACTTCCCTCTCAGAGTTTCTAGTTCTTCCCCCATTTGATATCTACACGTGCTTGAATTTCTTGGACTACATCTAGGTCACTATGTGCAGGTTTGAAAGGCTCATTTTACAAGGGATGTTCATATTCTAGAGAGAATACTGAGGGTAGCAAAGATAAGTGTCAAAGCCAAAATATTAGAGAAAAGGTTGAAAGGACTAGGTGGTTTATCTCAGAAAAGAAGATTGAGGGAGAGTGTGATCATTATGAGCTTTATTGACTTTAGAAACTGTCCTGTAAGAAAGGAAAGAAGCATGTCTCTGTAGTTCTGAAGAGTAAGTTCCTAACTTACTCTGGATTTAATTTCTCTATTTATATCAAAGGAAGGAGTTTACAAGAGGACAAAACAATGAAAGGAAATCAAAAATAATGGGAAAAAAACTTGTACCATTTTGCTTGTGGAATGATTTTGTTTATAAAAGATTGTACAGACACGTGTAATTACATAATACATAAAACAAATTATATATATATACTCACACACAATATATACTATATCTATTTGTGTATGTGGGAAAGGAAGGAATCAATGAAACATTCATATTTTCATATGCAATCTTTTTCTGTTTTTCTTTGCATATGGAAATGTTCATATTTGTTAAGTTCATGATTTTTTAAAAAAGAAAATGATAAAAAGATCTGATTTTACTTCAGGGAAAAACTTGGAGTTACCAAAAGAAATACAATATGCCAAATGTAGTGCAGTCAATGCCTCTTTTGTTCAATTTTATTTTACATTCAGGGAAAAAAAATGCTTTTGCAATAATGACTTAACTTTTGTTGATTTAAAAAATGAATAAACATCTGCAAACTGGGTCTACTTTCCTCTCTGTATATTTTAATATGCATTGATCAGAGTCCAAAACTTGAAAGGCACTAATTTATCATTGGAGAGGAAAATTTTAAAGACTTAACCTCTCTCTTTATGGTCGTCAGTCTAAAATGAAAGGTTTTTGCTATACCATCTCCAAGGTCTCATCCAAGTCTAAGTCTACGGTCAGGTGTGACTTTGTGGAGGGGACAGCATTTGAACAAGGCTTTGTCTCATGAATAGAATTTTGAGAAATGGAGGTTGCTGGAGTATGTATGTATATGTGAAGAAGGGAATTTTAAGTTTTTCTCTTGGCAGACCTCCCCCAGTTCCTTTAAATGATTCTTTCTGTGATATGAGGGAGCTAGGTGCTGAAGTGGATGAGAGCACTGGGCTTAGAGTCAGAAAGACCAGAGTTCAAATTTGACCTCAAACACTTACTAGCTGTGTGACCCTGGGCAAGTCACGTAACCCGTGCCTGCATAAAACTGGAAAAGGAAATGGCAAACCACTTCAGTATCCTTACCAAAAAATTCCCATGAATAGTTGACCCATGGAGTCATGAATAGTCAGACATGACTGGACAACAACATGATACACTTTCAAAACTCACCGTCCTGTTCACTCTCTTCTGGATTTTCCTCAAATATTAATATCTCTTTTAAAGTGCATCACTCAGGAGGAGATATATTCTCTAGACCAGGTGTTCTTACCTTGGGGTCTATGGATAGATTCCAAGACATCTGTGAACCTGAGTGTGGGAAAAAATAAATTGTATCTTTACTTTCACTAAACTTTAACTGAAATTTAGCAATTCCTTCAATTATATAAAAATATTATTCTGAGAAGAGGTCTGTCCATTGACTTCATTGGATGGCCAAAGGGATCCATGCTATAAAAAAGGTTAAGACTTCCTGCTCTGGGCCAAGGCAGAGATTATCACCTCCATCAATCTGGGTACTCTTACTTCTTTTAAAAACCCAAGACAGCATTCTTTTTTAGCAGTGACCCACTGGACTCAAGTAAAAAATATAACCTCTAAAACATTTGAATCTTTCTCTGTGAATTTGCTGTCTAGTTACATCTCTCCCCTCTTTTGCTCATACAGTTGGTTTTAATTTTAATCTCAATACAGGACTTCCTCTTGATCCCTATTATATTTCATATTAATTTTAGTCCTGTTCTAACCTGTGGGAAGACTGTTGAATCCTGATTTCATTCTTTAAGGCATTAAATATCCTTACGAACTTTATTGCATCTGTAAACTTTAAAAATGCCCACTGTGTTCTTCATCAAAGTAAATGATTAACATCTATATGTTTGTCTGTATATATTGAACCTGGAGCCAAGGATAGGCACTTTGATGATATTTGTCCAGCTTGATATCAATCTATTAGCTAACATTTTTTTCAACAACAAGTTCAGCTTTTAAGCTTAAAATGATTAACCCAGGGCACACAGGGAAAAACAATATTCTGGATTAATGTGTTGCTCATCCTTGACTCAGCTTCTATAACCCATCTACAATAAGGTCTTCACATAAACTGATACAAAAGTACAGTACATTGAGTTGAAAATTTTAAAATCATCCTTAACAACTCAAGAACATCCATTGGGCATCCAAGTGGCTACAGTTTGAATCAAAGTATATAAAAGGTTTGCATGTTAAAATGTTTTCTCGTGAACATATTGCTTTTGGTCACATGATGAGCAGCTGTCAACAGTCTGCATTCTTTCTTAGAAATGGCACGAAGCAAGGACTGACTGGTATAATTCCTATGAGGGAAATAGTTTGTATAGAAAGGGTACACAGAGCACATACCCTCCTGATATGACCAATGTTTGAGCTTTCAGAGAAAGTGAGAATGATAAATCACACAAAGCAAGAATTGCATGCAAATATTCTTCAAGGGTCAGGTTTTCATTTTGTTAACCATGGGAGAGGGGAGAGAGTGAGTTGGTACCATGAGTAAAGGCTATCTACGAGATTTCCCTAAATAATCCCAATGTATGATGGTGGTAGGCTAATGAAAGAGAGCCTATGGCAAAACAAATCATTCCCTATCTCCCACCCTACGCCACCACACATACACACACAAATACACACCAACCACAAGTAATTCACTAATTCATCTTCTCAGTAAATCCAGTTTTTCCAAATATTGGATTTTCTTAAAGCAGGGGTATGCCTGCATATGTGTTTAAAACTCTGTTTCTTGGCATTTTTGGACATAGTACAAGAGCTGAATCTGTGGCCATTTATGATAGAATACTGTGCTTTTTCCTTCAAAGTGATTAGTGTAGGTATAGTCACACATTAATACCATCAAGCTCATCCCTTTTTTTTAAGTGTCTTGCATCATAAATATCGCTGAAATGAAAGCTAAAAATATGTGCAGCTATTCATTTCTACTTAAGAGAAAGTCATCATTTGCCTCTGCTACACAGATTTGGAATACACAGTTTGTCCTTTACACATTTGGCAAATACAAGAGCACTTTAAGTCTGCAGTTAGATGACAGTCACTCTAAATGCTAAATAACCATTGTTTTCCCTTCTATGCAACAGCTCTGTCCTTTATATATAGGTAACTCCACTGGGCTTTGCCAAGGAAAACTGCTGGGACTTCTGATGGTACAGAAAAAAAAAAAAGGAAAAATATTTCTTAACAGATCATACAAAAATTTTTATAGTCCTGTAATAAGAACTGGCCTTCTGGAAAACATACAAATCCAGTGTTTGGAACTAAGATTCAATGAATTCAACATAAATTAGAACCTGATGGAAATAAGGCATGTTTCTTATTTGTGATCTCCCAGCGTCTCTGTTTACAATGTGAAAACAGCTCTCCCCACCAAATCAGTATATGCTCATCTTCATGTAAACTGGATTTGTGTAATGATGTAGGATAGAAAATAAATATTCGCTAGCTAGCATATTGAAAAAGCCATTGCTGAAAACACATTTCACATTGCTTTAAAAAATCAACTGGTTACACAATATGATAAAATGAATAAATACAGCTGCAAAGTGTGCTTGCATAAATGAAGATATAATTTCCTTTTTGAATTTTGCTGCTAGTTTGCCAGCTATAAAACATTACAGTCCAAAGACCAAACCCATATCCACTATGTGCTGATGAGGGATGACAATAGGTTCAGCAGGAACTCTGATCTTATCTAAGACCAGAAAGCCTTCGATTTAGTCTTGAAAGAATTCAGCCCAAGCCAACTTGGAGTCAGAGTTGTAAAAGTTTATTGTACGCTTTACAGTGGGCAAGGATCCTTAGAGGGCCTGCAAGTTTATTGTTCGGCTATACAGTAGGCAAAAGTCCTTTAGGGGACCTGCAACCTCAAATGGGTAGAATTAAGGTTTTTATAGAATAATCCATAGAATCTGTGCCAATTATGCTAACTAGGTGATTAAGGGTGGGATTAGGGAGGAGTTAAGATGGGGCCAGTGTTTAAAGGGACATGCACTTTTAATGTAACTGTGCAGGCATATTGCCCATAATTCACTGGGAAAAAGCCCAAGGCGGGGCTACCTGGAGGTGTGGTTTTAGGCTTGAAATGTCACTAAGTCAGCTAGTAGTCAAGGGCTGACTGAGAAGTGCCCAGTCTGCCACCCATCAGTATCATGTTTGACAAGATGGATGTCTGGGAACCAAGGCTAAGGGAGACTCAGTGTATGGATAATAGGCTAAGGAGTTAACCCAGAGATAGGGTCCTGAAGGATTCATTGAGGCAGCTGCAGCAAGCACCCCAGTGTCCCCAGGGTCACTGCCACCACAGGATCTTAGATCTGCTTTGTTAAAGGAAAGCAACTCAAAATGGGTTAACACACTTACTTTAATCAGTCAAACATATATTGTTTACCTCATTCAGAGGAAAAAGGTCAGCACCCCGAACTTCAGAATATACAGACAGAATTATCAAGATAGGGAAACAGATCAAGTAGACAGTTTCCAAACTGTCCAACCATTACATCCATACCAAATCAACATCTGGGTTTTTCAAAGCCGAGGGGGGGCTCTCAACAACGGCTTCCCAGAATCCAGATCAAATCACAGAACACTTCTCAAAGTGAGCCCCAAAACAGAGCTACACATCAGGGCTTATATAGCCTTCTCCTGGCTCAGAGAATGTAACAACCTTATAGACTCACTGGCCAATCAAGAAGTATCTACTGAAAAACAAGCCTCCCACCCCAGGCTCCAGGTGCACTTTAGCCTAGGGGCAGGGAAGATCTTAAAAATTTACATTCCCATTACGGCAGCCAAGGAGTCAACCTAGAGATAGGGTATTGAAGGATTCATGGGGGCAGCGGGGAAATTATACAAGGGGGAAGATAATAGTTGCCTAAACTGGAATGTTTATAGATACTTTTGTGAGATTCACAGGTGTAGCTTGTCACTGTTCCAAGCTGAGATAAACAATTCATGAGTTGTTGTTGGGAAGAGTTAATGCTCTGAAGCTGGGGGGTGGGAGGGGCATGATTTTACAAACTGGTTTTACAGACTGATGTTGCAAACATAGATCCCAAGCACCCCATCAGTGCTATTTTTAAAAATTGGGGTTTTTTTTTTTTACTTCCTTGGGTTCAGCAAAGGACATAAGGTTGGTTAATAGCTGACCACAAATTTTTGAGCCAGATTACTCAGTGCATAAAATACTCCCAGTTTTAAATTAGAGACCTTTGAAAGTCATTAGTCATTCTTTTATGCCATAACTTGATACAATAAAATGACAATTTATAACAGGGCCCCTTGAATTTGGGCGATCTGAAAAGGAATAGTTAGGTTTTGAGTCTGAGTTCACTTAACATTAAAAGGTTAATCAGATTCAAATGCTTCAGAAAATTTCAAATAGCTATGTCCTTCTAGAGGCAGCATGAGGCTGGCCTTAGAATCAGGAAGATCTGGATTTAAGATCTGCCCCACTAGTGACTATGAGTTGCAGGTAAGTTCTTAGTCTGTCTCTGTGAAGGGAGTTTCTGCACTGGGAATTCCTCATGAGGAGGAAATCACAGGTATGGACCCAAATAACCATAAATATTTTTGTTTTCATTGGATATAACTTCCCTTTTGCCTTTAGGGAAACCCATTAAGGCAGTAGAAAAGTCCTACAGAGATGGGTCAAGAATAGGTCTTAACCTTTTATGTTTTCTGCCTATAAACCAGTTTTGTCATTTTTAATATTGTGTAAACATTCCTCTCCCAGGAACAGTCTCTACCAGACAAACACAATTTATCTTCCCTTTGCTTGAGAGAAATTAATGGTTAAGTTCAAATGTGACACATTATTGACACTAACATTACTATTAACTTGGTTTCCCAACAAATCAGAGAGAGCCCAAGTCCTTGTTCCTGATCAGACTGCCATGAAGTATCTGGCAAGGACAGTGGGATTACATGCTGTCTAGTCGTAACCAAACCCAGAGATGTGCAATGTATGTAAAATTCCACTTGGAATTTTGAGGGGGGAAAATTCCCCTGCCACAGTGAAATACCACTGATTATGCCTTTTAGCTCTTATTGTGGGGCATGAATATAAACTCCAATTGTCTGTGTTAGCCTTTAGATTAAACAGGCTTTTGTTCATCCAAAATTTAAAATGTTTTGCCAAAGTAGGATGAGGGGATAAAAAACATCCTTTTATACATAAAAAGAGATCAGGAAAATATCTGTTTTCTATGGGGTAGTTTTACATACAGTGAGCCAAGAAATAAATGTTCTCTAGGAGGAGTTTTCTAAGTACCCCAATTCTTGTTTATCTCTTTCTTGGGGTTCCACAGATATTTTCCTTTACCCAGCATTCTGTGTGTTTTCTGATGCTATCTCGTGTTAATTTGTCTCCAGTGTAATAATAATACTGATAATAACTAACATTTATATAGCACCAAACATAAACAAAGCATTATTTTCAGTGTTTTATAATTATTATTTCATTTGATCCTCACCTCAACTTTGGGAGGTAGGTACTAGTGTAATCTTCATTTTACAAATGAGGAAACTAAGGCAAAGAGAGGTCAAGTGACTGGTCCAGGCTCATTTAGCTAGTAAGTGCCTGAGGCAGGTCTTTCTGACCCTAGGTCCAATGTTCTACCCCAAGCCCCACCTAGCCCCTCTTGTCTCCTCAACCAGAACATAAAGCTCTCTAAACGCAGGAACCATGTTTCCTACTTCTTTTATATTCTCTTCAGTGTTGAAAACAGAACTCAACACACAGCAGGGTCTCAGTAAATAAGCAATATGGAATAAACAAGAATAACTATTGTGTATAAGTATTAAAAAATAAAATTAGAGAATCATAAAATTTCAGTGCTTGAAACTCTGAGGGCCACCGGGGCCAACTCATATCTGTAAAATGAAGCCCTGTACAGTGTATCCAAGGGCTCACCCAGTCTTTGCTTGAAGGCTTCCACTGAGGGGAGCCCCACTATCTCCCTGGGATGCCCACTTTATTTCTGTTTGGAAATTCTTCCTTACCTCATGATGAAAACTGTCTCTTTGCTTAGAGGGGTTAAATGAGTTGGTCAATATTATGCAGCTAGTTAGGGTCTGCAACCAGGTGGAGTGGTGAATAGAGTGCTGGGTTTGGAGTCAGGAAGGCTCATGTTCCTGAGTTCAAATCTAGTCTCAGACATTTATTAGCTGGGTGAGCCTGGGCAAGTCACTTAATCCTGTTTGCCTCAGTCTCCTCATTTATAAAATGAGCTGGAGAAGGAAATTGCAAACCATTCCAGTATCTTTGCCAAGACAAACCCAAAAATGAGGTCAGGAAGACTCAGACAGACTGAATGACTGAACAACAACAACAAAAAAAGAGATTTAAAAGAGTTCATTTGAAGTCCCTTACATTCTGAGGAGTCTTGTCGTGGAGGGCTGGGAAAAAGATTGAAGTAGCCTGGTCCTCCTGATGCTGGCTCTCAGGATCTGTGGTTGAAGCCTCAGTTATGTATGGGTACATTAGATGCTGTAGTGACTTACTGGGTTGGTGTGGTTTAGAAAAAATATGGGGGTGTGTTTTTCACAAGGGGTAGGGCAAAGAGTTCAGGGAGTCCAGGAACCCCAATAACCAGAGTCCCTGGAGAGCAGCCTCTGAATTCATGGACCCAAGCATTCTCTCAGTCAAGGTGGCAAAATTTATTACGCTATACAGCAGGTAAGAGTTCTTAGGGAACCTGCAACCTTAGAGGGGCACAGTTAAAGTTTATATAGGATAACTATAGTAAAACCTGTGTCAAATATGCTAAGTGAGTCAGGGTGGGATTAGGAAGGAGTTATGGAGTGGTAAATTCTTAAGGAACATGTACTTTTAATATGTACTGTGCAGGCATATTGCCCAGAATTCACTGAAAAATAGCCCAAGGCAGGGGCTGCATAGAGGTGTGGTTTTAGGTTTGAAACATAACTAAGTCAGCTAGAAGTCAGGGCTGATCAAACTGCCACCCATCAATGTCTTGTTAGACAAGATAGATGTTGGGAATAAAGTTATATTCCAAGCTAATGAGGGATTCAGGATGTGTATAATGAGCTAGGGAGTATACATATGACTGAGTCTAGGATATATGATAGGTATGACCCAGTACACAGCTGCTTCAGCCAGTACACAGTTGGGTCAAACTACTAAATTCCATAGGTAGATCTGGCCACTGTATTAGGAAGAGAGATGCATATTTTGTTAGGGCATACTGCCCTTGTGCTAGAGAGAAATTGCCTGAGGCAGTGTTTTGAGGCTAGGGAGAAATGTGACTTTACAAATTAGGGTTCAAGCACAGGCACCCAAGCACACCATCATTCCTCCCTTAAACAGATGAGACTCAAAATCATTTTGGATAAGGGACAGAGGTCTCAGCTTCCCAAGCTGCTTCATGCTGAGGGAGGCTATAGAGCTGTCCCTGCTTCATAGGGTCCCACCATTCAAGGGCTGGAGCCCATGACCAGTGTCTGGAATTTGGCCAATGTCAGGTCCAGGGGTGATGGGTCATGCTATTGGACAGTGGTTGGTACTCAGCCTGAGATATCATCTGCAAGTGAAGGGCACTGAGCCTAAAAGAGACAAATCTGGCAAAGAGATTAAACAAACAAGGACCAAAAAGGAGTAGGAGGAAAATGACCAGAAATGTGGTGAGCCTGGGCAAGTATCCTTTTCCAACAGGGCCATCTGAAATTTGATTGAACTATCAACTTGCAAATCAAGTTACATAATTTTTGTTTCTTAAAATACTGCCAAACTTCTTCACACTCAGTATACTTAAACCACCTGAAATTTGCACAAATATATCCAGAGCCACTATCTAGGGACAGGAGGGATTTTATCATTCTCATTTGTCCCCAAACCTTCTTCTCTGCTTCCATATTTTCAATTGAACTTTTTGATTCCAGGAAAAATGAGTCCCAAGGTGCCTGAATCCTTAACTTTGATGAAGTGAGGTGCTATTCAGTCTATCCCATCCAACAGTTCCATCCTAAGTCACCAGCACCATAACTGGCAACCTATTGAAGTTTGGTTAAAGGAGACAAACAAAGAGTAATACACAGTCACAGTATTTATTCCCTTAAGACTAGCAAACTTGTACAAAGAGTTAGAAGTTAATTTCCAACTGATGAACAAGAAAAAGGAAAAGGTTTAAATACATTTTAATGCCAGACCAATTCAAGGTAAAATTCTAAATTACAAGGAATTGACAAGGTGTCAACCTAGAACATCTGTGTTTTCTTTATCATTCACATATCATAACATAATACATGCCCTACAAAATATTTAGATAAGAAAAGGTTCCATTATTCAAAATAGTATCTTAGGTCAGAGTCTTATTCTTAGAAGAAAGAATGCTCCCAAGTTAGCCCTGTCTGGGGGAAGAGATATTCTCTGTTTACTCAGGGAACAATGAAGCTGTTGGGTCCATTTGGCTCCTCCCAAAAGGAGTATGTCCCAAGAAAAGGGAAGACCTCGCTTTCAGCCAAATCTGGTCTCTGGAGTTCCTGACACAGAAAAAGGCATTTTGAAAGTATGGCAAAGCAGTCTATTTGATTAATTCAGACTTTGATAAAAAAATTTGATATTTAATAATTATCATTATGTATAGCTTATATGTGTTAGGTGACATGATTTGTCTTGCAGCATCCCCGAAACCATTTAGAGAACTATGGTTGTAACATCCATAAAACCATTTAAAGGACCATGGTTCGACAGTATTATTCCTTATACACAAGAAGTAAACATATTTATGGGCACTAGAGAAGCAGGACTAGAATATAAGAGGATATAAGCAGCAGGTGACAAAGACATTCCACCGTCCTCCATAGCTCTCTAGTCTAGAATTGCCTGTCTATTTCCCATTCTTCTGTATTTTCTGAGAGCTCCTGCTAGTAAGCTACTGCTTTATATCTATTCACAGTTATGGAAACCTCTCTTCTATCTCATCTAGCTGGAAACAGACCAGTTTTTTTTTAAAGGTGGTTCAGTAATCTAAGTAAACATAAGACATAAGTGCTATTATTAGGCTTATTTTACAGTTGAGGAAACTGAAGCAGACAGAGGTTAGAAGTGATTTTCCCAGAGTCACATAGCTAAGAAGTGTCTGAAACAGGATCTGAACTCAAGTCTTCCTGATTCCAGGTCTACTAATCTTCCCACCATGCCACCTGGCTACTTAAAGTCTGAGAGATAAATTAGGAGATTATTGCAGTAATTATGACACAATGATGAAAGTCTGGGTGAACTAGAATGGAATTGGTTATAGAAAAGAAATGATGCTTCCAGAAGACATTTTGAAGACCCGGTGACTTACTGGATTTGGAGGTTAAACAAAAGGGAAGAGTCATGTTTGAGTCCTAGACTTTATTTAAGCCTGAACAAAAAGGAGAACTATGGTACAGTTGCTATGCCAGATAAAGAGAAATCAGGAAGAGGACCTGGTTTGGCTGTAAAGATGAAATTTAGTCTAAATTCCTTGAGTTAAAGTAATGGTAGGACATTAATATGGAAATGTGCAAATGGTGCTATAGAAGAGAAATAAGTCAAAGATAGACATTGGAGTAATCAGGAGAAAGGGGACAGTTGAAACCATGGTTCTAAGAAAGCATAAGCTATTTTAAAGCTGAAGACTGAGGTTTGGGGAACATCCATAAGTAAGAGGTGACAAAGGAACACAAGTAAATAAAAAGGCAAGAAAATGGTCAGAGACATGGAAGGAGTACCAGATTAGAGCTATGGAAGTAAAGAGAGGAGGAAAATTTAAGAAGGATTGGATGGGCAACAGTGTTAATGATACAGAAAGTTGAGATGAGGCCCAAGGAAGTCATAGCCTTTGGCCTATGGACCTAGATCCCACCTTATTTATTACCTTTTTTGGTGTTCTTAGCACTTGGCAAATTTTGAATACTGTCTCAATTTCACTGGCTCATGGAAAGAGTGGCTATAGCATGTAAATTTCTGCTATGATGCATCCCACTGCCCAGACATCAACAGGAGAGCTGTAGTTGGTAGACCTTAGGAGAGCTTCTGGAGCCCAGTACATGGGGTAACAAAAATGGATTGCTATTTATTGCTTTCCTTAATTGAAATTTAAATTAAATAATGTGATTAATGCCAGTGAAAGAGTTTATAAATTTCATTTTTAAATCTAGCTAAGTGTGAAATATAAACCTGTCACAGTTTACACCTAGAGATGAATTAATGAAAAAGCACAAGACCCTAATGCAAAGGGACAAATTGGTTGCATCATGTGAGATATAGTTCAGCATATTAGTACAAACATCAAGCAAATGGGGTGGCTAGGTGGCGCACTGAATAGAGCACTGGCCCTGGAATCAAGAGGACCTGAGTTCAAAATAGGCTCAGACAGTTGACACACACTTACTAGCCATATGACCTTGGGCAAGTCACTTAACCCCAATTTCCCTGCCCTCTCCCCTCCAAAAAGCAAAAACAACAACAAAAAAACACTAAGGAAAGAGATTTTTCTGTGAGGTTTTGTATAAAACAGAGGATGATAACTATAATTCTTTGGGGAACTGTGTAGGCCCCCATGGGAAAGTGGGATTCACTAGAATGTCAAAGAGTTCTTTCAACAGAAATTTCATGGTCAGTTTTCTTCCAGGGTATCATATGGACTACTTCCCATATGTCTCTGTATCTGTTTATGAGATCCTGTGAACCCTTCGTATCTTCTGAATTTTCCATGGTGTAAAAAAGGCAGTCCCATACTCTACATGTATTTGTTATGCTGAATGCTTGCATGGGTTACAAATAATTCCAAGTGAGTATAATGAGCCAAGAAGAGAAGCTGGCCTTCATGGTTCATAAAACTTACGTGTGAGTCTTGGGGACGTCCTGGGCTAGAGGTCACACTACTATCTTGAGCTATAAGTGATCCCTCAAAATTTATTTGCATTTATTTCAGAAAGACCTGCAAAGCATATGATTGATGGCATAATCACTCTAGACATAGATCTCTGCAACTCACGTGCCTTTAGGCAAAAATGCTTTAATCTAAAAAAACCTTCTTTATACATATAAACCAAAAAAAAATGCTCTTCACAGAAAATGTACAACATGAACTATGTATTCTGCCTAATGTAATAATGTCTACTCAAAGTATTTCTCTTAATTAAAATGTCAATGTGACTATAGCATGACAACTTTAATGTTATCCTTAGAGTGATAGGTTCTTCATTTAAAGAAAATAATTTTATGTATTTGAAGGAGAATAAGCAGTATTCACCATCTTATAGACACAGTCTGTGGTTGTTTCAATCGGATTTCTCTGGCTAATCCAAAGTAAGCTATTTTCACTAGTTCTGGTCCCATGCAAAGAAGGTTTTCAGGTTTTAAGTCTTTATGGAAGGAACCTATAAGAAGAATAAAATATAACCCACATGCAATTTATATTAGTATATCATACCTCTGTAACTCCTACATTGCATGTACATGTATATTCATGTGTGCACACACATGTGTGCATATAACATACATACCCATATATGCATAAGTACACATGGTGCATATGCACGTGTATCCATGAACACACATCCTACATGTATACATGCATGTGTGTCCCCAAAATCTTACTGATGTTTCAAGCATAAGCTTAACAGTAATCATAAGCTTCATTATACGTTGAATATATAAATCTAGGATGTCATCAAACACTATATGCATTACCCTACTGACAATGGAGTATTCTTTAGAATTCTTCAAGACACTTTATTCATTTTCCCTTAATGAATTCAAAAACTGAAATCATACAAGTTTCATCCTTATCTTTTGTTTGCAAAACAGAAAAACACCTGTTTTAGGTATGTGCACCCAGCCTTAGGCTGAAGGAATAGGTTGTGCCCATCCTCCCCATGTGATTTCTGGTGAAGGGGAACTTGGGCCAGTTTTCCCACCAAAAGCCTTATAGATTTTAGAGTATAACCTGAGAATTTTCAACTCACTCACTCAAAGGTAACCTTCTTGCCTAGTCATAGGGTTAACTCTATGGCACTCTCTTGTGTTTATTAGAGAGAATTACAATTTTAATTGTAATTTCCAAAACTGAGGAACAGAAAGGTCATACAGGAAAAAGAAGTGGAAGGGGAGAGGAGGAGGAGAAGGACAGGCAGAGGGAGGTGAAGGATGGGAAGAGAAGGAGGGGGAAGAGTAGGTTATACAGCACTTTACAATTTCTAAAGAGCTTTACATGCATTATCTCATATACTCTGTGTCCCTCCCCCGCTTCCTCCCAATAATCCCATGAGCTAAATTGATTAGGAATTATCAACACAGCAAAGTCCTACTCAGATGTCTCTCTGAGGCATGGAGATGAAGCCAGATTCTTGAAGGCTATGCTAGTAGAACAGAAGAAATGGTGGGCTCTACCAAACTGGAAAGGCTTCGTGTATGATCACAGAACCTTAACTTCTACTTCTGACCAAGGCCACACCATCTTAGGATGTGGAACTGCCTCTTACTCTGCAATCTGCCTTCTCTCTTTTATCCCAGCCACTAAAATAGCTGAGATCCATGTTATGATGAGATAGAACTCTGCAGCAGAGATTTAGACCTTGAAAGGACCTTATAGAGAATCTACATAGAACATAAACTTCTCTAGGACAGGGACTATTTCACTTTTGTCATTGTAGCCCTAGCTTTCTTAAACAGTGTCTAGCACTTAATAAATGCTCATCCATTCAGTCAATCAGTAAATATTTATTAAGCACCTATTATGTACTAGAATCTATGCTAAGACTGGGGTTACAAAAGAAGGCAAAAGACAGCCCCTGTGCTCAAAGAGCTCACAGTTTAATGGTAAAGACAACATGTGCCATGGGCTGCTCAGAGTCCAGCTCTAAGCGTGATCAGAGATGTGAATAAGAAGTGATCAGACCATGTGGGTAGTTCAAGAAAGAACTATGAACTCCATTTATTGATTCTTAGGACAAGGTTTTTATAGAGCAAAGGGAAAAAAAAAGACTCAAGTATTCTTATCATTATCTTAGTCTGTCATATCCTGGAAGTAGCATAGAAATAAGGCTTTTGTTATCTAGGTGCCAAAAGTCTTAGGAAAAGTCAGTTAACTCCTTTCATATGCAGACACGTTACAAAGGATGCTCTCCAGAGCAGGCTTCAAGGCCTGTTGAGAAAACTAAGTCAAATAGGGTTAAATGACTTCTCCAGGGTCACACAACCAAATTTGAAGTCAGGTCTTCCAGATCGAGAACTCTATCCATTGTAACACCTAACAGACCCATTTTGAGACATATCTCAATGTTAATTTGTATATCACATTGGGTACAGAACAGATAATCCACATTTCTATTATCAGGCATTCTTTAGTATAGTTAAAAGTATTTCCTTTTAAAAACTTGTTCTTTCCATTCTAATTTTATTAGGACAGTGTTTTTGATGGCTTCCTTCAGCTTAATAAAAACTAAGGGCAAAATCATGGATTTAGAGCAAAAGGGGTCTTACAAGTCACGTGATCCAACCTCTTAGTTCACAGAGGAAGACACTGAGACCTATAAAGGTTAGCTGACTTGTCCAAACTCACACAGATAGTGAGTGACAGGCAGAGCTAGTATTCAAACCAAGACGTTCCAACTCCAAAGGCATCATTCTTTCCTCTGAATGATGATGCCTTCCAGAATTTCAAATGCTTTTTTCACTTGCTTTTAGCTTTTCAAATTGTTCTTTTGTTTCAAAAAGTTGTTCTTCAAACTAAAACAAAAACAGAAATACAAAATGGTATTAGGAAATGTCATGGGCAATTCAGGAGGGTGTGAGTGTATGTGTGTGTGTGCGTGTGAGTGACACAGAGCGTGTGTGTGAGTGTTTATATAAGCATACATTAATATGCAGGAACGATCAATTTATATGTTACATATTTGTATGTTTATGTAGGCATGTTGTCTCCCCTGAAAGAATATTAGGTCTTTGTGGGTTTGGAAGCTAGGCCAGGTTGGACTTGTCTTTACATCTCCCCAGGCCTAACACAGTGTCTGGAATGTCATAGGCACTTAATAAATGCCTGCTGATTGTTCACTCCCTTAAATTGATCACTTTTAAAAGGACAGTGATCTTGGGTATGTCTGGTACCTACAAATTTAGTCAAATCCCACTAAGCCAGAAAAGCTTTGGTTGCATGCTCAAAGACAAAGTGGATGGCTATCATCCAAGGCCCAGCATAGCTAACCTCTGAATAGCTCATCCCTGTATGGCTGGTTACCAAGTGAAAAATTGTATTTTTTCTATAGCAATTCTGACAACCTGTTTTTCCTGCTGCAGAAGGGTTTCATTGTAACTAACAATATACAAGTAAAAGCTTGGGGCCTTGATATCACCCCCCTCTCCCCCCCCCACCGGAAAATCACAAATCTTTACATAAAGACTATGTGATTGTTTAATGGCAGTATGAGTCTTTTATTAGGACCTCTCTTACTTCATTTATAAATTTACTGACTGACTTTTCAAATACCCTTTATTAATTATTCATTGAATACCTGAAGCCAGAGACACTGAAAGCCTGGGCTAGGACTAGGGGAAGGCAAGGTAGGCAATTCCTGAGGAGAGCAAAGCCATGAGACAATTTTTGATATTACTTTTTCATAAATGTGCATATTGTATAATGTAAGAAAATTATGCTCTCTGAAACATGTAGAGATTGGTTTTTTTGAGAAGCAAAAAACCAAAACAAAAACATGTTTTAAGTTGTAAATTTTAGTAATTGTGTTATAGTGAAGGCTTAAAGTTTCAGCTTCTCAGGGAGCCTGATTTTCTTTCCCTTTTTTTAAATCTAAAATTTTAAAAATTAAGTGGCACTTATTTTCTCTCACTCCTCCCTTGATCCTCCATTGAAAAACAAACAAGGAAAAAGGAAACAAAAACCTCTATAACAAATATGTATAGTCAAGCAAAACAAATCCCCACCTTTTTCTTTTTCTTTTCTTTTCTTTTTTTCATTTTCCATACCTATGATATAATATGTCTAAAACTATAAAGCAAATAGCAATTACAAAGTAAGATTGTATTGAAAACAAAAAAGCATATCACTTTGCACAAATCAACTTTTAGAGGAGATACCATGTTTCCCTGACAATAAGACACTGTCTTATTAATTTTTTTGGACAGAAAAACACCAGAGGGCTTATTTTCAGGGGAGGGCTTATTTTAATGAACATTGACAGCAATTTTAATAAACAGGTAAATGTGAACAAAAAAATGTACCTTTATTCAATAAGCAAATCACTGGGGAAGAACAGGATGATGCGCTCACTGCTGCAGCTCTGATTGGATGCAGCTCGGAGCGCGGCATGCGTTTCACCGGGGGGGGGGGAACGAACGGTGCATACAGAGGGTACTGTAATGTAGCGTGTAGTGCAGGGGATCACCTTCACTACAGTAGCAATCTCAATAGGGCTTATTTTCGGGGGAGGGCTTATTTTCGAGGAATCTTACACAGTAAGGGGAGGGCTTATTTTCGGGATAGGTCTTATTATCGGGGAAACACGGTAGCTCTTGGTTAAGGGAAGGGATTGGTTGTTATAACTAGAAACATTTAGGCCACAGTGTGTTCTAAGATTTCCAAAAGGCTTGAGAACAATGAAATTTCTTTGGAAAGTTTCCCCCACCCCAAATTAGACAAACCTCCACTCCAGCTGCAGCTAAGAACCATCTGATGGATTCCATTCTGTCCCTTCCATTAATGTAGTGGAGGACTGGTTTATTTGCCTTGTGATATTTTGAGTTTTCCAAAAAGACAAAAAATGCATATGTATGTTTTTGTGTGTGTGTGTGTGTGTGTGTGTGTGTGTGCAACCCTTAAATGAGACTGGATTTCATGTTCCCAGTATAATCCTGTGCATACAATTGGCTCTAAATTATATATTTAAATATTTGAAATCTTGATCTGATTTGTATGGTAATCATCTGTAAATATGGGGTCTTTCTGAGTTGATCATTGCCTAGGTGTTCTGAATTAGGGAACAGAATATACTTGGGGAAGGGGGGTTATTGCAGGAGTAATGGGCATTCTCTTGTTTGACTCTATGTGCACTGTTAATTTTAAGTTATGGAATCATAAAGTCCCTCTCAGGGACATAATAATCCTAAATGGAGAAGAGGGAAGGGAACTGCCTGAATTTTAAGAATTGTGGAAAATGAAATGGGGCAGTTATTTGTCAGGCTTGTTTTGGGATTAGAGGTTGTGGGAAATAAATTTCCTGGGTTTTTGAATAATGATGGAAAGGGGACATATTTCATTCTCACTAGAATGTAAATTACTTGTGACCAGAATAATAATAACAGCTAACATGTATATAGTGCTTACTATGTGCCAGAGACTTTACAATTATTATCTCATTTGGTCCTCACAACAATACTGGTTGGTAGGTTCTTAGCCTGGGAAACTAAATCAGAGATTAAGTGACTTGCCCAGAAACACTTAGCTGTTATCTGAGGCTGTATTTGAACTTGGGCCTTTTTGGCTCTTGGCCTATCTCTTTCCACTCCATCACCTTTGCTTTCTAACTGCCTCAGAGTGTTCTTTGCATTGACAAGGTACTTCGTCATTATTTGGTGAATTAAATTAACTCCACAACCTTAAAGTGGTCAAGGGCAAGATGCTTCAAACTTAATTTCCTTATCTGTGGGGAAAAGGCATTGGCTAGGTCCTTTCTAGCTCTAAAAATCTTCAATCTTTTCAGAGCCCACTTGTCTGTTCTTTCCCTCCATCCCTCTTTCCCCTCTTACCCTTCTCTTTTTCTCAGTATATACCTTTCTGCTATTCTTGTGTCAGTAACTTTGTCCTCTTCTTCTTACTCCTCTTCTTAGATAAGACTGAATACTTATGATCTTTATTAAATGTCGTGGGTTTTTTTTTTGTTTTAAAGTATACCCAGTACCATACTTTAAAAGGAGATTTCATTAGAAAGCAATGACCTAAGAACCCCAGATAATAGAGGGATACACTGTAAGCAAATATTTTCTGTTTTTGGTTATCTTAAATAGTGTCTCTTTTTTTGTTGCTAAATGGAGAAAATAGCAGGATTTAGATCATGCATTTAAGGTTGGAAAGGACCCCAGATATTCCCTAACCCAACTTCCTCATTTTGATGGGGGATGGCAATAGGTTATACAGGAACTATGATCAATATCTCTGACCAGAATCCCTGAGATTCAGTATGGAAAGAATTCAGCCCAAGCCAACTTGGAGTCAGGATTGTAAAAGTTTATTGTATGCTTTACAGCGGGCAATGGTTCTTAGGGGACCTGCAAACTTAAAGAAGACATAGGCATAGTTTTAAGGAGTTTAGGTTGTAAATTAAATGTCAATTATGCTAACTAGGTAAGAAAGAGTGGGATTAGGGAGGAGTTAAGGAGTGGTCAGTGCTTAAAGGAATATGCACTTTTAATGTCAACTGCAAAGGCATATTGCCCGGGGGGGGGGGGGGGGCTACCTGGAGGTGTGGTTTTAGGCCTGAAACATCACTAAGTCAGCTAGCGGGACTGCGAAGTGCCTAGTCTGCCACCCATCAGTGTAATGTTTGACAAGATGGATGTTGGGAACCAAGGCTAAGGGAGACTCAGTATGTGTATAATAGGCTAAGGAGTTAACCTATAGATAGGTCCTTAAAGGATTCATGGTGCAGCTGACCACTTACTAAGGGTAGATAACATTTGCCTAAGCCAAAATGTTTATAGATGGTTTAGTGAATGATTCATAGGTGTAGCTTGTTATTGTTCTAAACAGAAATAAACAGTTCATGGGGTGTTGCTGGGCAGAGTGCTGGCAGGAGGAAGGGGCAGAGGTAATGCTCTGAGGCTGGGGAGGGGGAAATGTGATTTTATGGACTGGCTTTACAAATTGATTTTACAAACTGATGTTACAAATTGATATTACAAACTGATGTTACAAACATAGATCCCAAGCACCCCATCAATTTTATAGATGAAGTAAATCTATATACAGATGGAGGCCCAAAGTGACCCACCTACCCAAGTCCACATAGATAATCAGGGACAGTGGTTTATATCTAGACCTTCTGTCTCCAGATTCATTGGTCTTCTTTTTGTATCACAATTTCGTCAGATGCTTATTTGAGATTTGCTTAGCATGCAATGAACGTATGAATGCAATCTCTGCCTGGTCCACGATTCTTCATTTGTTCCACACTTTCCCATTTTGGTTGGTGCTGCAAGCTGCAGGCATCACTTTGATAAATTTAAGGGTGGGGAATCAGGGGAAAGAGATAGTGTTTTTGATAGATATTGGGGCAGCTTGGTCATCAGTAACCCAATTGCCTCAGGGAACCAAATAAGACACCCTTATAATCTCTGGGGTAAAGGGCTAGAACTTGTTGTTCTCTCTCACAGAAATTTTAGAATTGGAATGCAAAGGAACCACTGCCTTAAATAGATTACTCCTAGTCCCAGAGGCAGGCATAAATTTATTGGAAAGAGATTTAATTATTAATTTAGCTATTCAATTGGTAACTAGAAGAACTTAGATAATTCCCACTAAAATGTTAATTTTAAAAGAAGATCAAGGGATTTGCCCTGAGGTATGGGCAAGTCCCACAAATTGAGACAGTGTCAAAGTAACACCTATAAAAATTAAACACAGGGACCCAACTACAGTGGTGAGAGTAAGACAATACCCCATATCTTTTGAAGGAAGGAGGGGGCTCCAATTGGTAATCCAGGGACTATTGAAGGGGGTCTTCTTGAATCTTGCATTTTCCCCTTCAATACTCCTATTTTGCCCGTCTGAAAAGGAGATGGGACTTACCAATTGGTGCAAGAAATTAGGGAGATTGTTAAAATTGTTCTGCCATCTCACCCAGTGGTCCCTGACCCCCAGTGGGAAGAATTAATGAAAGAAGAAAATGGTTTAGTGTAATAGACTTTAAAGATGCATTTTGGGCCTGTCCTTTGGATCCTGGCAGTAGGGACATCTTTGCCTTTGAATGGGAGGGCCCCAAAATGGGGAGAAAACAACAATACCGATGGTATGTCCTCCCCCAGGGATACACAGAATACCCAAATATATTTGGCCAAATATTAGAAGGAATCCTAGAGGGATTTGAGGCCCCTGCTGGCACTCAGGTGTTACAATATGTGGATGACTTTTTGGTCACTGGGCAAAAGAGAGAGGATGTTAGTGAAGCTTCAATCAGACTTCTAAATTACTTAGGACAGGAAGGGCTCAGAGTATCCTGAAATAAGTTGCAATTTGTAGAAAGAGAAGTGAAACATTTAGGACATCTAATTAGTGAAGGGTAGAAAAGATTAGACCCAGAATGGGTTACAAGCATTCTTCAGATGTTGCTCCTGAGATCAAAAAGGGAGTTTAGAAGATTTCTGGGGTTGGTGGGCTACTATAGGAATTGGATTGATTCCTATGCAATATCCCGGCTCCCATTTTACAGAGGAAGAAAATGAAGCTCAGAGATGTTAAGTGACTTGCCCTGGGATCACACACTTTCCGAGTGTCAGAAACCAGACCCAAGTCTTCCTGATTCCAAATTTTGTGTTTCATCCATTATTACATATTGCTAGACCAAAATATTCTTCTTGGCTATTCCTCTCAACTAGTTAAGTGGTTACTAGACTGGATGAAAGTAGCAACACATGGGAACGACATGGGCTTCAACCACATGATGGTATACACTTACGGGTTCCTTTCCTGGTTGACTTCTCTTCTAGCAAATATACCTTCAAGTCTGGGCTGATTTTTTTCCTCCAACTAGCTTCTGTTTTGTTTGTTTTCGGTAATTATGTTCTGTGTCAAAGAACGGTCTCATTTTCTTATAAATTTCAGCCTTGGGAGACAGGCATGATGGAGACCAACTATATCCCTATCCTGAAATGCACATACTCATACCTACACACAAAGCATCTTGATAAGGGGGAAATTCTTCAAGAACTATTATCTAGAACTTAGAGAAATTTTGAGATGCTTGAAACTGAAAGAAAAATTATCAACATAGCTTTGGGAAGAGACAGGATCATTATGCATGTGTTCCCAAATATTACTCCCCCCCCCCAAGAAAACAATGCCACCTTCTGAAGGATTTAGTCCAAGTACATTCATTGTATCCATCCTAAACCAATAAACACAGACTGGCTGCCCATTTTCAGTTCTAACGGCAAAAATTAGAACATAAACCACAGATCTGGGCATAGAAAGCCTTTATTTGATGCATATCTGTTTCATTTGTTGTCACAGAACAGTAGTAACTGAAACTTAGGTCAGGAGCATTAACTAACATTTTGCTGTTTATTGGGCTCCAACAATTAGATTAATCCAACTTCAAATGCTATGTTCAGCACAAAAAGCATGGTGCAGAATTCTGCAAGCACTCTTTGTCCTAGGTGCTGGAGCAGTTTAACTAAGGCCTCCCTCCTGAGGTCACTTCTGGAGGGTGAAGAGGCCCAGAGCTGGTGGAGGTCTCCCTCAGGTCAGGGAACAGATGGGGAGGGTTAGGCTTAGGACATGTATATCCCTGAAGCTTAGAGAGTGAACCACAGAAACCTGAGAGGGTTTAGAGAAGGTGGAGAAACCCAGAAGGGAAGAAATCAAGAGATCAGCGCTTCAGTTGTGGGCTCCAAGTTTGGAAAGACTGAGCAAAGAGGAGATTTAGAATAGAGAGAAGGTCCTTTCCTTGCCTCCTATGCCCTTCTTGGTTTTCTTAGGCTTTTCTGAAAAGCTACCATGGGCTGTACCTAGAGAAGGCTCACAGAGCACTGGCATGACTGGAGTCTGACATTAAGGGGCCTAGAATCACAGAGTAGTCATGCACTGAATCTCTCTCTCCATGGGTGAATTTGCTCTTTTATGAAGAGAAGATGTTTATAACTTTTTCTGCATACTTGTCATCGGGTGCAGGCTTTCTCTTGCTGCCAGGGGCCAGGAATTTCTTAATTGTGGGGATACTGCTCATTCGAGTTTTAAATTCCTAGAGGAAAAAAGGTTGAAAGGGAAGTCAGTTGATGCAAAAAACCTCATGACGCAAAGTCCAAATGACAATGGTGATAACCCCCCAAATCCAGGGGTATTAATATTGAAACTAAAGATGGTCTTAGTGAATAATCAAAGCCTATGTTTAATGGAGCAAAGTAAAATCAGTTAAATGACTTGTCCAAGGTTAAACAGCTAATAAATTGTGGAGCCAAGATTAAGGCTTGTGATTCAAGCCCTCTTCATTGTAGGGCCCTCCCTCTATCAATTATTCCCTCTGCTTATTATTTCCTATTTGTTCTGTATATAGATTATTTGGTATATATTTCTTTGCATGTTGTCCCCAGGCAAGTCACACAAATCATCACTCAATCAATCTCTCCTTTGTTCTAAGAAAAACAAAAGACAATCCTTGCTTTAAAGAGGCTTACATTCTAATGGGTGAAAAACACCACAGAGACAAATTGTGTACAAATGAGCTATATACAGGAGATAATCAGCAGTGGGTAGATGCAAGCTACACAGGGTACAAAGACTTGTGAGAGACAGCAAAAAGTTGTTTTCATAAAATCGCTAAAAATTATTTATAAAAGTAAGTTAGCAGACAGCAGGTGGACCCAACCAATCACAAGGCAATCCGAGAGACCTTCAGACCAGGAGAAGGACTGATCTAGTTTAAACCGGTAGAGGTCAAAGACCTACTATTCCAAAATTACTACTGTGCTTGCTTAATAAACCTCATGCATATTGTCCAACAGATGAATAGAATTAGAGCCTCACTCATGGAACATGGAATTCATGATAATGTATGACAAAGGGAAGGGACTATGCTTGAGAGTAATGTGTAATGGGCACACGGGGGAAATTGAAACCCTAAAGAAAATGGATCAATCTGTCCTCTGAAGGGAAGTTTCTGAACTAACAGTATAAAGTTCTTCTCCCTTTTGTATTCAACAGCTCCCTTCCAAAAGAAGGGTGGAGTTCCCTTGTGGTCAGAGGTGTTCAATTCCTCTGAATTTCACCTCAATAAACTTCCTTTGATACCCAAATTTTGGTATCAATTATGTTTGTGTTTCTAAGAGACACTTAGCTCTTTGAGCTCAGGTTCTGTCTTTTGTCTCTTGTTGGATCCCCAGTGCTTTGCACAGTGACTGGCATGCAGTAAGCAATTAATAAATGTTTATTGATTGACTATAAACATCCATCTTCTATACCACTCTGCTTATTCTCCTCTATTCAATTGAGTCAAGTACATGAAAATGTCAGTAAGTGAGTGCCAACTATAGTTAAAAATAAAATCAGCTTCTCCAGGTTTTAAACTTTGACATTTCTAGTTGTGTGACCCTGGGGAAATCATTTCATCCTATTTGCCTCAGTTTCCTAATCTGTAAAATGAGAAAGGAAATGGAAGGAGAAGAAAATGGAAAACGACTCCAGTATCTTTGCCAAGAAAATGTCCAACAGGGTCAGGTCACAAATCCTTCCTGACTTCAGATTTGGCCCTCTATCCATTACACCACCTAGCAGATCAGGAAAGGCTTCTTGTCAAAAGTGGGATTTTACATGGGTTTGAAAAGGAAACCAGGGAAGCCAGGAGGCAGAGATAAGGAAGGAGAGAATTCCAGACATGCAGGACAGTCAGTGTAAATGTTACATAAACTCTGAGCTTCAGTTTATTCATCTGTGAAGTGGGGATAATTATACCTGTAGCTCCTTTGTATCAGGTTGTTTGAGCATCAAATGACATAATGTATGAACAATGCTCTTATAATCTTGAAACACTATATAATTGTCAGCTGTTAAAAATTCATACTGGTCTTCCCTTTTCCAAATTAATCCTAAATTACCAAAGTTTGACTAGATGCAAAAATGTGACTTTCTTTTCTTTTCTTTGGGGGTCAGGGTTTATTGGGGGGATAGTTATAATGAGGAAGGAGAGATTCTCAGTGCCACAGGTGCTGAGTTTCGCCCCATAAGCCTGTATATCTCTAGGGCCAGAAAGAGACACCTTTCCTCTCTACCTGCACCTGGAAGGAGTCATTAAGAGAGAGCCAGTCACGCAGTCAGAAGGACCTGGGTTCAAGTTTTACATCTGATACCTACTGCTGGGTTACCCTGGACAAATTCACTTAAGCTCTCCATGCCTTAGGCAACACTTCAAGATCATAAGTTACCCTACACTTGCTGATGGGTGTTGTTGATTTAAGTAGTTACCTCGGTAAGAGATCTCTAAGCCAAAGAAATCCCAAATCAGACACACTTCATGGTTGAGGAAACTATTAACAAACAAGTTAAGTGACTTGCCCAGGGTCATACATTGATAGTAAAAGTCTCAGGCCCCATTTGAACTCAGCATTTCCTGACTCCAGACCTAGTGATCTGTCCACTGTGCCCTCTGCTGATGATCTCCAATTTATCCTGTACATAGCTGACATGTACACAATCTGTCTGTTATGTTGTTTCTCCTGTTAGACTGTAAGCCTCTTGAGAGCAAGGATTGTCTTTTGCTTTTCTTAGAACAAAGGAAAGATGGATTGACTGAGGATTTATGTGCCTTGCCCGGACACAGAGCTAGGGAGCATCAGAGGCAGGATTCACACTCAGATCCCTCCCACATCCACAACTGGTCAGTGCAGCCACTGAACCCCACTTCCTGTTTGATGAAACGCCAGAGCTACATGCACATACTTTTAGGGCATCCTATCCCACCAGCAAGATTATGTGTATACAAGTACAGCAGTCAAACAGAGTGGACACTACCCGAGTGGAAGAGGCTTAAAGGAATTCACAAGAACATGATTTATAGTTACAGAAGCACCTTATAACTAACTATGCACCACTTGAAAGCATTTGGGGACAATCTGCTTAAACAGCACAGGCAACTGTCTTTCAACATGAATTTCCTTTCCTTGGCCTGAATTTGCCAAGTAAACCTTTTTTCTTCCTCCATTATAATAATCAATAATAATAGCTGATATTTATATAGTGCCTCCTTTGTGCCAACCAATTTATGAATATTTTCTCATTTGACCGCCACAACAACCCTGGGAGGTAGGTGCTATTATTATTCCCATTTTACAGATGAAGAAACTGAGGCAAATGGATTAAGTGACTTGTCCAGGGTCACACAGTTGGTAAATGTCTGAGGCTGGATTTGAACTCAGATTTTTCTGACTCCAGGCCTGGCATTTTATCCACTCTGCCACTTAGCTGCCCCACACATACGGTTAAAAGGGCAAGCTTCTGAGTAAATATATGAAAATTTGACATTAATGGAATCAAAATTAATAAGATTTTACTCTACCTGCTGGATTTATAACTGTGCGTGTGTGGGGGGGTATACACACATAAATATGTTACATATATTTATAATAAAATATAATATGTGTCTCTGTATACATGTATATACATATGCACATATATATTTAACACATATGACAAGGAACAGCTTGTCATAGTGGATAATTAGGCCACCCCAAGGAGTCAAGGAAACCAAATGTAAGTTCTGCTTCTGACCCATACTGGCTGTAGGACCAAGGCAAAGTCATTTAACCTCTCTAGGGCCCAAGTGACTATTTAAAGCAATGATTTTTCAAGTGTGGTCCAGAAACCCTAAGGTTGTCCCAGACTATTTCAGGGGTCTGCAAAGTTAAAATCTATTTTCTTGATAATACATTTTAATTTCTAATGAGGTAAATATCAATAGATATAACCCCAAAACACAGAAACTCTTGGGGTGAGTGGGGGGCAAGGGGCCTCAATCATTTTTAAGAGTGTAAAGGGGTCCTCCCATCGAAACGTTTGAATGTCTGTGCTCTAAGATCTACATTGCTATTAGAATTTTCCACTGCAGGATTCCCTAAATCAGTGAAAATCATAAATCCTGAATGAAAAGGCACTAAAAAACCCTGTCTTTATTGTATAACACCTGATAAGCTATCTGCATTTGTTTACACATGAATGATCAGTAAACACAATGTGACCCAAGCCAAATTATACAGTGCATGGTGCCTCATTGGAGGAGAGAAGACCAGAAAGCTGGAGGTCCTCATGCTTTGGGGATCATGTTTACAGAGGGCTTGAGAGAGTAGTTGTCATAATAGAGATTAGATAAAGAAAATATTTGGGTTCAATTTGATACAATACCTACAATTTACAGCAATCTCTGCTTATTTACAGGGAATAATCTGGAGGAACAGATTTGTTGTTCAGTTGTGTCCAACTTTTCAAAACCCCATTTGGCGTTTTCTTGGTAAAGATACTAGAGTGGTTTGACATTTTCAGATCAATCAAGAGAATCATGGGATTGACTAGAAACTGCCTTTTTGTAAAAGAATTTGACTTTAAGAGTCTTGAGGGGAAAATTGGATCCGGCCAGGCATTGAGACAAATGGACAGGGTGGGGAAAAGAATGAGGACCTAGATATCTTTACGTACCTGGAGAGTGAGGAATGGTGAAATGGTGACCCAAGTTGAGCTGGGCTTGCCAGGAACCCTGACACAATCCTTAGGTGGGTTAAGTGGCAAATAAAATTGAACCAGATGCTTATACTAAGAAGAGTCCAAGCTGCTCTCTCCCCACATGATCCACAACCACAGCAGAGGTATGGTATCAGGGGTGGCCAGAACTAGTCTGTATTTAGACATCAGTTTTAAATTTGAGCCCTTCTAGATTTAGAAAAAGAGAAACTCCTCAATATCTTAAGAACTGACTCTTTCCTATTTTCTCCTATTCTTCAGCTTGTACAGAAGAGACTGATAAATTTATGTTTCAGGAACATTTCCTTGGGACAATTTTCAACAAGGAGGCAGCTAGGGAGAAAAGTAGAGATAATATCATTTTTAAGTATAAATAATCTTACCATGTAGAAGTATTGGGAATTCAATTCTCAATTGTTCTCTATCCTTACTTTAATCTATACAATATATGTGTTTGTACATATACATACATGTGTATGTGAGTATATATTATATATACACATACATGTGTGTATGTGAATATATATGTATATATCCATATACATATGTGTATGTATACACACACACACACACACACACACACACATATATATATAATTTTTTTTTTTTTTTTTTTTTTTCCCCCCTTTCTGTCCAGACCTGTAACTTTATCCTGGGTAAGAACTCATAATGTGGAAACTTCCTCATAAATCAGCACCCAAATTTCCTAGGAGCACTGAGACCTCCATGACCAGGCTCTTCATGTGGTAGGAATGGAGCCCTCATTCTTCTGACTTCTTAGGACTATAGATTTGAAGTTGGAAGAGATCTTGGAGTAAATGAAAGGCCATTTATTTCAACTGCTCAATTCATTTTATATTTAAAGATGGAGTCTTCCATATAGCCTGGAAATGCAGGGAGTACTCATGGCCAATTACCTATTCCACTTTGTGCCCCACCCCAACCACCCTGTTCACTCCTAGCTTAGTGTGAATAAATGGCCCATCTGCATTGTCTACCCCAGAACTCCAGAACTGAGATCCAACAACCCGTCTCCCAGGTCACTGGCTTTACAGGCCTGCGCCATCACAGCAAGCCAACCATCCATTTTTAGATGAGGAATCTGAAGCCCAGAGTAGTGAGGTGATTTATCCATAGTCACCTAGGTAGTAAGATGCAGAATCAGTTCTTGAATCTGAATGCTCTTAATGATAATCTTACTGACTAGATTTAAAATTGAAAGTCAACTGATCATCCAATATTTAAGGAAGAAGTCCTTGGTCAATTTCAAACTTCACACTGTAATTACCTGGAGGAAAGGAAATCCAGAGAGGGCATCAGGGACAGTCTCTTCCACCATTAAAATAGCTTCAATCAACTGCACATCTGCCATGCTCATCTGGTTACCCACAAGAAAGTTTTGTCCATGAGTCTTTAAAACCTGAATGACATAAGCACAGGGGAATGGTAAGGATGCTTGTTACTTCTCAGACACAGGAGTGATGGATTGACTCTAGCAGCAGAATATATAGGAATGGGTGAGACTGTCCAATGTCTAGCTGATGGAAAGTCAAGCTGGAATCCCTATATATACATCATGAAGGAGCTAGAAGAGGGAGTGAGAAGGAAAGCTTGATTAATTATCAATTCCAATTCAAAATGAGGTCACACCACTAAATTCCAGTCTTTTTCTCCTCTCACATGTCCTGTGTTTAAAGGGATGTATGCATATATTGTAAATCCACAGATTCATTGATTTAGAGCCAGTACAACCCTCTCATTTCACAGATGAGGAAGGTAAGACCCAAAGTGGTTCAGTGACTCACACAGGTAGTCACAGAGGCATGATCTGAACCTGTATCTTCTGACTTTACCTAGTGCTCCTTCCACTCTATAATGCCACTTCTTTGGAAATCAGTTTATCCAAAAAACATGTTTTTTTCACAAGGGAAAGAAGATTAGTGTAGAGGGACTTCAGGTGACTGGTATGGACCCTAAAGTTGGTCCCCAAATGCAGTATCCATGATAGTCAGGCTTAGGGTAGAAATTTTCTAAGATTTTCTGAGGCAGAGAAAATTAACTGACTTCAGTGTAGGGGGGGGGGTGCCTTTTCCAACTCTCCTCCCTGCCCTTCCATTTTCATGAAGTTTGGCCAGCTTACAAGGCTAAGTATTATAAAGGACTAAGGAAGGGAGTCAGTGGCCAAAGCAGATGGATTCCCCATTAGAATGACCCCTTGGCTTTCTAAGCCTAGATTGCTTACTTCGAATATTATTTTTAACTTTTTTAAGCCCATCTATTATACAGCTGATCACAATAAAGAAAGAGGCGAAGAGCAGTCATCCAAGGAAGGGATGTGCCCGATAATGTCTCCAACCAAGTATAAGCATCTGAATTTTGGTTAGTGTGGGACACTCTGTGCCAATGCTATGCTCCTACAGGGCATTATTATAGTTTATGGTTATGGGCCATTCCTAGAATCAGGAACTTCCAGAGGACAGTAAGAATAATTTTGTCAAATCCTGAGTACCAGGCCTTCTCTACAACTTGTATTTTTTTCATTTCCTTTCTTTTGTTTAAAGTATTTGTGTTCCTAATCAGTTCTGATAAAGAAGGCGAGATAATGAGACAGGTGACAGGAAAAGGGAAATATATAACAGAAAGAACTAAGGAAAAAACAAAAAGACTCTCTCTTCCTATTCTACTTTACTGTGGAGTTTTAATTAGCGTGAGGTGATCAGAATCTTGACCCAAGGTACTAAAATTAAAGGGCAATGACAGAATGTTCAGTTTTTTATAGTATGGAAACAATGGAACATAGTCCAGGGTTAATAAGAATTAGGTAAAATTGGTGTGGCTAAGTGGCACAGTGAATAGAGCACTAGCCCTGCAGTCAGGAGGATCTGAGTTCAAATTCTGTCTCACTTAACACTTACTAGCTGAGTGACCTTGGACAAGTCACTTAACTCCAATTGCCCTGCCCTACCCTTCCAAAAAAAAAAAGAATTTTTAAAATTGTAGACTGCCAGCTGCAATGCTGCCAGAGAAGGGGAAGGGAACAAACATTCATGAAGTACCTTCTACATACCAGTCCAGTGTTGGGGCCCCTAGGCTGCAGGTTGCCCACCCCTGTACCATAATACAGGTTACAGTACAATGTTTAGTACAGGCATTGTTGACTAAGTGCTTAAGAAATGTTATCTCAAGAGTAGAACCAGGAGAAATTTGTACATAATTACAGACACAACGTATGTGTGATGACCAACTTTGATAGACTGGACTCTTCTTAGTAATGCAGTGATATAAGTCAATCCCAAAAGACTCATGATGGAGAGAAATATGTGTATCCAGAGAAAGAACTAGAAAGAACTGAGTTTATATCCAGGTGGAAGCAAGATACCTGATCTTTTTTTCTTCTCTTGTTTGGTTTTATGTCCTCTTTACCATTTTTCATTCCATCTGATACAATCCGTCTTTATAACCTGACTAATGTATAATGTGTAAGTATTTACAGATCCTATACTTGACTATAAGCTGCCATGGGGGGAGAGGGGAAGGAGGGGGACAAAATGTGAAACTCAAGGAATTGTGGAATTGAATCCTGTAAACTAAAAGGAAACAAACTAATTAAAAAATAAAAAAAAAGAAATGTTATCTCATTTGATAGTGGGTGTTTTCTCCTAATTCTTCTTGCTCCCCCCCACCCATCTTGGCAGCTTTGTGCCAGAGGACCCCCTTCAGCTGAGGGCATATCACCTGCCCCAGTAGAAAGCTTCTTGGTCACATAGTCCATAATGTTTCCAGGGCTCCTTCTTTGGAGACACTAACCTACCAGAAGCCAGTATGGTCACAGTTAGAAGCAAAGTTAATGATGGTCTGGGACAGAACATCTTCAGATTATGAATTTAGAGTGGGTGGTGTCCTCAGAGGCTATCTGATGCAAACTCTTTGTTTTACAGATGAGGAAATTGAGCCCACAGAGATTAACTGACTTACTCAAAGAAACCCAGGTAATAAGTGAGTGAGGCAGGAGGATGCTGTTTTTGTAACTGTGTTTCATCTTTCTGTTCTTGTTCCTTTTGGACAAGATTCACAATTTCTGGTGTTAGGGAGATCCTAGTAAAGAACTTCCCTTACCAATAACTTTCTCTGCAATTAATAGTCTTAGATAATTAGAGGCAGCTAGGCCTGGAGTCAGGAAGACCTGAGTTCAAATCCATCCTCATATACCTATTGGCTGTGTGACTTTAGGGAAGTCCTTAATTCTCTGTATATCCAAGTTTCCTCTTCTGTAAAATGGGGATAAGTTGTTGTAAAGAGCAAAATGAAATAACTGTAAAGTACTTAGCACAGTGACTGCTATGGCTATTATATAATTTTTGTTGTTGAGTCACATTCAGCTCTTTGTGACCCTATGGACCATATCACACCAATACTGAGGTTTTCTTTCCAAAGATATTGGAGCGGTTTTCCATTTCCTCCTCCAGTGAATTAAGGTAAAGAGAGATTAAGTGACTTGACCAACATCACAACTAGTAATTGTCTGAGACTGGATATGAACTCAGGTTTTCTTGACTCCATGCCTAATGAGGTATCCACTGAGTTATCTAGCTGCCTCCATGTAAATGTTAGCTAGCTATAATAATAATAGTACTAGAACCCTGAAGCACTGAGAATTCAAGTGACTAAGACACACAGCCCACATGTATCTGAGCTATAACATGAACCTGGGTCTTCCTGCCTCTGAGGCCAGGCTGCCATCTCCTATACCACACTGCCTCTCAGTGCCCTACCATGAGTCCTTAGCAAACTAAAATATGTTCCCCTGAGGTTAGTTTTACAAATAAAAGAAAAAAACATGGAGCAGGGGAAACATCATTTAGAGAAATGCCCTAGATCCTGCTCTCCTCTCTGCCTTTGTCTCTTTCCCTCTCCCTCTCTCTCTCTCCTGGTTTATTCATTCTAAATGCATCCGATCCTCTGTAATTTACCTTTTCATAAACAGGGAAGTATCTGGTTTTGGCCTTGTTAGTGATTTCAGTTAGTTTTTTCTCCTGCTCTTCTCCTTTTAGGAAATGATACATTCCTACAAGCTCCATCAGATCCATTGTTCCCTCTGAGTACATGATAATCCTTAAAAAAGAAAAAAAAGTATGTAGTGTCTCAGTTAATGTTTCCTTTCCTTGGCTTCCCCAACTAAGCATCCTTGAACCACAACAAGAGTACCTGGAAGTCTGCTCATTGCATAAGCCTAAACCCTTTCAAAGCAAAGATGCTTTCTAGAGTTAAGGAATTCTTTTTTTTAATCCCCCCTGAAAAGTCTTGTCACAAAGAAGAAAAGCAAATAAAGACTTTTCCCCACATGTGTTGGAAGATCCCACTACTGAGGAACTAGAGGGTGACAAAAGGAAGGCTGGGCTTCTTTGAACTCTAAGCCTCTTCCTTAAATTCCTAAAAACAAAAAAGCTCCTGAGAACCAAAAGGAGGCAGACAACCAAAGGTCACATTGGTCCTGAAGATGCTCTAGGCTTTGCTCGTTACTCAAACCAATATCATACAGAAAAACCAAGATTCTGTTTGTGGATGACAACTGTGTGGGACAGGGCTAGCAACCACTTAGGCAAGTCACCCCCAGACAAGAACAGAGCTGTTACAGTACGTTGCTCTCTCCTTTATGTCCTTCCCAAGTAGATTGTATTTCTCAGCAATATAGTGGAGAATGGCTCTGCACTGAACCAGCTTCATCCCATCGATTTCAACCATCGGCACTTGTTGGAACAGCAGGACAGCTGAGGAAGGAAAGCATAGGCCTAGATGTCAAAACTTTTGGCATCCAGCAACTGACACACACTACAAAACAGTACTGTCAGGTCCTGGGGCAGCAAATGAGCAAGAAAATTAAAAGGAAATATGGAAATGAAGGAAGGATGGAAGACCTTGTGCATGGAACCAAGAAGCAAAAGGAGTGTTGGTCTCACCCATGGACCTTTCTGTTCGTAAGGAGAGGAAGAGAGACACACTTTTATTTATCACATTGATTTGTGATGGGGAACTTAATAGAAATTGCTAGGTAGCAAAGTAGATAGAGCCTTGAATCTGGATTGAAGAAGACCTGAGTTCTAATCTAGCCTCAGACATTTACTAGCCATGTGAGTTGGGCAAGTCTGTCATGTTTCTATAGGCCTTACTTTCTCCATCTGTAAATGGGGGATGATAATAGCACCAACATCCCATGGCTGTTGTGAAGGAAGAATGAGATATTTGTAAAACACTTTGCAAATCTCAAAGTGCTATATAAATGCTAGTTATTAATGTTGATATTATTAACTGGCTAGAGTATTGGGTTAATGAAGCTAAAGCTACTGACTAATTTGACCCTTGGCTAATGTCCAGAGCCTGCCAACCACTGTGCTTCACTAAAATCCCACCTTCTACAGGAAGCCTTCCCTGATTCCCGTTCAGTCTAGTGCCTGTTCTCTGCTGATCATCTCCAATTTGCCCTGTATATATCTTGTATGTATGTTGTTTGCATATACTTGCTTCTATTATAATGGGAGCTCCTTGGGAGCAGAGACTGCCTCTTGCCTTCCTCTGCATCCTCAGAACTTAGCACTGTGTCTGGCACATATAGTAGTAGGTGTTTAATAAATGTTTATTGGCTGACTCCTTCCTGGTCACAGATCACCACTCTTACTCTAGGCTGGCCATCTTGCTAGAGAGGAAACAAATGTGGGTAGATAAATACAAATCCATCACCCCAACTAGGTAAACCATGAAGAAACCAAGTATATAGAAGCACCTTACAATAAGAGATCAAAGAGTTTACAAAGGACACACAAAGTATCATAAAATATTACACCTGGAAAGGCCCTCAGAGATTACTTTGTCCAGTATTTCTTTTCACAGAGCTGGACACTGAGCCCTGGAGCAGTGAAGTAACATGTCAAAGGCCACAAAGTGATTTAGTGGCAGAGTGAAGACCAGAATCCAGGTCTCCCACCTCTCAGAGGAGTGCCCATTCCCTCACCCCTCCTATGTCTCATGCAGCACAGTATAATAGAACCTGCAGCTTTTAGGGGAATTGTAATTAGGAGTAGAGGCAGCCTTGGCCCCTAAGAAAGAGGGAGTAGAGAGGACTTCTGGTGTTTGTAAAATTCTTCTGAAATATGCCCTAACAACCAAACAGGTTTCCTGGTGATGTGCCCCCTGTCTCTCCTCAAATTATACTGTAGATATCTCTTTGAATGCTGTTTCTCTTAGTGACACATAAACTCCTTAAGGGGGAGAAGTAAATTTTTATTTTGGATGTGGTGTCTGCAGCACCTAGCATAGCACCTAGCATACAGTAGGTGTTTAATGAATAAATTCATGTACAATGAATAAATGCACAGCGTCTATTCAGGTTCACCAAAGCAAAAGATTGAGGCATTTCAGTAACTTTATGTCTGCTTGTACGTGATTTTGAGCTATGTTGGTGTTATTTAGTCATTTCCTACTCTTTGTGACCCCATTTGGGGTTTTCTTGTCTAAGATAGCAAAGTGGTTTGCTTTTTCCTTCTCCAGCTCATTTTACAGATGAGAAAACTGAGGCAAACAGAGTTAAATGACTTGTCCAGGGTCACACAGCCAAATTTGAATTCAGGTTTTCCAGACTCCAAGTCCTATCTCTATCCATGGTACCACTTAACAGCCTCACTTTGAGCCATACCTTGATAGTAATTTGTATATTACATTGGGTACAGACCAGATAATCCACATTTATATTATCAGGCATCCTGTATTGTAGTTAAAAGTATTTTCTTTTAAAAACTTGTTCTTCCCATTCTAATTTTATTAGGGCAGTGTTTTTAATGGCTTCCTTCAGCTTAATAAAAACTAAGGGCAAAATCATGAATTTAGAGCAAAAGGGGTCTTACAAGTCACCTGATCCAACCTCTCAGTTCATAGAAGACAGTGAGACCCATAAAGGTAAAGTGACTTGTTCAAAGGCACACAGTGAGTGGCAGGCAGAGCCAGGATTCAAACCAGATGTTCCAACTCCAAAGGCATCATTCTTTCCACTGAAGGATGACGTCTTCCAGAGTTGCAAACTCATTTTTATACTCACTTGCTTTTAACTTTTCAAATTGTTCTTTTGTTTCAAAAAGTTGTTCCTCAAACTAAAACAAAAACAGAAATACAAAATGATATTATGAAATGTCATGGGCAATTCAGGAGAGTGTGTGTGTATTTGAGTGTTTACAAAATATATGAATATGCAGAAGTGGTCATTTATATGTGTTACATATTTGTATGTTTATTTTAGGAAAGTTGTCTCCCCTGATAGAATACTAGCTCTTTGAGGGTTTCGAAGCTAGGCTAGGTTGGACTTGTCTTTACATTCCCCACAGGCCTAGCACAGCATCTGGAATGCCATAGGCACTTAATAAATACCTGCTGATTGTTCACTCTCTTGAACTGATCACCTTGAGGAGAGTGATCTTGGGTGTCTCAGGTGCCTGCAAATTTAGTCAAATCCCACTAAGCTAGAAAAGCTTTGGTTGCATGCTCAAAGACAAACTGGATGGCTGTCATCCAAGGCCCCACCTAGCTAACCTCTGAATGGCTCATCCCCTTATGGCTGGTCACCAAGTGAAGAATTACACATTTTGCTACTGCAATTCTCAAAACCTGTTTGCCCTGCTGCAGAAGGGTTTCATTGTAACTAACACAATATACAAGTAAAAGCTTGTGATTTCCACTCAGGAAAATAACAGATCTTGAAGTAAGGATTATACCATTGTCGTAATTGCAGTGTAAGCCTTTTTGTAGGACCTCTCCTACTTCATTTATAAATTTACTGACTGGCTTGTGAAATACCCTTTATTAATTACTCATTAAATACCTGGCAGAGACACTGAAGGCCTGGGCCAGGACTACAGGAAAGCAAAGGAGGCAGTTACCGATAATGATGATGAACGCAATATTAATGTACATATTAAATAATGTCAGAAAATTCTGCCCTCTGCAACATGTGGAGGCTGGTTTTTTAGCAAGCAAAAAAAAACCCCAAACCATGTTTTAAGCAGTAAATTTTAGCAATTGTGTTAACAGTAAAGGTTTAAAGTTTCATCTTCACAGGGAGCCTGATTTTCTTTCCCTTTTTTTCTTAAATCTAAAATTTTAAAAATTAAGTAAGACTTTCTCTCACTCTTCCTTCCACTGAAAAACAAACAAGAAAAAAGGAAAAGAAAATTCTTATAACAAATATTCATAGTCAAACAAAACAAATCCCCATCTCTTTTTTTTAAAGGCATTATGGCCTCTTTATTTAGATCTTTGATTTTAAACAAAGCCAGTGAAAATGCTCACAAAAGCATTAGCATATATTCATACTTCCCCAAAATGTATGAGATTCAAGTTCTTCCCACAGACCACAAATACCTTGTTTTAGGTCTAGACTGTAAAGTTTTGGGAGCTCAGGAAAGCTAATGTTCAGTTAAGGAAAATTAAAGTCTTGAGAGTCACTCCTAAATTTTGATTCATTCCTTGCACACAGGAAGCTCTCTTAATACTTAATTAAATATTAAACTCTAAATACTAAACAGAGAGCCTTCAGCAACTCATTAATTTCCTTGGGCCTTCGTTTTCTCATCTATAAGAAGTGAGAATTGGATTAAATGACTCTGTGAGGTGCCTTATAGCTACAGACCAATCATCAAACATATCTTAAACTATAAAGTAAATAGCACTTACAAAGTAAGATTGTACTGGAAAAAAAGGCACATCAGTTTGCACAAGTCAACTTTTGGAGGAGACAGTTCTTGGTTAAAGGGAGAGACTGGGATAATAACTAGAGACGTATAGGCCACAGCTGGTTCTAACATGTGCAAGAGGTTTGAGAACAATGAAATCTCCTTGGAAAGTTCCCCCCACCCCAAATGAGACAAACCTCCACTCCAGCTGCAGCTAAGAGCCATCTGATGGGTTCCATTCTGCCCCTTCCATTAAAGTAGTGGAGGACTGGTTTATTTGCCATTGTGATATTTTGAGTTTTCTGAAAAAGACAAAAAATGTATATATGTATATATAAGTGACCCATAAATGAGACTGGATTTCATGTTCCAAGTATAATCCTGTGCATACAGTTGGAGATTAATTAAATATTTGAACTCTTCATCTGATTTGTATGCTAAGAGGCATTTTTATAGAAGATTGGTTCATTATAAGCAACTGTGTTAGGCAGGGGTTATTTCTGTAAAAATATGTTGGTGGAAAGACAGTCATATATATGAAACAGAAAGTTATCCAAGACAAAAATCTAATTATCTGTAAAGACTCTGGTACAAAAGGAAGACCACTGAATTTGAAGGCAGAAGGACTAGATATAAACCACTGTCCCTGACTCTCTGAGTGGACTTGGGAGGGTAGGTCACTTTGGGCCTCCATTTACCTCATCTATAAAATGAGGAAGTTGGGTTAGGTGATATCTAGGGTCCTTTCCAGGTTTAAACACATGATCTTAATCCTACTATTTTCTCCACTTGATAAAAAAAGAGGCACCATTTAAGATAACAACAAAAACCAGAAAATATTTGCTTACAGTGTGTCCCTCTGTTATCTGGGGTTCTGAGGTTATTGCTTCCTAATGAAATCTCTTTTTAAAGTAAGGTACTGGGTGTACTTTAAAATAAGAAAAACAAAAACACCACCTTTAATAAAGATCATAAGTATTCAGTGTTATCCAAGGATAGGAGTAAGAAGAAGAGGATGAGGTTAATGATAAAAGAATAGAAGAAAGGCACATACTGGGAAAAAGATAAGGGCAAGAGGGAAAGAGGATGGAGGGAAAGAACAGACTAGGTGGGCACTGGAAAGATTAAAGATTTTAAGAGCAAGAAATGACCTAGCCCAATTCCTTTTTTTCCCCTCAGATTAAGAAATTAAGTTTGAGGCATCCTGCCCATGACCACTTTAAGGTGTTGAGTAAATTTAATTCACCAGATATTGACTAAGTACCTTGTCAATGCAAAGAACACTCTGAGGCAGTTAGAAAACAAAGGTGATGGAGTGGAGAGAGATAGGCAAAAAGAGCCAAAAAAGCCCAAGTTCAAATCCAGCCTCAGATAACAGCTAAAGTGTTTCTGGGCAAGTCACTCAAACTCTGATTTAGTTTCCTAGGCTGATAAGAACTCACAAACCAGTATTGTTGTGAGGACCAAATGAGATAATAATTGTAAAGTCTCTGGCACATAGTAAGCACTATATACTTGTTAGCTATTACTATTATCCTGGATACAAGTAATTTACATCCTAGTGAGAATGAGATATGCCCCCTTTCCATCATTATTCAAAAACCCAGGAAATTTATTTCCACCCCAAATCAAGGCTGACAAATAACTGCCCCATTTCATTTTCCACAATTCTTAATTCAGACTGTTCCCCTCCCCATTTTCCCTGTTACTCCCTCTTCCCCATTTAGGATTATTATGATTTATTATTTATGATTCCATAATTTAAAATTAACAGTACAGAGAGAGTCTAACAAGAGAATCCCCATGACTCCCTCAATACCACCCCCTTCCCCAAGTACTTTCTGTTCCCTAATACAGAACACCTAGGCAATGATCAGCTCAGAGAGACCCCATATCTACAGATGATAGATTATGGATTAATTAAGTTTCTGTGGACAACCCCAAGGGCACACAACCACTATTTCTAACACTATTTCCATAGGAAACAAAAATTTTTTTGGATTAAAATTATTTTTTTAAAAGATGTGTACAGTTTGTCAGCAAAGTAGTTGATTATCAGAAAACTAAGTACACACCAAATATTTATGTCCACTTACAAAATAACCTTTCTTATGGAAATATGGCAGGGCAGAAAGTTAATAAACCACTGGGGCTCAGTTTTAAACCTCCCACCCCCCCAGGAAAAAAAAGAGGAAACTGTGTGGAGGAAAGGTGAAGAGAGGGTATAAGAAAATTCATGTGCTCCTAGCACAAAAGTGGTTTTTAGCTATAGGTGAAAGAATATCTTCAATAGTTCAAAAGATTGGCAAATCTTTACCCTCCACTCCCCAAATTAGTAGACAGGATTTCATGAATTGTCCTGCCCCCTTTTCTTCCTCATGTCCCAATCATTTGGTGGCCAGCTTTCTGGAGTTGAACCTTAGAGCTCTGATAAGTTAGTGCTTGGGCCAATTCTTCACGGACACTGTAGGTTAATTAAGTTCTCCTGGGTTGAGCTGGCCTAGCCTGACCAACTACCATTTCTAACATATTCTATCAAGAATTTTTGGATTAGAACCATTTTTACTTAAAGAAAAAACAAAAGACAGGGATAGCCCACTCACACAGTAACTGGTTATCAAAATATTCTGATTCTAGAATGCTCTTCTATCACTTTTTTTCCAAGAGAAAAGGGTTTTCATAATTCTAAATATTTAATTCATTATCTCACTATTACGGAAGTTTAACAGTTATTTCCAATAGTTTCTTTAAGACTATTCTGTCAATTTCAGCTTTGAAACTGTTGTCCAGCCCTCTGGGACTAGAAAGACCTTTCCCAAAAGAAATAGTTACTCGTTTCCCAGGCAGTTCAGACAGGACTCCTTTCCAAAGAAAGGTCAATCCGTCTGTCCCGAGGCAGCCCCACCAAGACAAATTTCAGAGGACCTCAGTTTTTCAAAATAGTTTACAGATACAGCCCTTTGAGCGCCTGTCATAAAACCTATTTCATAGAAGAGACCGAGGCAGCTTGGGACTCGTCAAATATCACAATAAAATTAGGATCCCTGTTTCCCTACACCTGCAACTGAGCCCTGAACTCGGAGAGACGAGGTGGGGAAGGTGGAATGAGGGCAAGGGGATTGCGCTGCAAAGCAGAGACCCTCTGGAGCAAGGACAGGGATACCGGGACCCAGTTAGCAGGGAAAGCAATGGGCAGGGAGCGAAAGGCCGGGAGATGCCGGGGTGTTCTGCACATTCTCACCGTCCGCTGCTGAGGAAGAGTCCCGCGAGCTGGGGTCCATGAGGAGCAGCTTCTGGGCGAAAGTTAGGTGGGGGTGCACAGAACGCGAGCCTTACGTGAAGTTACGTGAAGTGGGCGAGGACTTTGGACGAAATTTACCAATAGTGACTCTATTGCTTTGCATGCCCAACCCAGCTGCAAGGTATCATGGGGAGGAGAAAAAAAAAAAAAACTTTCCCAATTGCAAAGCAATTTCACTGCTATTAAGTTTCCAAAGAGGTGCAAAAACAAAACAAAACTGTTTTTTAGGAAGCTATACAGATATGCCCCTTAGGATTTTCGCATTGATTTTTGCTTGGGGTCACCCCAGGCGTAAAGAAAGCCGGCTTTTCATAGGGAACGCCCCCTAGCAGCGGCTGGATGTGAGGGCTATCTGGGTGCCACATCTGTCACCCCATTGATCGCTAAGGTTGATTCGGCTGATCTGGCTGGCTAGGTGGGTGTCCCCTTCCTCCCTCACTGCTCCATGTGCGTCCCTCCCGAAGCTGCGCGCTTGGTGGAAGAGGCGGTATCATTTTTGGTCAAGGGTATAGGAGTAGCTGTGTTCACCTGCTACAACAAGCTCCCAAGGTCCATTCTTATTAGAACTTAGGGTAGTCAAGCTTCCAAGACTCCAGACACATCCAAATAAGGAGCTGCACATGGCAGTCTGCCTTCCTTTTTCCACCACGTATACATGCCCGGAGAACCCCAAAACTAAGGCCAGCACAGGAATAGAGATCTCTTATGATTTCCCTTGGCAAAATTCCCGGAAGCCTGCAATTTACAAATTCTTTTGCGTAGGGATAAAAATGACATGGAGAAACTATTGTGTAATTTAGAAGAAACAATTTAATAAAGTCAAAATTTCTAACAAATTAACTTAGCTACTCACTTCCTAGCCAGAAACGTTATACAGACCTTGTGATTCAATCTGCAATCATGAATTTTCGATTCTTTAAAGACAAAAGTAAAAAAGAATACAGCGAATTTCTATCTATCATCTCTAACTTTCTCAATGAAAGCAAAACATTGGCCACAAGGCGGCAGATTTAAGCTTCTTTCAAACCTACTTTCAATCTTTCAATAATATCATTAGACTCTAAAAATTATGCTCATTTAAATCAGAGGATCAAGGCTCTCTGTTCGTTTTCCTCTTTCCCTCTCGGAGTTTGAAGTTCTACCCCCACTTGATATCTAAACGTTTTACTTGAATTTCTTGGACTACATCTGGGTCACTATGTGCAGGTTTGAAAGTCCCATATTACAAGGGATGATCACATTCTAGAGAGAATACTGAGGGTAGAAAAGATATTTGTCAAAACCAAAATTTTAGAGAAAAGGTTGAAAGGACTAAGTGGCTTATTGAAGATTGAGGGAGAGTGTGATCATTATCAGCTTTATTGACTTGAAAAATTGTCCTGTAAGAAAGGAAAGAAGCATGTCATCTGTGTAGTTCTGAAGAACTGAAATTCCTAACTTGCTCTGGATTTCTTTTCTCTATTTACATCATAGGAAGAAGTTTACATGAGGACAAAACAATGAAAGAAAGCCAAAAATTAATGGAAAAATACCTGTACCATCATCCTGTGTTTTGCTTGTGGAAGGACTTTGTTTATAAAAGACTGTACACACACATGTAAATATATAATATATAAACAAATTTTACATATATACATACACATATACTTACACAATATATACTATTTCTATGTGTATATGGAGAAAGGAAGGAATCAAGGAAACATTCATAGTTTCATATACAATCTTTTTCTATTTTTCTTTGCATATAGAAAGGCTCATATTTGTCAAGTTAATGATTTTTTTAAAAGAAAATGATAAAAACATCATGCCAAATGTAATGCAGTCAATGCCTCTTTTGTTAAATTTTATTTTGCAATCGGGAAAAAAATGCTTTTGCAATAATGACCCTTCTTTCGTTGATTGCAAAAATGAATAAACAAATCTTCAAACTGGGCCTTCTTTCCTCTCTGCCACTTTTAATATGCATTGATCAGAGTCCAAAACTTGAAAGGCATTAATTTTTCATTGGAGAGGAAAATTTTAAACACTTAACTTCTCACTTTATGGTCCTCAGTCTAAAATGAAAGGTTTATACTATAAAATCTCCAAGGTCTCTTCCAAGTCTAAGTCTATGGTCTGGTATGACTTTGCAGAGGGGACAGCATCTGAACAAGGCTTTGTCACATGAACAGCATTTTGAGAAATGGATGTTGCTGGAGTATGTATGTGTAAATGAAAAAGGCAATTATTCTTATTTTAAGTCTTCTCTTGGCAGACCTCCCCCAGTTCCTTTAAATGATTCCTTCTGTGATATGGGGCAGCTAGGTGGTGAAGTGGATGAGAGTACTGGGCCTAGAGTCAGAAATACCAGAGTTCCAATTTGACCTCAGACACTTACTAGCTGTGTGACCCTGGACAAGTCACTTAACCTTTGCCTGCATATAAATGGAGAAGGAAATGACAAAGCACTCCAGTATCTTTAACAAACAAAAATCCCATGAATAGTTGGGTCATGAATAGTCAAACATGACTGAACAACAACATAGTACACTTTCAAAATTCACTGTCCTGTTCACCCTCTTCTGGATTTTCCTCAAATATTAATATCTCTTTTCAAGTGCTTCGCTCAGGAGGAGATATATTCTCTAGACCAGAATGGAGTCTATGGATAGATTCCAAGACATCTGTGAACTTGAGTGTGGGGGAAAAAAATCTTTTTCTACTTTTACTAACCTTTAACTGAAATTAAGCAATTCCTTCAATTATTTAAAAACATTATTCTGAGAAGAGGTCTGTCCATAGGCTTCATTGCATGGCCAAAGGGATCCATGATATAAAAAAGGTTAAGAATTCCTGCTTCGGGCCAAGGCAAAGATTATCACCTCCATCACCCAGAGTACTATACTTCTTTTAAAAACCCAAGACAGCATTCTTTTTTAGCAGTGACCCACTGGACTCAAGTCAAGTCTTTGTGAATTTGCTGTCTAGTTACATCTCTCCCTTCTTTTGCTTATGTAGTTAGTTTTTATTTTAATCCAAATGTAGGACTTTCTTTTGGTCCCTATTTAGTATATTTCATATTAATTTTAGTCCTGTTCTAAACTATGGAAAGTTTTTGAATCCTGATTTTATTCTTTAAGGCATTAAATATCTTTACTAACTTTATTGCATCTGTAAACCTTAAAAATGCCCACTCTGTTCTTCATCCAAGTAAATGATTAAAATGTATATGTTTGTCTATATGTATTGAACCTGGAACCAACAATTGCCACTCTGGCAATCTTTGTCCAGCTTGATATCAACCTATTAGCTAAGATTCTTTCAACAACAAATTCAGTTCAACCTTGATTAAATGGTTTCCACATACATACTACCTATCCAAGAGACTAGGACAGCTGCCAGTTTTACATAGGAAATTGTTCCTGCACTCAGAGTTCACATTCTAGTAAGGGAGTATGACGAACTCAGATGAGCAGAAGACAGTCCATTGGAGAAGTGTAGTGAACAAAGTGCACTCTCAGTGAGGGGGGGCTGGTGTCACGCGAGGTTAGTAAAAGGAGCTGGGGATGGTTAGCTTAGAATAGAGGAGGCTCAGGAGGGACATGCTATAGCTGCCTTCCAGGATTTAAAATGTCATTTAGAAGACAGAAAAGACTCGTTTTCCTTGATCCTAAGGGGCAGAATTTAAGAGCAATAAGTGGAATAATAATTGTATGTATGTGAGTTCAGTGACCCCTTCCCAGCACATCAATACTGTCCATGGGGTTTTCTTGGCAAAGATACTGGAGTGCTGTGCCATTTCCTTCTCTGATAGAGTAAGGAAAACAGAGGTTAAGTGACTTGCCCAGGGTCACACAGCTAGTGAGTGTCTTAGGCTAAATTTGAACTCAGGTCTTCCTGAGTCCAGGCTCAGTGCTCTGTCCACTGAGTCATCTAACTGCACCTTAACAAACATCATTTTGTTTTATTCTCACAACCACCCTGATAGGTGGGTGCCATTATTATTAGCCATTTTGTAGATGAGGAAACTGAGGCAGATAAAGGTTAAGTAACCTGTCAAGAGTCAAATAAGGAGATGAGCCTTTCTGACTCCAGGCTTGGCATAAGGGTTGGGGTGAGGGAAGGAGAATTTTGTTTCAGAAAGTTATGCAAGAAAGTGATTGCAGCCCTGGGAGAGTAGGATTGTTGCACCCTTTCCTAGAGCACTGTCAGGATTGATTTGATTATGGTCCCAGAACAGAAAAGCTGGAATGGTGGTAGATAGAAGGAAGAGTCATCTGAGCTAAGATGCAATGGTAAGAATGAGAAAGTTGCCCAGTAATTCCTGTGTTCTCTCTCCTGTCCTACCAGTGGCATGGGAATCTGTGGCGACGTGCCACTGTATTATTGGGGGGTAGGGAAGGGGAAAGAGGGAAGGGGAATTCTCTTTGCTATTTACCTTGCTATACTGTTAAAATTAATTTAGAGACAGGTAGGTGGCTCATTGGATAGAGTGACAGTCCTGGAGTCAGGAAGACCTGAGTTCAAATTTGACTTTAGACACTTGATAGCTGTGGGACCCTGGGCAAATCAGTTAACCCTGTTAGTGTCACTTTCCTCATATGTAAAATGAGCTGGAGAAGGAACTGCCAAAACACTCCAGTATCTTTGCCAAGAAAATCCCTAAAAAGGAGTTAGGGAGAGCTGGACTGGATTGAACAATACAATTAATTAAATACATTTGTTTTGAATTAATGCAACCTCTAGTTAATCAGAATATAAGGGAAACATCAGAGGCTTGTGAACGATATGCTTTTATAAAGACAGCTTCAAGGAAGATCCAGGCTACACACAGTTGAAGGTATACAAAGTAGGTTTTCTCTACCAGATTTTTAAAAAGTCTTCTACTTACAGGAATTAATGCAAAGTGAAGTTAGCAGAACTAGGATAACATTGTACACAGTAGCCGCAATATTGTAATGATGATCAATTGTGAAAGATGTAGCTATTCTAATCAAGACAAATAATCCAAGACAATTCCAAGGGACTCACAGTGAAAAATGCTATCTATATCCAGAGAGTAATTTTTTCACTTATCTTGCTTTTTTTTTTCAACAAGGCTAATATGAAAATGTTTTTCATGAGTTCACATGTATAACTGATATTATATTACTTGCCTTCTCAATGGATGAGGAAGGAACTGGAGAAGAGGAATTTGGAACTCATTTTTTTTATGAATTAAAAAATAAAGTACATGTATACATGTACACACACATCTAAATACACACACATATACATACACACATCTAAACACACATACATAGACATCTAAACACACACATACATACATGCACACATCTAAAAATGCACATATGGACACATATATACAAACATATACACACTCATGTGTACACACACATCTACACACATATATACAAATGAGAATTTTTTTAGGTCTTCTGTCTCATCTTCCTGAAGTGTGGCTCTGACCATGTCACACATACATATTCAGTAAACTCCAGTGGCTCCCTAACACCTCCAGAAACACTTATAAAATCCTCTATTTAGCTTCAAAGCCCTAAAAGACAAAGTCCCCTCCCTACTTTCTAGTCTTCTTACACCTTACCTTGGTGTATTCTGAAGTCCAGTGACATTGACTTCCTGGCTGTTCCTCACATAAGACATTCCTTCTCACTCCATTATCATCATTTCACAGATAAAGAAACTGAGGCTCAGTTCATGCTTTCCTTACTTATCTCCATCTCTTGATTTCTTTGTCTTCCTTCCTTCAAATCTCAACTGAACCCCCATCTTCTACAAGATGTTGCAAATTTCCGCTAAATGGTCATACCTACTCTCTCCTTGTTTGTCCCTAATTTATCTTGTATATATCTTATTTGCATGTTGTCTCCCCCATTGGATCTAGAGATGCTTGACAGCAGGGACTGTCTCTTACCTTTCTTTGTATGTCCCTGAGAACTATACCAGGCACGCAGTAGGCATTTGTTGTTGATTGAATGAAAAGTCAAATTATGAAACTCCCAAATTAGAGGAGAAACATCTGCAGATTGCTGCAAATTCATTTGTAAATGTGACAGGAGTCAATGTACTCAGTGTGAAAAAGAATAATAAAATCATGGATGAACTTCACAGCAAGAGTAAAATTATAAAATATCAAACTCATCCTTGGATGATAGAAACAAATACAGAAAGAAAACCCTCAAACCAACATTTCTTAAAAGTAACTTTATTCGAGTCAAGTGAACTTTCTTCACACAAAGTTAAGGAGTGTTTTTAAATGGCCATACAACACATTATTCAAAGGGAGGTATTGGATTCTGTGGCCTTTCCCTGAAAATGACGTTTCCCCCTTCCTCTATTCCTTTATTTGCATTAAAAATATAATCTCACTCAATTTTTTTTTAAATCAGCAGGTAATCAAATGGTCTTACTGATTGGGTAACGAAGGTGAGGCTTGGACTCACACCATCATATCAGCTTTTTAGCTTAAAACGATTAACCCAGGGCACACAGGGAAAAACTGGATTAATGTGTTGCTCACCCTTGACTCAGCTTCCATAACCCATCTACAATAAGGTCTTCACATAAACCGATACAAAAGTACAGTACGTTGAGTTGAAAATTTTAAAATCATTCTTAAAAACTCAAGAACATCTATTGGGCATCCAAGTGGCTATAGTTTGCATCAAAGTAGATAAAAGTTTTGCATGGTAAAATGTTTCCTCATGAATATATTGCTTTTGGTCACATGGTGAGCAGCTGCCAACAGTCTGCATTCTTTCTTAGAAAAGGCATGAAGCAAGGACTGACTGGTATAATTCCTATGAGGGAAACAGTTTGTATAGAAAGGATGCACAGAGCACATGCCCTCCCGATATGACCTATGTTTGAGCTTTCAGACAAGTGAGAATGATAAATCACACAAAGCAAGAATTGCATGGAAATATTTATCATGCCCCTTGAGAGTAAGGATTGTCTTTTGCTTTTCTTAGAACAAAGGAAAGATGGACTGACCGAGGATTATGTGACTTGCCCGGGGACACAGAGCTAGGGAGCATCAGGGGCTGGATTCACACTTAGATCCCTCCCACATCCATGACTGGTCAGTGCAGCCACTGCACCCCACTTGCTGTTTGAAGAAACACCAGAGCTGCATTCACATACTTTTAGGGCATCCTACCCCACCAGTAGGATTATACGTATACAAATACAGCGGTCAAACAGAGTGGACACTACCCAAGTGGAAGAGCCTTAAAGGATTCACAAGAACATGATTTATAGTTACAGAAACACCTTATAACTAACTATGTACCACTTGAAAGCATTTGGGGACAATCTGCTTAAACAGCACAGGTGGCTGTCTTTCAACATGCTTTCCTTTCCTAAGCCTGAATTTGCCAAGTAAATATTTTTTCCTCCTCACATTATAATATTTAATAATAATAGCTGATATTTATATAGTGCCTACTATGTGCCAAGCAATTTACCAATATCGTATCATTTGGCCCTCACAACAACCCTGGGAGGTAGGAGCTATCATTATTCCCATTTTGCAGATGAGGAACTGTGGCAAACGACTTAATTGACTTGCCCAGAGTCACACAGCTGGTAAATGTCTAAGGCTGGATCTGAACCCAGATTTTTCTAACTCCAGGCCTGGCATTTTATCCACTGTACCACTTAGCTGCCCCACACATATGGTTAAAAGGCAAGTTCCAGAGTTAAAATAGGAAAATTTGGCATTAACAGAATCAAAATTAATAAGGTTTTACTCTACCTCCTGGATTTGTGTGTATTTATGTATACACACAAATATATGTTACATATATTTATAATATAATGGGTCTCTGTGTACATGTATCTACATAAGCACATATATTTAAGACATATGAAAAGGAACAGCTTGTCACAGTGGATAATAGGCCTCCCCATGGAGACAAGAAGATCCAAGGGTGAGTTCTGCATTTTTGGCATTCAGCAACTGACACATGTTACAAAACAGTACTGTCAGGTCCTGGGGCAGCAAATCAGCAAGAAAATTAAAAGGAAATATGGAAATGAAGGAAGGATGGAAGACCTTGTGCATGGAACCAAGAAGCAAAAGGAGTGTTGGTCTCACACTACAGACCTTTCCATTCTTAAAGAAAGGAACAGAGACACACTTTTATTTATAGCATTGATGTGAAGATGGGGAACTTAACAGAAATTGCTAGGTAGCACAGTGGATACAGCCTTGAACCTGGATTGAAGAAGACCTGAGTTCTAATGTAGCCTCAGACATTTACTAGCCATGTGAGTTGGGCAAATCAGTCACATTTCTATAGGCCTTAATTTCTCCATCTGTAAATGGGGGATGATAATAGCACCAACATCACAGGACTGTTGTGAAGGAAGAATGAGATATTTGTAAAACACTTTGCGAACCTTAAAGTGCTATATAAATGCTAGTTATTAATGTTGATATTATTAACTGGCTAGAATACTGGGTTAATGAAGCTAAAGCCACTGATTAATTTGACCCTTGGCTAATGTCCAGAGCCTGCCAACCACTGTGCTTCACTAAAATCCCACCTTCTACAGGAAGCCTTCCCTGATTCCCGTTCAGTCTAGTGCCTGTTCTCTGCTGATCATCTCCAATTTGCCCTGTATATATCTTGTATGTATGTTGTTTGCATATATTTGCTTCCATTATAATGGGAGCTCCTTGGGAGCAGAGACTGCCTCTTGCCTTCCTTTGCATCCTCAGAACTTAGCACTGTGTCTGGCACATATAGTAGTAGGTGTTTAATAAATGTTAATTGGCTGACTCCTTCCTGGTCACAGATCACCACTCTTACTCTAGGCTGGCCATCTTGCTAAAGGGGAACCAAATGTGGGTAGATAAATACAAATCCATCACCCCAACTAGGTAAACTGTGAAGCAACCAAGTATATACAAGCACCTTACAATAAGAGATCAAAGAATTTACAAAGGACACATGAAGTATCATAGAATATTAGACCTGGAAGGGATCCTCAGAGATTACTTTGTCCAGTATTTCTTTTCACAGAGCTGGACACTGAGCCCTGGAGCAGTGAAGTAACATGTCAATGTTCCACAAAGTGATTTAGTGGCAGAGTGAAGACCAGAATTCAGGTCTCCCACCTCTCAGAGGAATGCCCATTTCCTCACAGGCTACCATGTCTCATGCAGCACAGTATAATAGAACCTGCAGCTTTTAGGGGAATTGGAATTAGGAATAGAGGAAGCCTTGGCTCCTAGCAAAGAAGGAGTAAAGAGGACTTCTGGTGTCTGTGAAATTCTTCAGAAATATGCCCTAACAACAAAACAAGTTTCCTGGTGATGAGTGCTCCCTCTCTCCTAAAATTATATTGTAGATATCTCTTTGGATGCTGTAACTCTTAGTGATACATAAGCTCCTTAAGGGTGAGAACTGAATTTTTATTTTGGACATGGTGTCTGCAGCACCTAGCATTAGTACCCAGCATATACCGTGTTTCCCTGATAATAAAACACTGTCATTATTTTTTTTTGGACAGAAAACACCAGAGGGCTTATTTTCAGGGGAGGGCTTATTTTAATGAACATTGACAGCAATTTTAATAAACAGGTAAATGTGAACAAAAAAATGTACCTTTATTCAATAATGAACAGGATGATGCGCTCACTGCTGCAGCTCTGATTGGATGCAGCTCGGAGTGCAGCGTGCATTTCACGGGGGGGGGGGG